>NC_092876.1:427976803-428287066 GCF_028372415.1 Notamacropus eugenii | reverse complement strand
CAAAGGATCAGCTTCAAAAGTACAGGACAGAGAAGTCATGGTCAAAATCACAGGTTTTCTGGAAAAGAACTAGGGATTTTATTGCTCTTCAAGATCAACTGTGACAACCAAAATAAAAGTGGACCTTATTAAACAAGGGAAACATTTTGCATGTTGTATCTAGTCCAGTGTACTTATGCATTTCTTTCTTTTTCTTTTCTTTCTTGAAGACTATGTTCTGTGGTTGTATAATCCTTCAACACAGAAGTTTTTTCCTCTCTTGACTTTGACATTGTAGTTGTAATAAATTAATTTGAATTTTACACATCCTTTGGGTCTAATTCAGTTGAGTCTACCTATAGAACCTTATTAAACAAGGTATAACTTTAAGCAATAAGAATGTGATCATCCTACTGTATTCTGACCATATTTAGAGTATTTTATTCACTTCTGCACCACTTTTTGAAGGATGCTGATCACCTAGAATATGTTTCAAAGAAGAGCAATCAGGAGGATGAAAGCCAAGTTACATGTAGATAAATTGAAGGAATTGGGAATGTTTGAGGGGAGGCATGGGAGCCATACTCCAGTATTCAGGGGTTTAGGATGTTGAAGAGGAATTAATCCCTAGAAAAGAGAATTAAAAACAATGTTTAGAAGTTTCAGAAAGGAAAATTTAGGCTTGATATTAGAAAAACCAACTAGATCTATCCAAAAATGGATTAGACTGCCCAAAGAGGTAGTAGGTTGCCAAGCACTGGAGACCTCCATACGCAAGCTGGATGAACACCTATTCTGTGATTCTGTAAATATATATATATATAACAGTTATCACATCTTAAAATAATATTTTATTGTTGTTCAGTCATATCCAACTCTTTGCGACCCCACTGGACCATAGTAGACAGTCCCTTCTGTCTTCCACTGTCTCTCAAAGTCTGTCCAAGTTCGTGTTCATTGTTTCCATGACACTGTTTCTCCATTTCCTGTTCTGCCTCACTCTTGTCTTCTTGTCTTCAATCTTTCCCAACATCAGGGTCTTTTCCAATCAGTCCTGTCTTCTCATTATGTCACCAAGGTATTTAAGCTTCAATTTCAGCATTTGACCTTCCAGTGAATCACCTGAATTAAATTTTTAAAATAATTGATCAATTTTTAGTTTTCAACATTTGCTTCCATAAGGTTTTGATTTTTAAATTTTCTCCCCCTCCCCAATATGGTGCACAATCTGATATAGGATTTACTTATACATTCATATTAAATATATTGATTATGATTATGAGTGTATATGATATGAGTATATGATTATAAGTGAAATAACATTTTATAAATAGTATTTATAAAAGTTGTCAAACCGATGAATTCTATTTTTAATGTCAAATATATTTTTTTCTGGGCGTCTTTCAGATCTGATTCAAATTACAGTTGCCAGAGCAATACAATGCAAATGGAAATTGCAGTAGGGACATGTGCTTCCCAGTGATGGAGGTATTGGGGTAAGCCATTGTGATATAGAACCAAAATACATCCTAAGTGTAATTCACATGGTCCAGGACAGCCTAGAACATATCTATTACTCTTTCTTAGGTAATAATCACAAAAATGGAGTAAAAGTCCTTAAACAAGTAAGAACAACTGGTATGGACTGGTTTACACTTTGACAACAGTTGTAACTTAATTGGATAACTAAAGAAATAATGCAGACATTTGAATCCAGTTCTATAGGTAGAAGCAACTGAATTATACCCAAAGGATATGTAAAATTCAAATTAATTTATTACAACTACAATGTCAAAGTCAAGAGAGGAAAAAGCTTCTGCATTGAAGGATTATACAACCACAGAACACAGCCTTCAAGAAAGAAAAGAAAAAGAAAGAAATGGATAAGTACACTGGACTAGATACAACATGCAAAATGTTTCCCTGAACTTATCCATAAATTTCAAAAAACATTATGAAATAGCTTACTAAGAAAAAAAGGCATGCCCTAAGTTATCACCCTGAATCAATACTGTAAACCTGGAAGCAGAAACAGAATGCTATAGCTCTTCAGAATACTGATCTAAAATGCTCTATCTCTAAAAAAAATACCCCACAAAAAACCTGACATAACTTGAATTTCTCCTTACTTAAAAAATTCTCTTCTTTACCTCTAACCAGATTTATGTTTTAGAAAGAAACTCTTGATACTAAATTGTGATACTTCAGAGCTATCACTGGAAGAAAAAGGTCATGTCAACATTCCCTCACCACCTTCCACCCCTTTTGACTCAAGAGAAAGATTTTCAGGGTCTCTTGCTGATTTGCTGCTGTTCCCTAAATATCAGCATTTGCTGCCATGCCACAGTGTTGGTCTGCCAAAGAGAAGGTTTCCTGGGAACTTTCCGATGTGACCTACTATTCGTATGTGTGTATCTGTCACCTTCATACTGTCTGCAACACCCTAGAGCAGAACACAGGATATGCAGAGAAACATGACATGTCTTGAGCTGAGGAAAATGAGCACTGCTCCTAACTGAGTAAATGGCACTGAGCCATATTTGACACATCGTTTCTGCTCATCTGAGGAAGCCCCAATTCCCCTCTGCCCACATCAACTCCTTGTAATTCACACAAAATCGCTCTGGTGGACACATATCGCCCTACAGATCTGTCCATTCCACAACTGTAATTATACCTTCAACTAAACCATTCTATCTAAACAAAGATAACTCCTTAAAAACAGTCATTTCTCATAAATCTATTTTTACATAAAGCAGGGAAAGGAAAAAAGGAGTGTGTTAAAAGTGAAGTTAAATCAGCACAAATCTTTGGCCTTTCTCTTGACATTTGTACAAGTCAAAAAGCAAGAAACCTTTCATCGGGTGATTCCTGCATTTTGCACCATAATTAGTTGTTAAACCACAAAGGGAGACACTTTTAGTATTTTTAAAAGATGTTTCATCCTGAATCACATCTAAGACTAGGGAATTACTCATCACAACTGGATTATCAATAATAACCTAAGACCTATTTAAAGATTATCATGGACTAAAATACATCAGAAAGTCAATGATGGGACCTGATCCACATTAATAGAAAGGGAACAAACATGAGAAAATGTGGCTTCCTTTCCTTCATGGATATGAACAATGAGATTCCTTAAGCTTTAAGAATGAATGGGACACATGACAGCCCCTCTTACCTTACTGTCTTCTTTAGTTAATCCCTCAAACTTCAACTCTTTACCCACAACAACAAATTCATCACTGTAGTTTATACCAAAATGATCAAAATGTAATCCTACTTAGTGTGATCACATCCTCCTAGAAGAACTACTAACATTTCCTAGAAGAACTACTAACATTATAACCCTTGGGGAAAATTGGGGGAAGGAGGAGAAGCGAAGTAGGAACTCCATACATACAGTACTTCACAAGGTTGTGAAACTTAGTCTCTGACTGGTACATTTATACTCTACTTTTTTTTTTCTTTTTTACAACAGCTTGGGAGCAACATCATGGCATATCAGTAATCAATGACGACATCGAAAACAGCAACAAAAATAAATAAATAATCCAATGTTCATGAAGAGCCCAGCCCTACTATATGGCTATCTCTCAGTAAGATAGGACTGGAAGGTAATAAAACTACATGTTTATAACTGTGTAGGTTTCTTATGATGGAAGTTTTTTGTAAGGAAAATAGTCAAAGATTGAAAAAGGAAAAATGACAATAGCATAAAAATGCAGCTATCTATTTCGGCAGCCATATTGCAGATTTCCTTGATTATCTTTTGATAATTGGCTTAAAGAAGTCAATAACTATGCAAATGAATAAATTGTCCATATCAAAGTACTATCAATAATCACCTCTGACTTTCAGATTTAATTTCAGTGCAATTGACAAGTATATAGCTAAAGGAAAATGCACCTTAGACATATTCAAAACATCTATGTCTATTCCTAGAAGCACATTTAAAAGTTATTGCACTGATTTATTTTTATCTTTTATCTTTTTTTAAACAGCAACAGAAGTCAGTCAATAGACGCAGTGCTCTATCAATAAAAACAAGATGTCCGTGTGTCAGATATTCAATCTATGAGGTTTCCTACACAACTACACAAAATAATAGAACAAGGTAATTGTTCTAGACATCTGTCATATGTTCCAAAACCCTAAAAAGAGCTGGCACAGAACCATCATGAATGATTGCCTTTCTGGATATGAATTTTTAAAAATACTGTGATATAGAATAGATTCTCCACTGAAAACTTCAATACATAGAACAATAAATGTGGAATTAAGTGTATTCTCATTACCAAAGGTCAGTGCTGTCGCACTTCAGCAAAATGAAAACTTGCTTCAAGTCGTATTAGTTTGTAACAACAGCAGAAAATCAATGGCAAAAAAATTGCATTATTTGTATTAAATCAATTTATGCATAAACTAAGAACAAAGTAGACTAATTTCTTTAAGTAATAATAATCACAAAAGTATTAGTGTTTGAAATAGTATTATAAAGTGGTTGTTTGCAAAGCTCTGTGATAGAAGCTGTTCCTTAATTAAAACATCTGTTACACAAATTTAACAATTATGCTCTTTGAAATTTATAGCCTTGGAATCTGGCATGAAACAAGAAGTGACCCCTTTCAACAGAACACATAAACAAGAACACATAAATTCATGAATCTACAAAAGAAAATTTGATATACTCTTCTCATGTAAGCAGAACAAAAGTTTGCTGTCTGTTGAGAAAAATACTTGGTATTGTAAACAGGTTAAATGACAATATAGTGGTGATTAATAAAAAATAGCAGCTTACACCTACTTATACTTCAGAAATATAGCCAGAAGTAATAATGAACTGCAGAATCAGAGCAGCAGAGATATTACTGCAAGTATTATTATTTTTTAAGAAGCTGAATCATTGCATTTAAAGACACCTTAAAACAAATCTTCTGTTCTAAAGATTTCTTTTGAAACTAAGGTAGTAAACATTTTGCCACATAATAACAGTGTTATCAAATATATGCCAAAGGTATTTTGATTTATGTAAAGAAAATTGGCATGAGAGATTATTTTCAATATTGGAATTTAGATATAATATATATCAGACCTCCTACACATATGACAGATACTTCTGGTAGAAGTTAATAAACCCTTGTCCAGAAAGGTTTCTATCTCTTAAAAAACAAAACGAAAAACTCCAGAGTGCTACTTTGCTCCTTTTCACAACAGTGCACAACTAAACCATAATTAGCTATGGTCTCAAAGCAACAAGATTTTTTTTTTAATTCACCACTTGTATTTATAATTTTTCTAAAATTTTGAAAAATAATAAATAATAAAATTTTGCACTTCTGCTTCTTGTTTGTAAAAATATGACCCAAATAAGAAACTTCTGCATTTCATCAGAAAAACCAGAGCAGAATACCTTTTACAAATAATGTAGTTCTTTTGTTTAACATGACCAATGTCACTTTTTAGACATATATGTGTTTTTAAAAATCAACCCTCACCCCAATACACAGCCAATAGAAAATGTGCTCTGAGAGTCACAAAATGGAACAACCATCACTTGGTCACTTTAAAAGAGTGTATTAAGATATTTTTTAAAATTGTTTTATGTTTAAGAAGTAAAAAAAAAACAAACAAACAAGAAATAGAGTTACTCCTTTACTTCCTGCATCTATAAAAACTGAAAAAGAATATTTGAAAAGCAAGAAACAAACCATAGTTGCATATTTACATACATTTCCATTTAAAAATTTAAAAAAAATAAGTGAATAAATTTAGAAAATTTACGTTTTTCTCTGTACACATAAACTGCTCAAATATTGAGAGAAAGTTTTTAAAAAAGAATATGATTATCATATTGATTAGATATGGGGCAAAGCAGGAGGAGGAAAAGCTGCCATTTGTCTCCTGATTTGGTGCACTTATAAACTGTTTTTTATAGTTCTTCTTTTATAGTTCTTCTGCTTTTCCTATCCCAAGCTTCTAAATGCTATTTGGGAGCACAGCAGATAAGAGGCCATCATTTAGTGAAGAGGATTCACAAGCTGTGACAGAAATCTCGTTATCCTCTTCAGGTGTTATTTTGCTTTGTCCATATACAGCATATGTGGAGATTTCTCTTAGGTTTGGCTGTAGTGAACTGACCATGGTTCCAGTGGACTAGAGGGATAGAAATTTTGACCACATACACATTCATAGTCAGTCCATGGCTTCCAATTAGTAGCATTATTTCTTTAAGTCTAGTATACAAACTGAACCATGTGATGCATTGGCTCCAACTTTTTCTCCTTCAGCATTCTAGAAAACTTCAAACACTCCACCTGTTTGCCTATAGCTATGAACTACCTGTTTCAGATGTGCACACATTTGTCAAAGGAGCTTCTCGCCAAGTACCTGCCTTCAGGACTGAAAGTCATACTGTATACATGCTCTTGATGTTTGGTCAAAGTTTGAATGCAGATGCCCCAGTCCACATCCCATAAGGAATAGTGGTATCAAAGAGCGATATAACATTTTTTGGCTAGCATGAGGTTGGCATTTGGATTATTTGTTCCTCTCCTTTTGGACTCCATTTGATAGCGTAAATTTCTTTATTATATGCTTGTAAATCATGTACGCAACTCTACTGTTTTATAATCCATATCTTTAAAGTCATGTCATCAGAAAAAGAAGCCAGAAGGGTACCAGTTGGATCCCATTTGATAGCACTGACTTCATTTCTGTGTCCCTGGAATGTTTTAATAAGCTTATCTCATCCTAATTTACAGACATGAATGTACGTATCCATACTACAAGACAAAGGTATTGTTGCTCTGTCAATCCATGTCCAATGCCTGTGTTAAATGCTGCTTGGCTTCACCAGTATGTACATCCCAGATAATCCTGTTTTTGTCCACTCTTACACTCAGGATGAAATTTCCTTTCTTGTTTCATTTTAACGCAAAAATAAGACCTTTATGTTGCCCCAAAGTGCAAGCAAGATTACTGTTTTTAGTTCACAGTCTGGCAAATCCATCATGTGACCTGGTGGTGAGAAGTGTCCCTTGACTATTCCAAATGAGGGATATAACATTTTGTGTTGCTAGTCACATCTTACCCACCTTCTTTTATACAATGGCAAAAGACTAACTGGATTGTGCCACTTGTGCTATTCTCACTAAGATTCCATATTCTTGCTGTTGAGTCACTAGATCCTAGAGTTAGAAGGTCACTAACAGAATTCCAGGTGCAGATGAATACTTCTGACTCCTGATCCCTTAACACTACAACTTTGTTTGGGGTGTGGGTTGGGGGGAGGATTTCAGCTTCTCCATCCACCTCCATCTTATCTGTGTGGTTATTTGCTATACTATGGGTTCCATTTGCTTCTCCATTTGCAGTATTTTCTCCAGCTGAACACCGTTGAATTGTGGCTGCAACATGTTGTTGGGCAAGTTTGCCTCTGTACACTTGTTGTCTGGTTTGTACTTAGCACCACAGCATCTGTCAATGATAAAGCCTCTACAGATCGTCCATCAAACAAGGTACCAACCACATTAATACTGACTTCTGTCTTTACAGCAGCAGGCCTTTCTGTATGATAGAAATCAGAGCAGCAGGTGCAACCAGGGCACCTTTGATATTTCACTGACTTAAGATGACTTTCTATGCCAAAGGTAAATGCTGAATGAGAAAACTTTGACTCTTGCAAGTAGCTATATACCAAAAAGTTGATCTCATCCCTGCTTATACTCATCTTTATTCCCACTTATTGAAAAAGAAATAGAACTTACACCTATTCTAGTATTGAGAGACCACTCATCAGGATCCACAGGGACAGTAATACTTCCTTGTCCTGGACCCAGCCATGCAGTTTAAATTGGTTCAACCCCGTGGTGAGAAGAGACTCCTTTTTCTCTTACTCATTGGTTCATTAGTTTTCTATCCCAATTTTTAATTATAGTAAATTAGGTTATGACTCACAAGCCTAAGAATTTTCTAAAAGTTGTTGTTTAATCGTTTTTTCAGTCATGTTTGACTCTTCCTGACCTCATTTGGGGTTTTCTTGGCAAAGACGCTGGAGTGGTTTGCCATTTCTTAATCCAGGTCATTTTACAGACGAGGGAAAAGGATCAAGTGACTTGCCCAAGGTCATACAACTAGTAAGGTCTAAAGCCAGATTTGAACTCAGGGAGATGGATCTTCCTTAATACATGCCCAGCAATCTATCTTACTTGCCCCCCAAAAAAGAGAGTAAAAAAGTATTCAATGTACGATATTAATTAAAAGAAAAGTAAAACATTCCAAAACACACAAGTGCACATTGATAGACTAGGATTAAACAACTCAATTTATTACTCAGCTCAGTCATCTTAATTTTAGTTTCCTAGAGCAAAGGTGTCAAACGTGGCCAACAGGCCACGTGTGGCCCACAATACTCTCCTATGTAATTGGGAAATACTTAACAAATTAAATAACAATACAATAAAGCATAGATAATATTAATAAGTGCTTCTCTAAGTCAATGTGTGGTCCACAGGGATGGTTAAGTATGGTTGCCATTTCTATTTGAGTTTTGCCACCACTGTCCAAGGTGCTATAGTAGCTAAAACCTCTCCCTGGCAGATTGAGAGCTCTGTAGGCGTAGATCAGGAAGCTCATTAACTGCAAGATCAGACTGACGTTGCTAGCAACACCTCATCTACAGTACTATCTGCCCCTGGGACTACTCTGATTGGAGGGAAGAGAAAAGAGCTCCTCCCAAAACCTCCACTTAAGGAAGGTATTCAGACAAGTCAGGTCTTCATCTCCTACCTGGTTGCATTACTTTGCAAATCAAGTACCTTCCTCTCTTTGCAGCTTCCTTTTGTGTACTATCTTCCACCATTAGATTGTAAGCTTCTTTAGAGCAAAAACTTTCTTTTTGTATTTGTATCCTCAGCACTTAACACAGTTTAGGATTGACTGACATAGACTTCACACCAAGCTAACAATTAATAAAGTCAATAAACATTTATTAAGCTTCTACTATGCATCATGCCCTGTGCTAAGGGATGCAGATACAAAAAGAGGTAAAAGATAGTTCCTGCCCTCAAGGAGCTCATAATCTAATGCGAAAGGCAGAGGAAAAATACCCCAACCAAACACATATATATTCAAGCTAGCTATACATAGCAAAAACAGGAAATAATTAACAGAGAATAATTAAAAGGCTGAAAAAGGTTTCCTTTAGCAGGTGGTAATTTTAACTTGGACTTAAAAAAAGCCAGGGAAGCCAGGAGGCAGAGTGAAAAGGTAGAACATTCCAGGCATGAGGGATATTACAGAGAAAAGGTCAAGAACTGAGATAGAGAGTCTTGTTTGTGCAACAGTGAGGAAGTCAATGTCATTGGTTTGAAGAGCACATTGCAGGGAGTAGGACATAATAAGACTGGAAAGGTAGGGAGGAACTAGATCATTGAATGCCAAGAAAGAAATTTTGTATTTGATCCTGGAGGCAAGTCATTGAAGTTAGAATAGGAAAGTAACATGACCAGACCTTTACTTCACTGGTTGAATGGGGGATGGATTAAAATAGGGAGAGAGCTGAGGCAAGCAGACCCACCAGCAGGCTTTTTCAATGATAAAGGCATGAGGTGATAAGGGCCTGAAGCAGAGATGTGGCATATTCAAGAGATGTTGCAAAGGTGAAACCCAGAGGACTTGGCTATAGATTGAACATGGCAGGGTGAGAGATAGTGAGGAATCCAGGGTTTTACCTAAGTTGTGAGCTTCAGGGACTAGGAGGATAGTGCTACCCTCAATAATAATAGAGAAAATTAGAAAGGGAGGAGCATTTGATAATGGGTTTCATTTTGGGTGTGTTGAGTATAAGATATCTGCTGGACATCCAGTTCAAGATGTTAGAAAGGCAATTGAAGATGCAAGTTTAGAAGTCCCAAGAGATTGGAAAGGGATAGGTAGAGTCAAGAATCATCACACTGAGATAGTAATTAAACCCATGGGAGCTGATGGAATCAACAAGTGAAGAAGCATAGAGGGAGAAGAGATGAAAGTCCAGGACAGAATCCTGTGGTTAGAAGGCAAGATCTGGATGAGGAGATATATATATAAAGGAGGATATATATATATATATATATAGACACACACACATACATCTATCCATGAGACATAATTTTTAAAAGTCAGGCAAAACCCTCACAGTTTAGACTAGCCTTCTATTAAAAATAATTATCTAGCTTGGGGTTAAGACAATCTGACACACTCCCTGAATCCTTTCTAACTTAACCACAAATGAATTTGAGCCAAAACACAAAGGTTAAAGAGCCAAGATCGTTGTTCTCCATTGAGTTCAAATTTGAGTCTTTCTCATACCTATCTCTAAGTAGCAAAGCTTAAGTATTTTGGTGCTATATTTTGGTCCCTGAAAACCTCAGATTCCTTATAGATGCACTATCTGTTATGAAGCTTGTAAGTAAAACTGTAATGAAAGTCTATTACTCTAAACTTCTGGTGTTTACTTTATGAGTTTAGAAGTATTAACTACAGAGTTGAAAGGCACTTTAAAATACCTTTTATGCAGTTCAATCTCTTCCCAACACATACATCTTTCCCACAACATCCCCGCCCAGGAATTTTCATCCCTTCACTTTGAGATCTCTAATGACAGGGGAATCACTCCTGGAGAGGGTCAGTAACATTTTTTAATAGGTAAGAAAAGAGCATGTACATTTGTATGTGCTAAATGCTCCACAAATACAACTTCATTAGATCCTCACAACAACTCTACAAGGTTGGTCCTCTTATTATCTCCATTTTACAGCTGAGGAAACTGAGGCAAACTGAGATTGAGTGACTTGTTTAAGGTCATACAACTAGTCTCTGAGGCCAAATTTGAAACATTCCCGCTCTCTAACCTCTTAGAGCTTAGTAGCTTTCATTGTTGGGAAGTTTTTCCTTTTAAAAAGAAATCTAAATTTATAATTTCATTAGGAAACTCTTGGTTAGCACATACTTTCTACCAAAGTAGAACTGCATCTGCTCTATAACTCATGATTGTTGAGTTGCTTGGGGGCATAGAGAGAAGTAATTTGCCAAGTGTCACATGGCCAGAAGCATCTCGAGGAGGAGCTGAATATGGACTTCCCTTCTTCTGAGATCCCCATCCAGTGCTCCATGTTACATTTCTACTTCCTTCCTAAATATGACTCCCTGTAATTTCTACCCATTGAAACTAATTTTACTTTACAGGACCAAACAAAAAAAGTAGTCTCTTTGCCATGTGACATCTCAAATGTTTCATGAGATCCTTAACTTTCTTCCTTCTTTTCTCTGAGCTGAACATCCTCTGTTGTTTCAAATGAACTTCCTAAGTCAAGATTTCTCATACTTACAATCCATTATGGTTATTGCAATTGGTGTGAATGAGAAATGCTGACAGTTCTGCTCCCAAATATGCTCCCAAACTGAGAAAATGATATAATGAACAAAAAGGGTATCATCTTTATCTTGTGCTAAAATTCCACTTCATCACCAAGAATGGTAGGGAAATGAGTGGGTGGATGGAACATACTATGTCAACTATTCACCTCTAAGTATACAGCCATTATATGAACATCATGGCCACAATAACATAGCAAGCTGGTTGGGTGAGGCCAGGATTAGGAAGAAAAAGACTGTTCTCAGGCTCTTGATGAGTTCTGATCCCTCCAGGGCTTAATCCTAGGTGTGCCAATGGAAGCAGAGCTCTGAGTTGGCCTGTCACTTAATCATTCTTTCATTCTTTAATGCAACAAAAACAATTATTGAATAGTTACTGTGTACATGATATTATACAAGCCAGTATGGTGGTGAAAGATAAAAGAAGTACAATATACAGTATCTGCTTTAAAAGATTTGACATTCTATCTGAGGAAACATAAAATATATTCATAAAACATGAGAAAAGTGATAAAACTCCAGGAAACGGGTTCATAATGATGCAGTACACACTGTACGTGTAAATTACAAGAGGGCATAAGGAAGCCTTCTTGGAATAAAAGATCAGAAGCCTTGCAGATACCAATGCAGGACTGGATTGGATATTTAATGTAAACTTGGGACTGTAATTGCTTCAATGAGATCTACTTCAGTTTAGAACCATACATGCCAGGCAGTCTTATGTATTAATGACCTACTAAGGATAGCAACCTGCCAAGAAGTCAAGGTATAATTTACTCAAAAACATTGTGTGTTTAACTGACTTTAGACTCTGACCTAGAATGCATGTTGACACTACTAAAGGCCTATGTGAAGTTTCCTTTTTTGTATGTTGCGAGCTGGTAGGTAAACCTGATTCCTTCTTTCTTGGGTTGGTAATATAGTTCACATAGATGTTGCTGTTCAGTTGTTTTCAATTGCCTCCAACCCTTGCTGTTTTCTTGGCAAAGATACTGGAGTGGTTTGGCATTTCCTTCTCCAGCTCATTTTACAGATGAGGAAACAGAGGCAAACAAGGTTAAGCAACATGGCCAGGGATACACAACTAGTGTCGGAAGCTAGATGTGAACTCTGGAAAATAAGTCTTCCTGATTCCATGCCCAGTACTTTGTTCACTATGCAACTGAGCTACCTTAGTTCACATGTCAGGTTACAGTTTGAGGTTGTACAGTATCTGCTATGAGACTAAAGTGAAAGTTGAAAAGCTGCTAGAGTGGAAAGGAAATATTATATTTCATATATATGTGTGTGTATATGTATATATATATATAAAGTAATTAGTTTAATTTCTATTAAAAACAGTGTTCATAGATGAACAAACAAAAAGATATCCAGGTATTTGGAAATCAGTGTATTTTTCCAATGCAAAAGTGAAGAAGGAAATTGCCTTTTTCAACCTTGCAGCTTATACAGGCAAAGACAGAAGTCTTTTTGAAAAGAATGTTGAACTAATGTTGTACTTATTTGGCACAGATATGACTGTACTCAAGATAAATTATGGAGAACAAGCTAAGAAGCCGCTAAGATTAATGGGAAACTTTTCAGATCATGCTCTGAGAGGCCACCCTGTGAGAAACAGGTAGACTTAACTGGGCAGGTAACTATACATAATATTTATACAGTATAAACTCATATTTATCTTATTTTTTTAAAGTATCATTTTAGCATGTATATCTTGTCTATATGATTAGATTGTAGGTTGTATTGGGACAGAAGCCATATCTCCTACTTCCTTTGAATGCTCTAGAGTCTCTTAATCTGAGTACATAAGATTTAATGAATGTTTGTTGAATTAAATGAAATTGACTTGACTTTAACTGAATCCAGCTATTGTCTTCCGAGTGTTTGCAAATTTCACTTCACAGAATCATAACATTTGAGAGATGGAGGACTTCAGTGGCCAGTAGTTAGCTCCCACACAAATGAATTCCCACTATAAAATATCCAAAGAGCATTTAGTAATATGTTTGAGATAGAAAAATTAGACTTTATGGGTCTGTCATTTCTAATCCACTTTTAATTCAACTCTAAATTTACTCTTTTACAGTTTTCAAACCTCTCCAATCCTCCTTTAGTTTTTAAAAATGGCAGCTAACTTCCCTGTAACTGCCTTGATGGACTCCTTTAGTGCCCTAAAATGAAAGTTGTATTTATTTCATTGGTTAGGTTTTCCTATTTCATGCCACCTGTTCCTGTTTTGCATGTTTGCTACCTTTTTTTTTAAATGAGATGTCCATCCCAGTCAGCATTCTATTAACATATTACATAAAGACCTAATGGAAAAATTTTAAATCTCCCTTATTTTGATGTCAAAAATTAACAGCTTTTCATTACAATCTGTGTAAGGACAGGATATTCTTCCTTCCCCACCCCCCACCCCCACCCCGCCATCCCCTCCCCAACCCTCCCATTATGATACACTGAGATTTTTTTTTTTATTTCTTTTCATATCTTTGGAAAATCACACATCAATTCCTGTTTTTGTTTTTCTGATTTTCTGCCTGAAAGCTCCCACTATTTCTTTGAACCCTTCTTTGTTGATTTGGCTAGCCTTTCTCTTACTTATTTGAGTTCTTCCAAAAGCTCTTACTTGAATAAATGAGTCTTTTCCCTTCCCTTTCTACAGAATGTTTCTCCCACATAGGGTTAGTTTTTGTTTGTTTATTTGCCTATATAGTTTCCCTATACTCCTTGGGTTCTTTTTCTCAATCAGTTAAACAGAATTTAAAAACTCTCTTTCACTAAAAAATCTACATGCAAGGTACAAGACTTAGTGCAGGAGATAAAAGACCCCCTAAATAACCCTAAAACAAACAACCCTCCCCCCCAAAAACAAACACAGTACCTTTCACCTGTTTCCCTGTGGGGGTGGGTTTAAATCCTTTTTAAAAACATTCTGGGCAATTTTTGATAATCCATGTGACAATTTCTCTGAGTTTCTGAGACAGTGATGTAGTAAGACAGAAATTAAAAGTTAAAACTGGATTACAAGGGGCTTTGAGCCTGACAATGTAAGACAAGTGGGTTGTCCTTATTATGAAATTTTTATTATTATTATTAACAATAACAAATCTAGCTACATCAAGTAGCAGCTTGCAGCTCCCTTTTATAGGGTGTCTCAAAATATTCAGTGAAGTTTTACTATTGAATAGCTTTCCCTTACTGTACTTTTATTCATTTAAAAACTGTTCATAACCAAATTTGGTATTACTTCTATTTCCTTTTACCCTTCCCTAATCAAAAAGCTATCTCTTGTAATAAAGAATAAAAAGGGGGAAAAACAGCAATTCAGTAAAACTAACCAATGGATCAGGCAAATCTGACAATATATGTAACATTCAACCCCCCACATCCACCCAATAGGGGAAATAACGGAAAGAAGTATATTTGATTATCTCCCCTTTAGGAGCACAATTATGCAACGTTCAGTTCCTCTTTGCTGTACGTCAGTTTTCTACGTCTTCCTGTGATTCTTTGAATTCCTCATCATTGCCATTTCTTATTTATCTTGTACGTCCAAAGTTGTTTGTCTGTTTTCTCTACTATTACATTGTGAGCTCCTTGAGGGTAGGGGACTGTCTTGGCAGTTAACTAGTATTCATCTCTGTGGTTCTTAACCTTTTTTTGTGTGTGTCACAGACCTTTATGGAAGTCTGATGAAGTCTGTAGAACCCTTCTTAGAATAATGGTTATTAAATGCATAAAATAAAATATACAAAATACAAAGAAACCCAATTATAGTTATCAAGTTATATTAAAAAAAAAAAAAAAAAAAAACAAGTTTTAGGTTAAGAACCCCTGCCTTAAAGGAACAGAAAAAAACATCACTTCCTCATCCGAGAGTATTGAGTACACCACCATTTTCACTGACAATGGCTTTGACTTTCCCTCTGCTCCTGTGGGCACTCTCTCTCCCTCTCTCACAAATTCTCTTTTATGTCCCTAACCTATGCTAATCCAACTTTCTATTGTAAAAGAGATTAACACTGGGAAAACTTGCTGGTGCAATTCTGATTTAAGGTTGCTTAAGGTTGGGCCTGAGTTGTGCAGGTAATTGATTTGATGAGAAAGGAGCAAGCCCCATTCCTTTTGCATGAAGCACCAAACTTGTCCAGAGATGTTTTGAATTGTTTCCAGGCCATACATACTCAGATTAGTTAGGGCACGATTTGTACCTGCGCTTCCAAGTTAACACCAGGGCAGTCTCCTATCTGATGTCTATCTATGCTGCCTAGAGAATTGGGAGCTGTTCAGGTGCTATGCATGAAGAGGGATTGGCACGGACTTGCAAGCGGATTTGCCTACAACTACAAGAAGTTGACTTTTTCAGGGATCAGAAAGGCATCTAAGAATGAAATATGTAGCTCCCTAAAAGGAAAATAAAGATGGTTAATCTTTAATTCACATTTAATTCACAATGTCGTAGTAAGTCAATTAACAATTTCTTTAAAAACAAAGTTCAAAAAAGATTGTATCTCCTAACATAAGGATTGTGTCTTAATGATGTCTGTCTCCCTTCAGCTCTGGACACAGGCTTTATTTGCAGTAGACACTTAATAAATACTTATTGAATAGGAAGTTCTATTCTCTTTATTTTTGAGTTGGAAACAGCAAAATCGAAAGAGAAGGATGCAATGTCACTACCGTAGGCATATGTAGGACTGCAAACACAGACTGAAGGGCAAAATTTTCATAGGATTGTAGGTGTAGAAAAGGAGCTTAGAGACCACTGATTCCAACTTCTTCATTTAGGAAGAAACTGAGTCACTGAGTGGTTTAATGACTTCTCCAGGGTCACATAGCTAAAAAATGATTGAGACAAGTCTTCCAGTCTATTCCTAGTTTTCTCATAATAGAAGTAGGAGAGACAAACAAAATATAGTGCAGCCCTTTGAAAACCCCTTGTCCCTGGGAGCGTTACTGTTCTGAGAGCTTCGGGAGTGTTTTCCAGTGGACTTAATGGGAACAATGCCCTTTCTTTCTCCAGCTCATTTTACAGATGAGGAAACTGAGACAAACAGGATGAAGTGACTTGACCCAGATCACACAGCTAGTAAGTATCTGAGGTCAGATCTGAACTCCTGAAGAGGATCCTCCCCAACTCCAGGCCCAGCATTATGTCTGGCAAAACTTATAACTACATTGCATGGGGCATAACACCATCAGGGGATGACATTACAACAAACCACCTAACATAAATACAATAGGGTTAGCTAATTTTGAATTCTGTCAAACATAGATATGAGCTGATAGACACCATCAGACTCTGCTTCAGGAGAGTGGAGGGTCTTTTTCAGGACAGATCTGGGTAGATAGATCTGAAATGATGTTCTGTTCCTGTCCATAGTAACTACTTCAGAAGACATTCAGTGGTCTCTGAATAGCCAGAGGTCACAGATGTGGGAAAAGTAATGGCAGGACTAGTTTAAGGGCAGAAATCTATACAAAATGGAGGACAAAGCAAGGAGTCTAGACAAAAAGTGCAGGCAGTGGACATAGGACACCACCAATGACAATGAAATCTTAATACTAATGTAATGTTTGGCAAATGCCCAGGACACCTCTAATGGCATCACACTCAAAGGAGACACTTGGGACCTGCTCCTAGGAGCCAGGAGAACTGGATCACAGGTGGACATTCTGCTCTGTTCTACCACATCCATGGTACCTTTTTCCATGGGCTGTGCAGGTGGAAGTGTCTTTAAATCTACTTACCTAAGCATCATTGTTATCTTTTCTAGCATTCACTTTCAGTCTAGGGTTGAGGGACTCACTCACTCATAGGAGGTGACATTCAAGAAAGAGAGTTGAAGTGCCAACTTTACCCCTCAACTCCCAAGGCCATGTGACTGTGTGACACTGGGCAAGTCACTTAACCCTGTTTGCCTCAGTTTCCTCATCTGTAAAATGAGTTGGAGAAGGAAAGGGCAAACCACTTCAGTATCTTTGCCAAGAAAACCCTAGATGAGGTCAGGAAGGGTCAGACGTAACAGAAAAATGACAACAAAAAGCCAGAAAGAAAAGGAGTCAGAAGCATGGGGCAAAGAAATATTGCCAATGAGAAATGGGTTTAGGATTTTGGCCTTGTTTCGTTTGTCCTTTTCATTTCTAAATACAGGGAATAGTGTCCTTGACCTAAAATCTCAAGCTGAAAACAGAGCAGGTATTGCAGCCAGCCTAGCAGGGAAGTCCTGAGAAGCCAGGGGAATGGAATGTTAGCCCAAGGCAACCTTGGATGTGAACTTGGTGAGACTAATACTATGTTGTATAGGAACTGAGCTAAGTTATGACCCTAAAACCCCTCTCTTCCTCAGAGACTTAGATGTGAGAGGGATTATTTTCCCAAGGTGTTGGTAGGGAAATGTTTATATTTGGTCTTGCTGTACATTTGAAGTAAATATGCCTTTATAAAGTTAATCTGATAATAAGTGGTTAAATGGAACTGGGCTGCTAATCACCAAGTCTCTTATAAAGGGAAAATACAGTTGTTGGCAGCTCTTGCTAATGGCAAGGAAGAGACTCCTTAGGGTTCTGTAGAATCCTGGGGAAGGGGTGAAATATGACTGTCCTCAGACCAAACAGCTAGATGACACAGTAGATAGAGTATTGGGCCTGGAATCAGGAAAACCAGAGTTCAAAGCCACCCTCAGACACTTACTAGCTATGTGATCATGCGCAAGTCACTTAGCCTCTATCTACCTTGGTTTCCTCAGCTGTAAAACTGGGATAATAACAGCACCTACTATAAAGGATTATTGTAAGGATCAAATGAGATAACATGTAAAAGCACTCAGAATAGTGCCTGAAAAATGCTCTTAACAGAGTCTACCCATGTTATCCTGAGTTAACCTTTGATAGCCAAGATAATTTCTTATATTCTTCCTGTTTAAAAAAAAAAACAAACAACACAAGATCTGATTATCTAAGGTAAAGTCTACCACAAAGCCTTTAAGAAGCCAAGAAACTGTCAGAAAGTTGATTTGTCCTAAGTGGATACTATAAGGAGGGAAACAAGGGAAGGTCTTGTTCTAGGTAAAATAAGCCACCTATGTTTCTGGGGTTTTCCCCAACTTAGGTAAATTTGAAGCCAGTCCTGTCTATCCAAGGTTAGACCCAGGTCCTCTGTCCTAAAACTACCCTAGGAAGCAACCTCCCCCTGGAGTTCGTGGGAAGACTTATGCTATATATTACACAGCCTCCCATTGGCTCTAGAGTATGGACTCTATTTTCCCATTACAGGAGATGAGTTGTCCAGTCACCCCTACTGTGAAATCTTTTTATTGTATTCTGAAGGATATCAATTTTGAAGACTAGGTCCTTTTCATTTCCTTATCTTGATGTCAACCACAACCCTTAACCCAGTCAGAAAAAAATATGCTTTGCATGTACAGCAAATTCTCTGCAAATATTTTTTGGCCTTATGACAGTTTTATCAAAAGATGATGTTTCAGTGAAACGCTGTAGTCGGGTATTGTCTTTTTGAGTCACAAATTGCTTCTGTGGTAGATAAAAGTATGTGTTGGCATCTCTTCCACCTGGCAGTGTGACAGGGGGCTGCAACACACAACTCCTTAACAAGCTGGCAACCAAGGAGGAAAAGGGAGGAAGGAATGCTTGGGGGAGAAATAACCATAATAACTTACTTCAGCTCTTCAAGATGTATGATTTTTGTCTGTGAGGATACTCTGGCCACAGAACAAATCTTGTCCCTGAATTAGTAGAAAGTCTATATGAATGGTTATGAATGAAAACTGCATCACCATGAAACCAACCCAACTTGGTGCTGAGCTAAGCTGATCTCAGACAAAAAACATAAAACTCAACCTCTAGTCATAGCCTTTCAGGCCTAATGGGACCTTTTCATTCATTCTTTCAACAAGCACTTGATTAAGTACCTACTATGTGATAAACACTCTACAAGCTGCTGAAGACATAAAAATAAAAATGAAAAGAGGTGCTGATCTCAAAGACCTTCTATTCTACTGGGGGCGAGGGGAGAGATACTAGGGAAAGGTAGCCACATGTATCCAGAAAATGGCTATGGAATACATACAACATAGAAGAAATGTCCATATGGTTGTGCTTCATGGGCATTGCCTTTAAGATCCCACCAAGAGTAGGACTTTAGTGGAAGAATAACTAATACTGATTTAGTGTTCTGTGTTTAGTGCTATATCCTCATGCTATCTCTATGAAATAGATAGTGTAGGTATGATTACTTTATAGGTCTATTAGGAAATGATAATTAAGAGTGGTTAAATGATTTACTGAAGGTAATCAATGTGGGTCTCAGTTTTCTTATCTGTAAAATGAAGAGGTTGGACAACTTGATCTTAAAAGCTCTTATCAGCTCCATATACTGCAATTTGTACATCTGGGCTCAAGTTTTAGCTCTTTCATTTACTGTCTGTGTGACTTAGAACAAGGCATTCGATTTCTCTGACTTTGTTTCCTTTTCAGTAAAATGGAAATAATACTATTTGAATTAGCTACCTCATAATGCTGTTGTAAATGTTTTAAACATAATAAATTCACATGTCCAACTTCAATGAGTTTATATCATCTCAACGATGTGGATTTTCTCCCTGTTGGTACACATCACAGCCCATACACACTTTATCATTCTATGTTGTTCTTATCCATTTGTAGGCATACCTTGCTTTATTGGTTTTCACTTTATTGCACTTTGCAGACATTATTTTTTTATTTTTTTTGCAAATGGAAGGTTTGCGTAACAAATGTTGAGCAAGTCCATCAACGCCATTTTTCCAACAGCATGCTCATATTAAGTCTCTGTGTCACATTTTGGTAATTTTTGCAATACTGCTAACATTTTCACTATTATATCTGTAATGATGATCTGCGATTAATGACTTTTGATGTGGTCATTGTAATTGTTTGGGGTTCCATGAACCACACTAATATAAAACGGTGAACTTAACTGATAAATGTTGTGTGTACTCTGACTGCTTCGCCCACCAGTAGTTCCCCATCTCTCTCCCTCTCCTTCAGCTTCCCATATTTCCTGAGACACAACCATATTGAAATTAGGGCAATTCATACCCTACAATGGCCTC
The DNA here is from genome assembly GCF_028372415.1 of Notamacropus eugenii. Taxonomy (NCBI): domain Eukaryota; kingdom Metazoa; phylum Chordata; class Mammalia; order Diprotodontia; family Macropodidae; genus Notamacropus; species Notamacropus eugenii. Next base: position 428,266,553 of record NC_092876.1, on the reverse strand, counting down.
TAAATGTTCAAGTAAAAGAAAGAGTCCATTGATATGGCAAGTTTTATTGTTGTCTTATTTTAAGAAATTGCCACAGCCACCCTAACCTTCAGCAACCACCACCCTGATCGTCAGCAGCCATCAACACCGAGGGAAGACCCTCCACCAATAAAGAGATGACAACTCATTGAAGGCTCAGATGACAGCAGTTTTTATCATCAAACCATTTTTAATTAAGGTATACACATTTTTTAGACATAATACTATTGCACACTTAATAGACTACAGTATAGTATAAATATAACTTCCATATGCACCAGAAATTCAAAAAAAATTGTGTGACTTGCTTTATTGTGGTGGTCTGAAACCAAACCCACAATATCTCCAAGGTGCTTGTATTTCCAGAGAACCTTCAAAGAGAATACATAACTTGTAGGTATTTTTGCACCTCATGGATACCAGTGAAATACTCAGGATGCACATCTCTCGTGCCTCAATCCCACTTTCCTTTCTGATAATATATGTTTATGGTGATATCCTTTATGCCTTTGAATCCTTTATACGTATAGGTGATCACTGGGAAGATGCTACAGAGACTTCTTACAAGTACCATGCATCTAAACATTGCCCTTCAGTTACCTGGAACTTTGTTTCTTTGTAGATTATGATGTTCTAAGATTTAGGATCATATAGTATAGCATTGAGCACATCTCTATTAAAATGATGGCATTTTCTGTTGAGAAGTAGATTAGCTTCTCTGAAGTCCAACTTTATCACTCAACCACCCTTTCTGAAGTTACCAATAACTTCATAATTTCCAAATCTGCTGGCCTATTTTCTATGCTGATCCTTCAACTTGATATTCCTTTCAAATATATTATAATGTTTTCATGCAACTTTCTTTTTTCCCCTTTTTTCTTCCCCCAACCTGGAGATAGCTATCACTAGACATAGAAATACGTAAAATCCTTCAATATATATTTATTGTATTTATTTGATATCTATTTACCAATTCTTTCTATGGATGAGATAGTATCTTCCTTCATACATCCTTTGTAGTAATTTGGGTATTTATAATAGTTAAGATGACTTAGCTGCTCAAAGTTAATCTATTCTATTGACTCCCAGGCCTACATTTTTGGCCTTCCCTATATTTAATCCTGAGTCCCAGTTTAGCTTCTACAGCTACACAGTGGACATTTTAAACTGGATCATTCATGTGTACCACAAACTCAGCAAGTCCAAGGTAGACCTCATTTCCTTATTTCTGTTGACAGAACTTCTATCCTGATAGTCACTAAGGTTCACATTCTCTACAACATCCTTGACTCTTTACTGTCACTTATCTCACACTTTGCAGTAGAAGACAAACCTCGTTATTTCTAGTGCCTCGTCTCTAATGGACTTACCCTACTTTCTACTCATACAATCCAAGTACAGGAACTCCTCACCTCTGACCTGGGCTATTGAAATAGCCTCCTAATCATCCCCCTTTCTCTCCCCACTCTAATTCATCCTCCACATATCTGCCAAAGTGATTTTCCTAAAGCACACATCTGACCCTGGCACTCTTGTACTCAACAAATATCACTGGTTCTATGTTGCCTTTAGGAGCAAACATCAGTCCTTCTCTTTGGCTTTTAAAACTCTTTACAATTGACTTCAACTAATTTTTCCTGCCTTATTGCACATTACTCCTTGTAATACACAAAATACATAACAGACATATTCTACCTCTGTATCTTTGCATTAGTAGTTCTTCATGCCTCCCCCTTCAATACTCTTTCTCAGAATTCCTAGTGTCCTTCAAGGTGCAACTCAAGTATCACCTATGTAAAGCCATTCCTGACAATGTCTTCCCTCTAAATATCCCCTTCTATCTACTTAATGGATATGTAATGGATCCCTTCCTTCCCACCATCCACAGAACATGTATCAGAATTCCCTGTCTGTTTCTGGTGAACCATGTGGGAGCACTGGACAGCCAGCTCCCAGCACACAGGACAAATTGAGTCCTCTGATAGGTTCCATGGATACACTAAAAGAGTCACCTGTACCTGGACCCCTCTTCCAGCTATAAAGTATGATGATGACTGAGTTGTCTAAAGGATTAAGTGGGGGAAGGGCAACTATCTAACCTCCCAACCAGGTGTAAGCCATGAACATGTCCTGCCTAGGCAAGCCAAGTCTCAGGGCTGGGCTGCCTAATTTTTGTGTCTTGTTTGCTTGGGTACAGGGCCCTGTGAGAACTTGAAAGGCCTGGAGACCTGTTGTTGCAATGGCATGCCCTAGAGCAGCAGTGCCTAATGGCAAGGGGATGCACTTTCATCAGAAAATTCAACCACAACCAGGAGAGAGTACCTAAACATAGGCATGAGTGGGCTAGTGCCAAGGGAGGAGTTGGAATTGGAGAGGATTCATCAGAAAGATCAAGCCTGATTGATCAAACAATGCCAATGAAGGTGAAATGCAATAGTGTCAATTGGCAGGCTTGCAAAAATGTCCCAAAAAGACTTGAATATTGGCCTCCCAGGTTACAGAGCTAGTAATAAATGGACTGTCAAACTCTGTTTTTTTGTTCTGTAATGATCCAGTAGTGTTTTTCAAGTCTTTCTTTGAGTAGGAATAAATAACTTGTCCGGTAATTGATTTACGATTGTCCATTCAGTACCTCTATTGCTCTCTGTTCCTTTTTCATATTTTGTTACGGATGTTTTCAATAGGTGTGTAGATCTTTTATAAAAATAAGAAAGTAGGCATTATTGGTGGTAGGTACATAGTTCTTGATGTCACAATTACCTTTGGGAAGTAATAATACTATCCAAAAATTTTCTCATTATTTTGCTATTTTCTCCAGTATAAAATATCTTATAAAATGATCCCTTTAAAATTGATTCTTTTCAAGCATGAATGTCTTGTGTGTATTTTTCTGGTTTTATAGCTTTTTCTAAACTTGTTTCTTTAAATACCATTTGTACTTCTTCATCAAGGATTGTTGAATCTCCAAAGTCTAAATGTGGTGATTCTGCTACCATTAATAATGAAAATAGATAATTATATAATGATAACTCTGTTCTATTTTCTACATGTTGCTCATCTGCCAGTTTCATCTCTGAATGCCCTTGAAATGATGCAACTCAGTTGCCAAACTTTCTATTCAGCTGATGTTTCTCATAAGCCTCAACGATCCTTCTCCATAATGTTTTCTAAAGGAATTTTGTATTCTAATCTAATCTTGGCTGCCTGATAACTCTTCTTGACAAGGAGATGAAATATTTTCTATACTCAGCCAACCCATGTAGCAGTTCTGCGTTCTTTTGTCCTCCTGAAGCAACTGCTTCGTGGTCATTAAATTTCTGCAGGAAATGATAAAGTCAAAGTCAATGTCTTAGCCTTTTCCCATTTCCTATTTTTATTCATCAACAATTCATTTGAATAGGTCAGATTGAGGCTGTCACAATTATAGACACTGTCTTCTCATTTCAATACTTTCTTCTCTTTTGATAGTGATTTTAACCAATAAGGTGATGGTCAGACTGCACATAGACAACTACCTCTGATGAGAATTCTATCGTAGTATAAGAAATCATCACTTTTTTCATGTTTTATGATATTAAACACTGCTCAACATATCCACTGCCTCCTGACTTTCTTCTGGAAGCAAGTACTCATGACACATTGGTGTAAGGCTTTTGAATATTCTATAAGCTTTTGGTCTCTATTGTTTCTAAAAATTGAACCAGACTTTCTAACATATTTCATCATCTTTAAGTCTACTTTCACTATGAAATAACCAAGTATGAAAAAAAATGTAGAATTTCTTTGTAGGATCTTGTTAAATTCTTTGCAGGGTTTCTTTACCTCTACAACATATATGAATACATTGAATACTGTCATAATCCTAGGTCCTCTTCACTTCTGTTAATCATGAGAATTGTAAAACAAATTTCTTGTTTTCCATGAAATGATGTTTCTTTACAGCCTTTGGACACATAATGAAGTTAACTGACAATTTCTTTGTTGATTTCTCCAAAGACAATCTATTAATTAACCTTCTATTTAGGATTTATCCTTCTATCCTTTTTGCCTTCTGATTTTCTTTATTATGAGAACATCAACATAATGGCTCAGTTTCTCCAGAAATGTTCTAATAGTTACCAGTCATAGTGCAAAGATCTCACATTTAGAATAACAATAGTTAAATTAGTTTTTATAAATAGTACTAAAACAGTGATTCTTAGTATCTTTGCCTACTTTTCCCCTTCTCCACCATTATTATTGTGGGAATAGAATGGGGCCACAAAAAGCTGAAGCCAACTTAAAAATCATGTTTCATGAGCTGTCAAAGACAAAGAATTCATTACCAAATAGCTAACTTGCTGGTGATGCGACTAGCCTGGTTTAGCTAGGAGGGTCCTCATATACTACACTAAGTCTATTGTACTGTGTAATTCTGAAACATTTTAATCATCTACATGCTGAAACACAAGACATTTCATGTGATCTTTAAGGTTATGTCTAGATCTAAATTTTATGATACTCTTTTCCTCCAAGTGAATTACCAGAATTTCCTGGAATTTTTAGCATCATGTAAATACAGCCCAAACTTTCCTGTTGTTTTTACTGATTTCTTGTTGCTTTTTATTCACCATTTACAAGTCATAGTTTGGTCTATTTAATTCTCAACTCTGCACAAAAAATAAAATAAATAAAATCCAATTGATTTCAAGTCCATTTCCAGGATGGGGATGCAGGTGGTAGGGTTTAGTTGAGGGAAGGGAAGACATGCTTCTCTAATTTGTAGTTGGTAAGAAAATGAAGGTTGAAATGACTTTCAATATCACTCAAAGCCCAGATATGAATATATTATTTGAACATAGACATTCCAATGAAACTATCTAGTCACACAGTACTTGATCAAATTAGCCTAGAATGATTCTCTGCAAGCTGAAAGAATGGTTCTAAAACTAGTCACTAAGTAGAGGCAGTGTAGTACAGAAACAAATGTTTTCAATTAAGAGTCAGAGGACCTGGACTTTAATCCAGAGTCTGCCATCTATTACTTTGCTTACCTTGGACTAGTCATTTAGCATCCATGGGACTTGGCTCTATTCCCTTTTCTATAAAATTAAAGGATTTTGTTAGATCAGCTTCGAAGTTTCTTCTGGGTCTAAAACTATGATTATAATGCTATAGTGTGAAAAATGCTGAACTTAGTATCCAGGAGAAAAAATTCTTAATGCCAGTTCTGACCAGGAACAGGATTCTATGCATCCATTTTTTAATCTAGAAAATTGTGTTAATCATACTTGCATGTCAGTTCTTTGAGTAAAGGTTCTTTGATTTTTTTGCCTTTGTATCCTCCATGCCTAAGACAGTGCCTTGGCTTTTTAAATTTTAAACTAGACATATGATTTCATTGGTGTAAGTTTTTTTGGTGTAGGTGCATTTTTCACTCAATGCAAATCAGCACCTGCTCTGAATGAGAGAGTTCCCTAGGGCACTAAGAGTTTATAATGTCAGAAGCAAGTACTCTTTCTGACTCACCAGATCTGTGTCCACCATGTTACCTCACAGCCTATCACATGGTAGACACTGTTTACTGTTTGTTGAATTGTTGGTAAAAAATAAATTCTTGGTCCAAACATGTTTCCTTCTTTGAGCATCTTGTATGGAGAAAATTAAAGAATTTAGCACTCCTTGGTCTCTAGGGAATTTTAAGACAGAATGATGAAGAAAAGGATCATTCCTCTCAAGATTAAAAGCAAAGAAAGCACATTTGTAGGACACTTTGTAGTCTGGAAGCCACCTAGGGAGCCTGAACCTCAAGGTGTTTATGGAACATAGGTGCCTTGGATCAATTCAATTTAATACAACACACTTTTAATAGTGCCCACCATGTTCAGGTTTAGGAGAAACAAACAAAAAATGAAATCCAAATTGAAATAACCTATCATTCAACTCTTAACCTTACTCTTCATATTTCCATACTGCCAGGCTAACCCTGGCTACTTCAGGGAGAGGAAAGGACAAGAAGAGCAAAAGAGCACAGAAAAAAACTTTATTTTTCCTTGCCCTTTTCCCCACTGCCCCCTCAAATTCTAGTCTGAATCTTGTATACAAGGAACGTTGCATTTGTTTCTTGAGAAGCTTGCTTTCTTAGTGAATGAGTTTTGGCAAAGTCTTTGCTTGGGCTTTTAGACAGGCGCTGATCCTTTGTCCTCATCCCAAGGAAACCTTCTTTGTAGCAACTGAACTTGGACGTTACAGGCCCTGGGCCTCAAACAGGGGCTGCTAAGCAGGAAATGTTAAATGAATAACTATTGTATTAGATCATGCTCTCATTTCGCAATTCCGTGATAATAAGACATATATAGCCGAAAGACATGGGAAGTTAACTAAAGGTGAAAATTGCTCTGAGTCCAGCATCATTTCACTCTGCTCAGAACTGACTCAAACTCCATCAGGAGAAAGGGTCAAAGAAGCAACTTTACACATTTCAGGGTTCCCTTTCCAAGCTTTCAGTGAGATCTGGGGCATCAAATGGCATTTATAAAACAGTTTTAATGATTCATGAGTAAATGAGTCAGACGCAGATGGACCCGATTTCTCTCTGTTTTTACAGTCACACATTTTTCTAAGAGAAAAAGGCACTTAAGACAAAACTGTAGATTTTCTTAAAAAATTGGGAGCTGGAGGGAACCCTAGAGGTGATCTAGCTCAATCTCCTCAATTTATAGATGAGGAAATAAAGGCCAGACAGGATAAACAACTTACCACAATCACAAATGATTTTAGCTGCAGAACCAAGGCTTTAAACTCAGGTTTCCCTGACTCTTAAGAAGATACTCTTTGATGACCTCACTTGGTTTCCTCTTTCAGGGTCTTCTCAAACCCCTAAATGTCTGCAGATTAGTTTATTGTGTCATAGAACCCAGAATATATTCCCCAGGTTAGTTTTGTTTATGTATCTTTTAAACTAACATCTTGAGTGCTAGAGAATTATTAACCAAATTTCCTCTATTCAGAAGGACTGATCTCTGCCTTCATTGTGATGTTGAGCTATGGATTTAAGACAGCTCCTTGTGAAACCCTTCATTCTGTTTGTCCTATGTAGATTATAATACAGGAGAAAGAGTATTGCATTTGTATTCAAAGGACCTGAGTTGAAACCTCAACTCTGCTACTTGTGTGACTTTGGATAAATTACTTAATTTCCCTGGGTCTCAGTTTCTTAATTTATAAAATGAAAGGTTTGGAGATGATCTCTGACATCCATTCTAGTCCTAAATCTGTGGTCCTTTGATCTATTATCACACCGTAAATGTCATGTATGTGTCATTTCATGTGGAATGTTCAGCATTTATATCACTATTGTGGAAGTCAAACAAAAATACTGACCAGAGAAGTCAGGTCACAGAACAAGTAAGGGAATGTCTATAGAGTATACTTAGAGCACTTGTGCTTTACAAACACAACTTCGGCAGAAATTGTGATCATTAAAATTAGTATCTTTGGCTTTTCCTGTTCCCCATGTTTCTGGAGAGAAAGCTGGTCACGTTGAAACAGTTATCTACTTCCTTCACTGATAATAATGACTCAAATCAATATCCTTCCCTGACAACCCAACTGATGCTTGGTGCTGGGTAAATTTTGTTATTGTTGATTAGTTGTATCTGACTCTGAGTGATCTGAGTGGGAGGTAGTTTCTTGGTAGAGATACTGGATTAGTCTGCCATTTCTATCTCCACCTCATTTTACCTATGAGGAAACTGAGGCAAACAAGTTACTTGCCTAGGGTCACACACAACTGAGGCTGAGATATGGTATCTGAGGTTTTACTGACTCCATTTCCATCAGTCTATCCACTACACTGCCAATCATAGATTTAGAGCTACAAGTAAACTTAAGCCTTATCTAATGCAAACCTCAAGGGCAGCTAGATGGTACAGTGGATAGAGCACAGAGCTTGGAATCAGAAAGACTCATATTCATGAGTTCAAATCTGGCCACAGACACTTACTAGCCCTGTGACCCTAAGTAACTCACTTAACTTTGTTTGCCTCAGTTTCCTCATATGTAAAATGACCTGGAGAAGTCCTAGTATCTCTACCAAGAAAACCCTGAACAGTTTCATCAAAAGTCAGATTCAACTAATACTATAAAACAATGCAATCTTTTTATGTTTTGTAGAGAGGTTAAGTGACTTGTCTAAGGTAAGCCAGCAAATAAATGGCAGAGCCAAAATTTAAACTCCTTTTCCAGCACAGTCTTGTGAGAGTGTGCCCTTTTTGGGGGTTTTCTTGGCAATGATCCTGAAGTGGCTTTCCACTTCCTTTTCCAGTCCATTTTATAGATGAGGAACTGAGGGGATTAAGTGACTTGCCCTAGGATCACATAACCAGTAAAGAGCTGAGGCCAGATTTGCACTCATGAATATGAGTCTTCCTGATTCGAAGTCCGGTGCTCCAACCACTGCACTACCTAGTTGCCCTTGACCACTCTTAGCATTATTCTTTTGGGTTGCAGAGAACCATTCTAGGCTTATTTGGTCAAACACTGGGTGATAAGGTGCTGTCAATGGAATGTCTGTGTACAAATAACAGCCAGCTCCAGGTTTTGAGAGTGCTAAAAGTCATTTCACACCTCATTTGCTTACTAACTACTTACAATAAAACTCATCCTTGCCTCCACGAAAATATATTTGGGACATGATTTATACTAAAAATATACTTGAAAAATATAGGAGCTTTTTTCACCCCTTCCCCCCCAAATTTCAACTTTTAGGCTACAGATCTAGAAAGTTTAACATTCACAAAGACCTCCAGTACACACAAAAAATACAGTTGACCAAACATTCAGCAGTGTTTTCAGTTGAAAACTTTGAGGCCACACCCTGAGAGAGCAACTTTTCAAACTCTCTGCATTCCTTTACCTGGGAGGGGAAGGAAATGGTGTAAAAAGTAAATAAAGGAAAGAGTTGGAAAGTTTTTCCTCCTCTTTCTTTGCTTTTGTGCCCCCCGGGGCAATGAGAGGAGAGGAGAGGTCAGCTAGCTCTCCAAATGTTCCTAGTTAGGAAAAACTATAAAGGGGCCCCAACCCTGAGAATGACCTATCTAATAATGTGGACTGTGGCTAGCTAGGTGCAGGGAGCTGTGAGATCATAGCCATTCACTCTTAACTCTGGACTCACTTGTGCTCAGACCAGGTTTGGTCTCCAAGGAGTGGGCTCTCTCAGGGTGTGTTTTTCTCACACTTTTTGGCTCATTATGTTCCCACCTGACATGGACATTAGGGAAGGATGCAGGATAAACTGCTTAAATCTTTGGATTCCTGCCTAGTGGTTTTCCCAAAAGCAGGAAAGGTATTTATTTTCTATATACAAAAGAAATTCTGAACACTCACAAATGTGAATTGACAGAAAGAATTAATAACAACTTAGAACAGTTACACCTCCTGGGAGACTGATCCCTAAACCTCATCAGAATACACAGCAATTTGGGGGACTGTTAAATAGGCATTGTTACATTTCACTTTGGATTTGCACTGTCTCCTCCAAATCTATCTATTGGCTGGGCTCCTCTTACTGATGGTCAACAAAGAATCATTTGCTTGGCCCATGTTCTAAGTTTTCTTGTTTATGAGGACCTGGTAGTTTAAATGCATTGGTATAGTCCTTGAAGGGTTATGTACAGCTAATATAAATTACCAGACTTGTTGTTTCTCCTTCATTCTCAAAGAGGACCATGACTTCAGAAGGGATGTAAATGAAGATATAAATGAACAGGGCAGGGAGTGGTCTCAGAATCAAGAAGACCTAGGTTCCAGACCAGCCTCTTGTCACATTCTCACTGACGACATAGCAATTAAACTCTCAGTACTTCCAGGCAAATAAGATTTTAAGTTTCAGAGAAAATGTTAGCCAACATTGATTAACATTTCTTTCCTTCCTTCCTTCCTTCCTTCCTTCCTTCCTTCCTTCCTTCCTTCCTTCCTTCCTTCCTTCCTTCCTTCCCTCCATTTCTCTGAAGGCATGATCTTTTTTGACATTGAAGGATGAACACAACAACCCACATAGCTTATCATACACTTACCTACCTGTGGTCTGACCAAAGGAATGTAAATTTTGATCACTGAAACCTTTTCTTTCTTAAGGACCATGTCTTAAACCCAAGTCATTCTGGTTCTTATTAGCCAACAGTAGGTCCCAGCCCAAGTCCTCCTTGGTCTTTATTTGGGCCCTGATCAGCTCTGAGTGAATGTAAACAGTAATTGTTTCTCTTTTGCCCAGAAACTCTGAAGTTCTTCCCCTTCTGGAATGATCTTTTTTTTTTTTTTTTTTGACTAGGTAAAGAGGACATTCTCTGCCTCATTTCTTACCTCACCTTAATCATTGAATGGGTATTACCTCAATCAAGCTCATCTTGCCACTGGACCCAGATGGTTCCAGAGGAGAGTGAGGCTGGTGATTTTGCACGGCCCTCCCTCACTTAAATCCAATTCACTTGCATGTCATGGCATCACCTTCCTGATGTCATGGTCCTCTTTGACAACAAATGACAAAGAGCAGCAGTAAGAACTAGCATTGGTAGGGGAAGAAGTTTCCTTCCGTAATGAAATCGCAGATGAGAAACAAGTAAATATGTACTAACAAATCTGTTCAACAAATTGATGAGAAGAAAAGAACTCTCCAATATTGTCCTTTAATCTAAACTTTTTGTCCTCTTTCTTTTCAGGCAAACAAAAGCATTTCCTTCTCTGTGATTCTTGAGTTACCACTTCTGTTAAGTCTTTTAGGAGAATACCTAGGATGCTTCCATGAAATGCAGGAGGTATACTTAGATATCTGCTCCTTCCTAGAATCAACCTTTGTTAGAAATGATGAAAAAAATGGCAATATGGGACAGCAGCAAGAAATTTTAATGAAGCGAGAGGGTCGGACCCTATAGTACAAAGTCAGGATTTAAAACTTACAGGGAGACCAAAATGACAAGTATGACAAATTAGAATCTTCACTGGTGAGTAGCCATCTCATGCAGTTTCAACTCCACCAAATCACCACCCCTTGCTGGCTGTTCCTTAACTCTTCCTCCAACGTTGACACAAAGTCCCACACTGGTGACACTGGGCCATGACTGGTCAGTTCATTTTGCCCAATTTCAGGATCACTACACTGTTCTCCATCATCTTTGTGACCTCCCCTCCTGCATTCCAATCATACTTTTGAAAATAATAACCAGATCAACACTAATAGTCACAGAAAGGATATGTTAATCATTTCCTCTATGATTCTTCTCACTTCCAGGCCCAACACATTCCTCCCTGGCTACCACTCCCTTATGTGTGTTGTCTTGCCCCATTAGAATTTAAGTTCCTTGAGGTTAGAGATTTTATTGCTTGTTTGTAAGCAAGGTGGCTAAGTGAAAGAGTGGATAGAGAGCTGGGCTTGGAGTCAGGAACATATGAATGAGTTCCAATCTAGCCTTAAATACTTACTAGGTGTGTAATCGAAGCCTAATCAGTCTCAGTTTATTCAGCTATAAAATGGGGATAATAATAACACTTACCTCCAAGGATTGTTGTGAGGATCAAATAATCTAATTTGCTTGATGCTGATTTTTTAAAAAATAATTAGTAAGATTCATTGTTATAATTACCTGCAGAATCTACTTATTTTGGAACACTTAATAAAGGCCAAATGAAAATAATTGTTCTTTTTCATATTTGCAAGCAAAATGAAGGTGAAACACTATATAATCAGGCAGTTTTCAAATGCTTTTTGAGGTCTACCGTGTACAAGGAATTATGGGAGATATAAAGATACACTAGTAAGAGTGGAAAATACTCTGAAAACAATGGATACATTTATATTACTAAATGGAAAAGAGACAGATTAAAGTTAACTATAATGCCAAATTATGCTTATTTACCCTTAATCTTCTAAGTCTTATAGAAAGAAATATCTATAGTCTCACTATCAGATAGCAGGTCTGGGATTTCAAGAAACAGAAGCACAGCCACACGCTCTGTTGATCAGACTTCTGTGGTTTAATGCTAGCATTTTGTTAGTACACACAGTGGTTACAATGAGATTTGTTTCTTGCCACCCTAAGTTTCAGTTTTGTTTTAGTTCTGTGAGACTCAACCATTACTTGTATCATTTCCAGGAAACCGGTCTTAGCCAGACCTGTTGGTTTCTTTCAAATGGCTCAAGGTCAGGATGAACACTGCTTTATAACTCAAAAGGACAAGGGAAGCTACAGCTACGTGGAAATGTACAAATCTAGAGTAAGTATATGCTGGGTGCCTTTGAATACACTACTCGTGATTGAACTAGATAAGGATGAACACAAAAAGTTAGGAAAATTCTTTTAGTATCTCAGTTTTTGCACCTATGGACGTTATTCTATCAGTTATTCTAGATCTTTTTGCTTTCAGAGAGGCAACTAGCAGTCCTGAACCTGGAGTCAAGAATATTCGAGTTCAAATCCAGTTTCAGACACTTATTAAGCTGTGTAACCTGTGTGACTCATTTCACTTAACCTCTATCTGCCTCAGTTTCCTCAACTGTAAAGAGAGGATAATAGCATTTACCTCCCAGGATTATTATGAAGATCAAATGAAATATTTGTAAAGAGTTTAGCACAGTGCATGGAACAAAGTAGGTGCTTTATTATTGCTAGCTATTATTATTCGTATCCTAGTGCTTAGCACACCCCCTAGTGTATAATAACCTCTTTTTCATTCACTCATTCATTCATTCTTTGATTCAATAGCCTACTGCTCACATGGTACTAAATCCTTGATTCCCAAATCCTGGACTTCATATTCTAACCCTTTGGAATTTGTTAGCAATCCTGGTTTTGTTCTATTTTTCAATTAAGACACCACTACTTTATTGGCTTTTGGTTCAGAAGTATGCAGTCCCTGTTAGCCACCTTGGATCCCTTTCCAAATATGGATAAGCCCATGATCATTTCACTCCCAAGGTTGGTATCTTCGGTCACAGTCCTTTGGCTCACTCATCCTATGGTGCTTCCCTATTCCCTTGAGTGTCTTTCTGTCCTACTACTTTGCTCCTCCTGAAATCTATTGATCATGATCAACCATCACCCCACAGCCCCAAACCCCCTGAGACACTAAGAAATTCACTCAGATACAGCTTCTGCTAAGACGAACAACATATTGGCATAGAGTTTGGGCAACATTTACAGCTTTATTTTATCATGCCTAGATTTCGATGTGAAATCTGTAGTTTTAAACTAACACTGATAAGGCTCATTTCTGTTTGACAGAGGTACCAGAGTGCTGGACTTGTAGTCAGGATATCTTGGTTTCAAATCTTACTTCTGAGACTTACTAGCTTTGGGATCCTCAGAGCTATAACTCAGAATTTTTTACAAGTAGCAGGTACCATAAGCCACATCTGTGGTAAATATTGGGAGACCATGTATGGAACAATGGGGAGAAGGAAGAAAAGGTGAGAGAGAACCTCATAACAACTTGCAAATCTGGCATTTTTTCCATTTTGAATAATTATGCTAGGATCTAGTGGCTCAGTAATGTGTAAATAATAGAGGTGCTGTCTATGCCCTCTAAATCTGCCACCTTAGAGTACAAAGACCTTGTTGCCCAGTTCTACTTGTGCCTCTAGCTTCAGGTGACTCTTTGGGGCTTATCAGCCATAGATGAGTAATGATCTGAATTGATGGGAGTTCCTACATCTCCATAGATCTTTCCAGAATCATATCTCCAATGTAATTAGTCATGGCAAGCTAACAATAATTTGCAGAATAAATGAATGTACCAACAAATTTGGGAAAAATTCTCCTTGTGCATGTCCTAGTCTCATCTACCCAAGCATGGCAAAAGTTGTTCTTGGACTAGAATTTATAAGTGCCTAATAGTTCTTTTAAGTGCACATGAAACAAGCCTTGATGTTTCATGACAATCACGTAGTATTAAAAGTCACTGAAGTTTACTCCAGTGGGGGTTTTTGTTCATTTAGTAAAATTGGAATTTGAATACATTACCCTTTTCCAGGATTTTGTTTTTATTCTAGGTTGAGGCTAGGTGGCTCAGGATGGAGTGCTGGACCCAGAGTCAAGAAGACCTGAGTTCAGATCTGGCCTCAGACACTTACCTGTGATCCTATGCAAGTCATTTAATCTTTGCCTTGGTTTGCACATCTGTAAAATAAGAATAATGACACAGTTGACAGGATAACCATGCAGGGATTTTTTAAAGTCAAAATTAGATCAGATTTATAATAGTGATGATGATAATGATGCCTGTAGGGTTCCTCTTGGAATTCCTCTAAGTAAAAATAAAGTAGAACCTTAATAAGCATATTTCATATTCCAAACTCAGGCAGCCAGTTAAAAATTGGTTTAGTGTGCAGCTTACTACATGGCCTGATTTAAGGGGATCAGGAAGATGCTTCGGTCCAAAAAAAAGAGTCTCTCTCTGATTACACACATTGCCTGAAATGTTATGTACTTAAATATTTATTCATTGAAGATTTATAATCTGCCTATGGAATGTTAGAACTAGAATAACCTCAGAAATCATTTAATCCAACCAAAGAATTTTACAGATGAGGAAATTAAGTGATTTCCCCAGTGACACAATACTCACAACCTAGGACTTCTGATCCTCAGTCCCATTTGGAGACTTAATGGTGAAAATGTAAGCTATCTGACATTCCTTCCCATGCCTTTCATTCCACACTGAGAGATAAGACTTAAGATAAAACTACCAAAAGGAAAAGTATACAGAGACAAATCCATATTAAGGTATAAATGGCTAATAAATGTCAGGACCCTTCCGCAGGGTAAGCTTTGCAAGGGAGAAGCTTTAAGGAAAAAGCAGAAAGACATAGCCAAGGCAGGTAGGTGAAAGGTGCTGAAAGCGGGAGTGAAGAGTAAATGCCAAACAACAACTTGGCCTGCTTTACAATTTTGCTGTAGGCAAGAATCAGTTACCTAGTGTGCTCCTGGAGAAATTGCTGAATGAAGAAGAAAAAATGCTAGTAAATCCCTAGCTCCATGCAATATTTTGCAACAAATCAGTCTCTGTAACTAATAACAACACAGGGCTGCCATACAAGAATGTCTTTGGGTGCACCAGGTCCCTGCAAATTCATTTTGCTTCCAGGGAAAACTACTCTGATTTGCATTGATTTATAATGAACTACTACTGGCATGAACCTAGAGGCAATCAACTGCAGGAATATCTTTCCAGGCAGGAATATGCCTATTCACAGACTTGTCTTTCATCTGAGACTGTCAAAAGGAGCCATTCTTCCCTTCTGGGTCTCAGTTTAGTCTTCTCTACTGTGGATCTACCAGTCTTTTTCTGAATATTAGTCATAATTCCCATAGACTGTATTACTTACAGTTTAATGCAGCAGTCCTTGGCAGGACAAAACTGGACCAAAGGTGGTCCATAACCGTAGGCTAGGTGCTAAGAAGGTTATAGTGACCTCAAGCCTGATGAACTGATTATCAGACTACTAAGGCTCCTCAGCAAGTACTCCCCAAAGATGTCTCTGGGAGGAGTCACATGATTATAGAGGAAGGATCTTCTAAAGTAAAGAGAAGGGAATGAATTTGAGTAAAATTCATGAGAAAGTGATAGTAGGGTCTTTGGTTAATCGAGTTCTTGAGGTGGCCAAGTGTACCACATAAGATGCATTCCTTGTGACTTAGGCTCTAGGTTTAGCCTTCTAAACCTGTCAGTTATTTGACTAGAACTACCAAGTTTCTTTCACATCAAAATGAATGAAATACATATGTGGGTGCATACATATATAAATACACATATATAAGTGCACCCATATATATGTTGATATAAAATCAAATACAAAATCACATCAAGCTTTCTTTTCTAGGAAAGGAGTAAGTTTATTCCTTTGAAATTACCTTGAGGTAAATACATTTCTGAACTTTTTATTCCATCTATCAATATCTATCTATCTATCTGTCTGTCTGTCTGTCTGTCTGTCTGTCTGTCTGTCTCTGTTTATCTACCTATCTATCTTTCTATATTTTATAGCCTGAACAGAGAACCTTAGCCAAAGTAATTTTAAATTGCAAGGCTAGAATCAGTCATCAGCCAAAACTTAACCAGTGTTAGAAGGACCATGGTTTGAAAAAGACGATGATTTTAGTTGGAACATAATTCAAATACTTTTCTGAAGTACCTACCCAAAATGAATCTTCAAAGTTATTAGAGAGAAGAGTACATAACTATTGGATCAAACAATTACAAAAATTTGACTTGGTGGACTACTTTGTCTACACAATAAGAATCAACTGCAAAGGAATTATATGGAAATACCTTCCAGTTTTTCTGCATTTCTCAGAATCGCCAGTCAACTTGACTCTGTCCTGTCACTGGACTATGATGATTCAGGAGGAGAGAGTGAGGCTGATGACATTGTGAAACTCTGCCTCACTTAAATCCAGTTTACACACAAATCAAAAGATATCACCCATACCATTTCACTACCATGCCTCAAAGTCCTGTGGTGACAGGCAAGTGATGAAGCAGCAGGGGCAGATATACTGGGAGCTGTAGTCACAACCGAGGCCATATGGTCATTTCTCACTGGAAGTAGCAGTGGGACTCGGCAGCCCCCTGGGTGTCTGAGCAGCCTTTTAAGGATCACACTGCTCACCTCCTGGTGTGAGGAAGAGGACTAGAAAAGGTGCCCTAAACATTTCCCGCTTACCCAACCCTGGCCTGATTACCATGGCAGGCAAGGAATCCCACTATGTGGTCGAAACACAAAAAATTGTACGAAAACATCTGCAAAGATAATTTCACTCACCATTGGCACATGGAACGTGCGCACACTAATAGACAACACAAAACTCAGTAGATCTGAAAGAAGAAGTGCTCTTGTTGCAATAGAACTCAACAGGCACTGCATCCAAATAGCAGCCCTGAGTGAAACAAGGTTGGCAAATGAAGGCCAGCTTACTGAAGCTGGAGCTGGATACACCTTTTTCTGGAGTGAGCACAGTGAAGGAGAGTGCCATGAAGCTGGCATGGGTTTTGCGATCAAAACTAATCTAATCAGCAAGCTGGTATGCTTGCCAAAAGGAGAGAATGACAGGCTTATGACAATGTTATTGCCACTCACAGGAAAACGCCATGCCACCATCATCAGTACCTATCTTCCCACCATGACAAACCCTGATGAAGTCAAAGAAAAATTGTATGAAGACCTAGAGACCCTTATCATCAGTGTGCCAAAAGAGGACAAGCTTATAATACTGGGTGACTTTAATACTAGAGTGGGCTCAGACTACCAGACTTGGCAGGGAGTCCTAGGGAGGAATGGAGTTGGAAACAGCAAGAGCAATGGCCATTTAGTACTGAAGACTTGTGCTCAGCACTTTTATGATTCCCTGAAAGCTATTTATGGACCAAAAGCTTAAGGGGCATCACAACTACTCAGTGCTGATGGAATCACATTGATTAGTGATAAGGAGGACATGATACTAGAGAGATGGGCTGAACACTTCCATAGTGTTCTCAACAGAACATCATCAATCAATGCTGGGGCCATTGACCATTTACCTCAGGTTGAAGTTAATCCCTCCTTAACTGAACTTCCAACTGAAGAAGAGGTTTTGAGGGCCATTAGGCTCCTTTCATGTGGCAAAGCACCTGGTGCTGATTCTATTCCAGCTGAGATTTACAAGGTAGGGGGACCATTGCTCATACAAAAGCTGACTGAAATTTTCCAGGTTATATGGCAAGACGAAGTTATCCCCCAGGAGTTCAAGGATGCCTCCATTGTCCATCTCTATAAGGGTAAAGGGAATAGATTGTCCTGCAACAATCACAGGGGGATCTCTCTCTCTTAGTCAATGCTGGCAAAATTCTTGCTAGAGTCCTCCTTAATAGGCTGATCCTTCACCTGGAAGAAGGGCATATACCTGAGAGCCAGTGTGGCTTCAGAAAGGGCTGAGGAACAATCAATATGGTGTTTGCTGACCATTTACAGCTCTAGGAGAAATGCCAGGAGCAGAACAGAGGTCTGCGCAACATTTGTGGATCTGACCAAGGCCTTTGACACTGTTAGTTGTGAGGGCTTATGGAAAATTGTGTCAAAATTCGGTTGCCCAGAGAAGTTCATCAATATTGTATGTCAATTTCATGATGACATGTTTGCCTGGATTCTGGATAATGGACAAAGCTCTTGTGCCTTCCCAGTCACCAACAGAGTGAAACAGGGCTTTGGGCTTGCTCCCATGCTTTTTAGCATGATGTTTTCAGCCACGTTGACAAATGCTTTCAATGAGGATGAACGTGATATCAAGGTCAACTACCATAGTGATGGTAAGTTCTTCAATTTGAAAAGGTTACAAACCAAGACCAAAGTGGCAGGAGTGTTGGGGCATGATTTTCTGTTTGAAGATGATTGTGCACTCAATGCAGCCTCTGAAGCTGAGATACAACAACATATGGATCAATTCTTTGCTGCCTGTGCTAATTTTGGCATAATAATTAGCACTAAAAAAGTACAGGTGCTCCATCAGCCACCATCACACTATTCATACATGGAACCATCGGTTACAACAAGTGGAGAAGTTTTGAAAGCTGTGGAAAAGTTCACTTACCTTGGTAGTGTACTTACCAGGGATACAGACATTGACAATGAGGTTGATGCACACATTGCCAGAGGTAGCTCAGTGTTTGGGAGACTCCAAAGAAAGATTTGGGAGAGAAGAGGTATTAGACTGACTACCAAACTGAAGGTCTACAGAGCTATTGTGCTGACCTCATTGTTATGTGCTTGTGAAACATGGACAGTCTACCAGTGCCATGCCAGGAAACTGAATCGCTTCCACTTGAACTGTCTTAGGAATATTCTGAGGATCACCTAGCAGAATAAGGTACCAGACACTGAAGACCTTGCTTGAGCTGAACTGCCAAAAGTATTCAAACTATGCTTCAGAGAGCGCAACTCCAATGGGCTGGCCATGTTGTTTGAATGCAAAATGTAGTTTGCCAGAAAGATTATTTTATGGAGAACTTGCATGGGGCAGGCGATCACATGGTGGCCAGAAGAAATGATACAAGGGCACTCTCAAGGTCTCTGTCAAGAACTTTGGATTTGACTGTGCAAAATGGAAGGGAAGACACTGGCAGAGGACTGCTCAGCGTGGTGTGCCCACATAAGAAAAGGTGCTGTGCTCTTTGAGCAAAGCAGAATTGAGAAAGCACAAAGTAAATGGGATGCTCAGATTTGGAATATCCACCCCAAATATTCACACGGACTATCTGTGTCCATCCTGTGGTAGAGCATTCCAAGTTCATATTGGTTTGATCAGCCACAGTTGGACACACTGAAATTTCGCTTTACTATGGTGATGTCATTTTGGTCCTCTTTGAAGATGAAGGACAATCAACCAACCAGCTTATTAGCTTATCCGAAGTCAAATGAATTGAATCTTTTCTCTACATGGTAGCTCTTCAAATACTTAAGAACAATTCTTATGCTCCATAAGACTTCTCCATGCTAAATAGCCTCAGGTCCTTCAACTGATTCTCTTATGGCATGAGCTAC
Source organism: Notamacropus eugenii (assembly GCF_028372415.1). Lineage (NCBI taxonomy): Eukaryota > Metazoa > Chordata > Mammalia > Diprotodontia > Macropodidae > Notamacropus > Notamacropus eugenii. Next base: position 428,246,989 of record NC_092876.1, on the reverse strand, counting down.
AGACTTTTCCCCATACTGGCTTCCATCCTCTAGACCAGAGCTTCTTAACCTTATTTGCTGAACCTCTTTGGAACTTCAACAAAGACTACAGACATTTTCTGTGAAAAATATTTTTAAGTACATAAAATAAAGTACACAAAATTACAAAGAAAATTAATTCTAGTGAAAGGCTGTTTTTAATTTTTTTTAAAGTTCATGAATTCTAGGTTAAGAACACCTGCTCTCTCCTTTATCTTAAAACACATTGAGTAGAATAGACCATAATACTCGTGATGTCATCTGACAAGGACAAAGTGCAGTGGGACTATTGCTTCCTGCTGTCTCTCAACAATACTGAAAATGACTTCAGAACATTGAAGAATTACTCAATTATTTCTATTCACCAGAATATGCTGGGCCCTTTTATATTAAGGGAACCAATGGAGTGGGGTCTTTAAGCAAAAGCTATGACTGAACATGAAATATAATCATCTTTCTCTACCTCCAACTGTTTTACAAGGAAACCATTCTCAATTCCAGAAAAAGTTGAACATGGGTTTAGCATTCATTCTATTCCAGAAACTTCATGACATCTCACTTGGAATTCAGTAAAGGCTAGAACAATGACTTTCGTAAAAATTTCTGCCCAAAAGCAAGAGAAGATATGCAAACTTTGAATAGAAAATTCTGACAAAATACTACCTCGGCATTTCTAAAGTTGGAAATTTCACTCCCAATCCATAATATCTTCAGTCACCAAGAGATATTTGTTATACATGAAAGCTAACGCTCACATAAATCAGAACTCACGTGAGCTGGTTTATGACTGAACCAAAATCAGGTTTCTTCTTGAACTGATTCTAGCCATTTTAACAAAAAGCAACTTCTTATTGGAAGAGGAGTAAGAAGCAGAGTTATCTGTTAATTTGAGAAGTTTTCCCCCATCAATTTGATGAGATAACAGGGTGTGAGCCATTGATTAAGGGGTTATAGCCAATGGCAGGTGAGCATAAGCATGTCCATTAACACCATACTGATTGGAGTTTTGAGACTAGAGCTGCCTCCCGATGAATCAGCAGACACTCCTTCCTCTTGTCAATAACTGGGTTTTGTTGATTTCTGGACAACTTCCTGTAAGGCTAGAGGGAGAGGAGGATGTGGCAGAAGAGAAATTTTGACTCCCACATTCCCAGGAATAGTTCATGATGATCTGTGGCATAATGATATCTTAAGTGGCATGTAACCAGATAGGGAATTTCAAGGACACTCTTCCACATCTACAGAGGAGAGGCAATTTTGAATTCCCTTGGCATCTTGATTCCAGAACATCTAGCCTTCTACCTAGAGAAAGATTTTTTGGAGAGCACAAGCTATGGAATTTTATTTATGGGTAATACCAAGTTTGAGATTTCCTGAGTTGAAGAGTTTAGTCACTAAATCCTAAAGAGGACAGCTTTCTTGATGCATCATGCTTCTTGAAGGAAGAAAATACTGCATACAGTTCTGGTACAACTTCTTACTTCGAGAGAAAAGCCCATCAATTAGTGTAGGTTTGAAAGAAAAGGTATTGCTTATTCAGTAAAAAGTTCCTTTCCTTCCCCCCTCAATGAATCAGCAAAGATTTATAAAGCACCTACTATGTGCCAGATGCAAGCTATACAACCAGTACAAAGAATATAACAATCCCTACTGACAAAGAATGTGCATTCTAATAAGGGAAGTATATTTATCTTCATGAGTTGTCTAATAATTTAAGGAAGCACGAGAAATTTGAAAGGATGGTGTGTGATCCCTTGAGAGAGGGATTTCATTGGTAGCTGTGGTATTGCTCCATTAGGAACCCTAAGTTTAGTTAATTTAGGGGTGGGAGAGGGGTTAGCTAATGGCATAGTAAAGGGTTCTATGTGTTCTGTATGTTGATGAAATACTATAAGGCTTCTGTAACTGGTGCATTATTTTGTGGGAAATAAAAGCCACCTTATACTTGTTATGCATTTACTGTCTTTTACACCTATAAGGGAATATGAATAGGAGCTTTTTCTCCATATTTGAGGAAATCCAAACATAAGCCATATTGTGAATATATTAGAATTTCTGGGAGCAACATAGGTGGGGAAAATAGGAGAATAGAAAAACTCATGAGACTGGCACAACCCTTGTCAAGCTTGGTCTCCTTAGACAGTGATATGTACCTTCCATCATCTTCTGGATGGGGCCACTCCTCTTCTGGACATCTGTCTCCTGTTAAACAGGGTCACTTCTCTGCTACTTTTGGGTTGCTGAAGTAGTGTTAAGCTCTTTTGGGATCTGCAGTTTCCCAGACCTGGTTTCATAGTGGGGTGCTTGAGGCAGAATTACATATATATTTTTAACACACAGATACACACACACACCAACACACACACACACATGCATACACACACACCAACACACACACACACACACACACACACACGCATACACACACCAGTTTCTGTAAACCTGGAATCTGCAAGCTATTCATGTCTATTCTTTTGCTTTTGAAGATTTTACTGCTCATGAGCCACAGAACACAGGAAAGGAAATACAGGCAAGTCTCTGAGGGTTTTCCCTTTTTCAACTGTGGAAGGCACTAGTGACCAAGGCAATTTTTCTCCCCAGAGATTTTACTTTTTTAAAAAATCAGCTCTCAGCATCAGAGCTTTCCTTAATCAGATCAACTCCCTGCATCACCTGCAGAAATTGTCTATTGATAGTTGGTTGTTTTTTTCAACAGAACTCAGTTCAAATTAATTGCTATTATCTGCTTCTGTCTCTCTTCTGCTTCTTTGATTCTATAGATCTCTCAGTTCCATTGGCTTTTCAGCTCCATCAGCTTCTGCCTTTTGACTTTTGTAAAAAGTTTCTAAAAGTGACTTCTAATTTCTCATCCCATGGCTTCTTATATGCTTTTCCCTTCTCTTCCCACAAATAAGGTCCTGGGAAACAATTCAATACAGCCATCTTTAGCACCAATCAATACTTTTGCCTCCAAAGAACTACTTGCCCATGGTTTCTCTCAAAAGTGTCTAGATCTCTCCTCAAGCATGCTTATCTATAGGGCTTCTTCTCTTGCAGATCCTTCAAAAAAAAAGTCTGTTTCTGCTCAAGTTGCTTATCTCTGTGTTTCTCACACAAATATCCCTTCCTTGACACTTATGGTAAGCAAAATATTGACATAATTAAGAGACAGTACCTTACATAATCAATTGAATCTCTGATCTCATAGATTTATGAGTCTTCTCCAAAAAGCAGATCACAACTCATTCATGCTGCTTTTCCTGTACAATTCTTGTCCATGGCCTTGCAAAAGTTGTCCCCCTGAAGTTCACCCAATATGTTGAAAGCTTTTTCTTTAAATGAGAAGAATCCCTGTTTAGATGAGGAGAGAGCTAAACTGAGAGATGGTTCTTTTTCTGCCTAGAACTTTAACTTCAGAGATTCCTAAAGTACAAGGACAACCCTTAGAGTCTAAAAATACTGATGGTCAGGCTTTCTCCCAACAAGTTCTAGTTCAGGGATGGAGCCCAATGGCTCTAATGATGATTTACAATCAACCTATGCCATCAACCAGTAAAGGTAAAGGTAAATTGATCAACAGAAGTTAAAGAAGTAGTTACACAAGTAGCAATGTCTACCCAAGGAGCATGAGCCTTGTATATAATAATTATCTTTGTTCATTGATGTATATGTTAATTACTGTCAGTGTTCTCTTTTATTGTTTCTCTTTTTATGTTTATTTGTTTATGCATTAGTGATATACATTCACAGTAGCATGTATATACAGTTGTCTGCCAGTTACGCATTATTTTCCTATTTGTTTTTAGGTATACTAATGAGTATGCATATTTTATTATTATATAGTCTATTGATATTATTGTTGATTTACTTTTTGTGCTCTTTTTGCTTTTGTACTTTGGATAGACATGTATTGTCATGAAATGTATCCTGCATGTAATTTTTACGTCCAGCCACTGAAGCCACCAGCCCATGGTTACCATGTTTGCTCCATATATTGCTAATGTACATTTGATGTAATCCTAATTCTGAGGAAATGATTTTTTCTTTTCCTACAATGTATGAGTTTTGAAAAAAACTGCTCTCTAGAAGGGAAAAGAGTCTAGTGGCAACAGACTCTCCTTTTCCCCTCCTAATTTGGCTCTCTATTGCCACCTTGGTGCCTTGGATGAGATGTATAAGAGTCATTACCAAAGGAATGACATCCTAACATTTTGTGATTCAGCCTGGGAGAGAGCTGTATTTCCAAAGGTCTCATAGTTGCAGTTCTAGGTGAAGGATGAATAGTGACCTCATGGGCAAGGGATGACTCACACCAGCCAAATATTAAAAGAAAGGAAGAACGGAAAAGAGAGAAGGGAACATGTTATTGAATCAAGAGGGCAAGATTTCTCTGGTTATACCCGCAGAACCCTGACCTCTGTGTCCCTTGACTATTCTTAGACCATTAATTTAATCATAAGGAAGGGCAAAATGCTTGATCTAATCCTAAAATCACACTGTATTATGTATTTCATTGTATTATGTATTTCATTGTATTATGTATTTCATTTAGATTGTACCTTCTTAGGCACTATGTCTAAAATTTCCTTCCCTCTCACCACTCATAGCAAGCAAATTGGCAGCACTAAAATAATTAACAGAATCAAGTAAAGCCTAGAGCACCATGAATGCCTTTACCTAGTTCACAGAGCCACAGTTTAGGAAGTAAACCATTCTCTGATATGTAACTCTAGCTGATATCATCCATTCTCCGTTAAGACTCTAACCCATGAACAGGCAGCTTTTCAATGAAGAAATCAAAACTATATACAGTTATAAATGTTCTAAGCCATTATTGATTAGAGAAATGCAAATTAAAACAGCTTTGAGATATCATCTCCCACCTGTCAGATTGGTTAAAATGATAGATGTCCTTCAATTGAGGAATGGTTAAACAAGCTGTGATGTATGATTGTGATGGAATAGTACTATGGTATAAGAAATGATAAGCTGGTGGATTTTAGAGAAGCATAGCAAGACGGATCTATGCAAAAAGATGTCATTGACCTCTAGAGAAAGAACTGACAAATAGAAATATGTATAGTATGGTCTTACATTTATGTATATGTGTGCATACGTATATATGTGTATGTGTATGTATATATATATATGTATATGTGTGTGTGTGCTTGTGTTTAATTGTAGCCTTCTCTAGATCAGGGTGAGAAGGGAGGAAATAAAATAAAAGTGCATGGCAGGGAACAAAAGAAAACTTAGAAGGAAGCACAGAAAATCTGGTTAGCTTTGAAACCAACATGTGGGATTTATTACACAGGTTTAAAAAAAAGTAAGCAATTTGAAATGGAAATTTATTGTTTTGTATTGAATCTTCTCTTGTAACTTGGAAAAACACATGGAACTTTACTCCTCTCATTTTGTATTTGGGTTTAAAATGAATAAAAAACTTAAAAGAAAGACCCTAGCAAAGTCTAGAGGCTTTCTATATTATCCCACACAGGCTCAAATGCTCAGGCACACTGAGGCAGGAACAGTTTGCCTTGGTAGCTAATCTCATCTAATCTGCTTTCAGTGCCACAAATCTTCCAGAGGATCCATTCATGATAAAGGCCTTATTATGAAGGGAGATAAGTAATAAGAAGAAAATGGTTTGAAGAGAAAGGCACTGTGGACTACTGGTTAGAGAGCCTCAGAGTCAGAAAGGCCTGAGTTCTTGGCCTTCCTCCACCCTATCCTGATCATGGGATCCTAGGCAAGTCAGAAAACTGAGACAAATAGGGTTAAGTGACTCAACCAGGGTAACCCAGCTAACAAGTGCCTGAGGCCAGATTTGAACTCATGAAGATGAGTTTTTCTGACTCCAGGCTCAATAATCTATATACTCTGCCATCAAGCAACCCCAGTTCCCTTCCAAGGAATTCACTATGCCAATGAAATCTCAAGTTCAGTTTTGAAAAAAAAAGATAATTAAGGTATGGCTGATTGTGGAGAATACTGTTCTCTTTAGCACAGGGAAGATGGTTTTTCAATATATGGATCAGATGCTCAATCTGCTGTTGGACATAAGGAAGCCTCCTCCCTTCACCATCCTTCATAGAACATAGGAGGCAGCCTAATTATAGGGCTTCTTGTTACAGTCGGTTCCCCAGCAGAAGAGTCACATCCATCATTTCTGAGCTCTTTTGAAATTGTTGTGTGAGAAAAACATCTCTCTTCCTCCCTCACCCTTTTTAAAAGCACCTGGGTACCATGGTGACCGGCATGATAATCATAGGTAACTGGGTAGACCAGTCAACATTGAAGCGCATGCTGTTCCACAAACAGAGGACAGGTCGTTTGCACACAAGTCACTGAAAAAGAATGACTCAAGGACATAGTGAAATAGAATTTGGATCAAAGCAATATTGCTATCAATAGCAGGGTCGTAGCTGTGGTTACAAGCAGCTTCTGGCTGACACAAAACAATCAGATGGGAGAGGGTTTAGTTGAAGAAATAATGTAGGGGTGTGTGTCTGTGTGTCTGTGGGTGTGTGTGTATGTGTGCACGCATGTGCACATGGGTGCCAGCACTGAGGCTAAGTTACTCTTTTCCTATAATTTGGGCAACCTTGTAGTACAAATAAGGAAATGGACAGTGTAAGGTCATATTCCAGACTTTTTTGATCTATGTGATTGAATTCCATTCAACAAACAGTCATTAAATGCTAAATGATTGTATGGTCCTATGGGTTTGAAAGCCCCTTCCAGTCTTAATCCTAGGAATATTTTCACTACCTACTTCATGGAACATTTGAAAAGAAAATGCTTTGTAAGCCTTACAGAAAAGCCTAGAGAAATGTCAGCTGTTATCATGACCATATGGCAGGAAAAGGGTTCTGGGGACAGTAGCTTAATCTAATTCAGTAGTAAGGACTAAACATCACCCACTGTTCTCCTCCAGTGTTTATAGACAGTGTCCATTAATAGACAGAGTTTGGGGGTGACTTCTTAGATCACTCTCTGACTCTCAGAACACTGGCTGCCTCTCTGCCCTTCACTTTACCCCTTTTGTGGGTAGGAACATTCCTCTCTGTTAGTCTAACAGTTCGGCACAAGGACATATTCAGTGGGATCATGGAGCACTTCTTCTCTTACTACACAAAACTCCTCCTTGATACCTTACCTGCTGCATGTCAAATGAGATCGTTTCATTTACAAAGATATAAATGGGATATTATTGTTTCATCATAACATTAGAAATATCTTTTTTTAATTTAAAAATGAAATTTATCAATGCACCCAAAATAGACACCTCTCACCACATGCTTATGTAATTCTTGGAACAAATGAAACTTCACTTTTGGTAAAAAACAATCCAAAACTCCAGAAACTTAGTTTTGCCTCATAGCTGCTTCCACAGGAAGCCAGTAAGTTATCCACCTTGGAGATTTCCAATTCATGGCAATACCTAGCACAAGTTCAGTGTCTATCAGTGGAGGTGGTTAAGGCACTCAAAGTTCTTGTATTGTTCTGTCTTTTAAGGCTCAGGCCCCCTGCCAGTCTCATGCCACAACACATCTCCTTCCCTAGATCCCTACTCTTTTATCATTGCTTCATTTAGCTGCATTGATCCCCTTTCATACCATCAAGTATGAAGGGAAGAGATCTGCTCCCATAAAGGAAGGATGTACAGGCTCTTTTAAATCATGTGTCATTTCTCCAAATCTCTTTCACATATTCGTTCAGTTCAGTCTATCTTAAATAACTCACCCTTTGGTTTTATTTCATCCAAACTCCAGTTCTGAAACCTTATTGGTGAAGTCCATGGACTAACTCTCTGCCCAGGTAAATCCTATCATTGTCATCTCCCTGTTTTTACGCACTCATCTCAGAGGCGAAGAAAGAAAATAGGGCTCAGAAATGTTTCATCAGCTTTTTTCGGCATATATAGGAAATTACTATGTCATCAAGGTAAACCTATGGAAACATGGAAAGATGTTGGATGGAACCAATATATGCAACTAACAACTGTAGATAGAACCATCAGGCTGAAAGAATTGTGAAAATTATGAATGGTTATCAGTTTAACAATAGGAAATTTAAGAAAGCATCACGAACTGGCAAATAAACTTTTTCCTGGGTGTTCCCCCATTCTTTAAATCACTCCATTTGCAATGTTAAGAGGAAAGGGATCGTTTTGATTCCCCACCTCTCATCTGTAAATACATTAGCAATGTGCTCCTTTAAGACACAGAAGAGAGAAAAAAAAATCCCTTCTAGATGCTCTACGTGGCCAAACTTCCCCCTAACCACAACCTCACTTGTTGATGTCCTCAGCAAAATGTTCCAAAACTGGTCTTCCCAAACTAATCTGTAATATTTTGGGACTTCAGATGACATTTATTGGTATAATCTACAAATATTAGTCACCAGTATCTTGGGATTACCATTTTCGAACAAAATAACGGAAATTAGCAGGGGTATGCTAGAATCAACTCAAGCCACCTTGAGAGAGCCTACTGTTCAACTTTTAGTGTGAACCTTTACAAACACTACAGATTAGGACTTGATATATTGTATTGTTGGTTATCTAGATCTATGTCTGTCACCTGTGTAACTTTGGGCAAATCTCAGTTTCTTAATTGATAAAAATGATAGGTTTGAACTATATGATCTTTAGATAATTTTTCAATTTCTAAAATTCCATGGACTTATAATGTAACACTTTAAAAAGGAAATATTGCTAATTCTGAACTTTTTCATAGAACCCCTTTTTATCTTGGGTAAAACACTAGGGTTCTATAGAACAACTTGGGTTCTAATACGACTCTTATCCATCACTTGAAAGGGAAAAAGTAATTTGATGATGCCCCTGATTCATTGTCACCTCCTCCTTAACTGCATAAATCCCAGTTGTATTGGTTATAAACAATCCCTGAAATACCTAGAATTACTAGTCCTGATCTTATTATGTGAAGAATTATTCCTGTCAGCAAATAAGAAGGTGGAAACTACATAGAATACTATTACAACTGGATATGTTGTTATAGAATTTTGAGAAATTTAAATATTCACAACGGTGTGATCTTCACCAAAAGGAAAATTAATCACTAAGCTTTTATCTTATGGTTGTGAGGGGGAAAAGTAATAAAAAAAGTTGGCATCTGAGCTTTGTGGGAAAAGCATCAGATTTGAAGTTTAGGGGAAAGAAGTTTGAAGACCAAATCTGCCACTGAATGACTGTGAGCTGGCCCTTTATAACCATTCATAGTCTTAGCTTCTTCATCGATAAAATGTGAAATTAGATTTGATCAGGGCTGGCAACCTGTATCCTGTGATCTGCTGCATGTGTTTGTGTGAGAACTAAGACTGGTTTTTACATTTTAAAATAAATTATATTTCAAAATGTAAAAACCATTCTTAACTCACCAGCCTAGAAAGAAACTATATTTAGCCCTAAGCATTAGTTTACTAGCCACTAGATGCATGAGAAGAAGGAGAAAGAGAGACAGAGACAGAGAGAGAGAGACAGAGAGAGAGACAGAGAGAGACAGAGAGAGAGAGAGAGAGACAGAGAGAGAAAGAGACAGAGAGACAGAGAGAGAAAGAGGGAGAGAGAGAATGCAGCAGATAGGTGGCTCAGATGATAGAGTGCTGGGCCTGGAGTCAAGAAGATCTGAGTTCAAATCTGATTTCAGACACTTACTAGATGTGTGATTCTGGACAAGTCTCAACCTCAGTTTGCCTTAATCTACTAGAGAAGGATATGGCAAACCACTCCAGCATCTTTGCCAAGAAAATCCCATGGACAGTATGATCCAAGGGGTCACAAAGAGTTGGACATGATTGAACAAGGTCCCTTCCATCTTCTGTTTCTGGGATTTCTATCTTGTCATCTTATCAAATTATCTCCACCAAACTGTCGTATCTCTGGTGATAGGCCATAATCCACTTTCCATCCATATACTCACTGTCCCTCTCACATCTTGGAACTTACTCTTTCTGACCCATATGTGTAAGGTTTGGAGAATGCCAGTGTAATCCATAGTATAGCCATCACCCATGTATGTTCAGGTAACTACCCCACATTGTTTCTACCCTTTTAAGTTCAGAACTCTTTTTACCTATAACCAGGTAATTTTGGAGTCAAGCTTCACCATGCTCCAGAGAGAACCATTTGTTAAATTTTTGAAGCAAGTAGTTACACCTTAGAAACTGGTAAACACCACAAATCCAGGCTTGACTTATTGTTCTGTCCATTCACCAGACATAAGAACGTAATGAATTAAGTGTTAATAATGCAGATTACACTTAAAAGTGTATCATTAGTACATTTCCCTCAGAGATCCAGTTGTTAAACATTTACCAAGTACTCTTCCTGTAACTTGTGAGTTCCCACTGATGTTTTGTTTTTACTCTAATTAGCCAGGGAATCCAACAAATACATTTAATGAAATAACATGACAATAGCAATAGAACATTTCCTCACTGTGGAAATAAATCTTAGATTCAGTCTTCCACAAACACACATCTACTCAAAAGAAAGAGTGGACCTGCATAGAAACCACTTGTGTGGGCAGGGCAGCTTTATAGAGGGGTGTCTTTATAGTAAACATGTACACAGGCACATACATAGAGGGTGTGATTCTCAGTTCTACTGGACTAAGCTGCTGGTGTTTTCCACACTTGTTTTGTTGGACCTGTTTCTCCCTGGATTAATTATTGTTATCCATTTATCCCTGCCATCTACTTCTTTACTGGGTATCCCTAATACTCTGTACCAGGTACTCTAATTGTTCTTTAATAATGTACCTACCTGCAGGGGCAACTATTCCCCATCCATGAGGGATGCTATGATCAGTAAGCCTCTCTTCTGCAGAAGGGGACTTAGCTCTCCTCAGTTAGCCCTCCCATTAATGACTAACAAGAATTCTTCACCACTGATAGTCCACATCTAAAGTTAACAAAAGCACAGGATGAGTTCAGTTCTCCTATTTGAACTCTTCTTAACACTGTTCTGTTTTTGCTGAATCACTCGGTTCTTCTGTTAACTATTCTCCTCTCAACTGTGTCTCCTGTGTTTCTCATTTGAATTGTCATCTGATTTGTCATCTAAATCCTGCTTAGTTCTTAAGTGTTATTATGAGCAGCTAGGTGGCACTATAGTGCATAGAGTGCTGAGCCTGGAGTCAAAAAGACTCATCTTCCTGAGTTCAGATCTGGTTTCAGACACTTACTAGCTATGTTACCCTGGGCAAATCACTTGACTCTGCTTGCCTCAGTTTCCTCATCTGTAGAATGATCTAGAGAAAGAGATAGCAAACCTCTCCATTATCTCTGCCAAGAAAACCCTAAATGGGTCATGAAGAGTAGAATGTGACTGAACAAACAACAGCAGAATTATTGCATGCCTCTGATTTGGGCTTTGCTTCCTCAAACAGAAAATGAACTACTTGACACTGAAATAAATGTACCTTTAAACCACATTTTCCTATCATGCTCTTCCGCCCTTTGCAAACAGCAAACAATGAGTGCTAGTTAGAGAAGGCTAGTGACTTTCCCCAGCAATATCTCATATCCTTATTTCTATCAGGTCTCTTTACGCTAGCAAAGGAAAAATAAGTTATGTTCTGGGGTTCACGTAGCTTTCACCTTTTACCAGTTATATCCTGAATCTAAGAAGAATAAGACATTCCCTTAAAGCTGTTATTAGAAGTGGTAAAAGAAACTAAGTCCTGGGCACATAGAAGGAGATTTCCATGAGTGGACTGTACATTGATAAGCAATAGAAATGATTAGAGAATCAGAATGTGTTCAAGGGAGGTACAGAGAGTTCTTTAGAGGAAAAAGTAGATAGAGAAAGGAGGGAGTAAGTGAGCCTGTTGATGGGGGGTGTTGAGGAAAGAGAAAGAGGGTGGGGGAGAGGGGAGGAAGGGAAGAGAAGAGGAGAGGAGAGAAGATGAAAGGAGAGGAGAGGGGAAGAGAGGGGAAGGAAAGGGAGAGGAGGGGAGGGAAAGGGAGGAGAGAGGGAAGGAAGTTGATGGAGATGGTATCATCATGTGTGAAGGAGTATTGGAAGGCTGGGAACTTTGTAGGTTTGCATGAGTCAGAAATATATGAAGAGTGGGGAAGCAGTTTGTACTAGAAAATTAGGGATTGATGTGTTCAAAATCATAGTGTTTCATTTGCATGTAATGAGACTAGGGTGCAAGTCATGTCATCATTTCTCTTATGGCATGGTCTTCTTTGGCAACGAAGGACAAACACAATCCTGTGAGTAGACGCAGCTCCTCCTCTCCTCTCTGTCTACTCCTCCCCTTCCTTCTCCTCTCCAAAGGAAGGTAAATTTGGATGGCCAAAAGATGCCCAGTTGACTTAGGTTTTACTGGATAGTTTCCTTTCTTTTCCTGCCCTGTCTTGTCCCGTCCTGTCTTTTCCTTTCCCAAAACCTTAAACCTACCGCACTCTGAAACTGGGACACCAATGGGCCCTGCTTAAGGGCTCTTCTGGACCCTCCTGGCTTTAGAGTGATTATCAATAGTAATTGTTGCTGTTTCCCTCCCAGCCTGATATATTTCTTTTTCTTGGCCTCATTAAAGGGGCCATGCCCTGGCTACTTCTTAAACAGGCCTATTCAATGAATGGGTGTTGCCTCACCCTAAGTGAGTACCTGCATAGACCTTGACCTAAAGGGTCCAAGGTCTTCCAGTGCATCCTGGGTCATCTCCAGTCATCCTGATGAGTATCTGGTCACTGGATTCAGATGACTCTGGAGAAGAAGTGAGGCTGGTGACCTGCACAGCCCTCCCTCACTCAAAGCAAAGTCAAGTGCAAGTCATGTCATCATTTCTCTGATGGGATGGTCTCCTTTGGCAATGAACAACAAACACAATGAGACTAGTGCTGGGAAGATGTCATGAATAGTCCAGTTAGATTCTATGTAGAACAGTATATCTGAATGGCAAGTTTCTGAGCTTCCTATAGCCCAGAGAGTCTTCGCCTTTTTTGCGTCATGAAGCCCTATGGCAGTCTTATGGACTTCTTCTCAGAACACATTTTTAAATCTACAAAACAAAATATGCAGCGATATAAAAGAAACCAATTATATTGTAATACAATTATCAAAGAGGAAAAAATTCAATCCAAGTTAAGAGCCCCCTATGTAGACTCTATTTTAGGAAGGTAGTGCTTTGGGGTAGGTCAGGGACTCATGTCCACAAAGACTTGGAGCACAGGTCTTGAGTGGTAGTTTGTAATAAGCTTCTAAAACCATGGAATCACATGAAAACTTGGCAAATAACCCTTCTTTCAGTTAACTAGTTGGAGATTAAAACAAAGATAAATGTGATGTTGAAGAGGATTTTTAAAAGATGACAGGATATAATAAATGCCTCTAGAATAAGTGTCTCACTAATTGAGACCCCGTTGTCCATCCAGCTTTGTATTTTGACTCTGAAGGAGGCACCAAGAGACATATTGTGATAAGGCATAGTTGTCTCAACTGACTCCAACCTCAAAGGCTGGGCTTTCAGTTCCAAAGGTGCTTAGATTCACTTAAAAGTCAGCTATGAATTGTCATTTATGAATTTTCCAAAAGAATTTTAAAGCAACTTGTATTTTCTGCCTCAGAATAATAATAGTTGGGAAAGTATTGTTTAAAATCAGAAGATCTTGGTTCAAGTTCTGGTTCTGATGCTTAATAGGCAGGGAACTAGAGCTTACAGGCTTAAGAGAAATGATTGTTAAATTTTCAGTGTAAGCATTTATACCTCAGAAAGTGGCAAATGCTAAAAATCAGTGTTTAATTTATTGGTTTTGTTGATTGCCTAGACTTAAGAAAATATCAGAGAAAATCAGACACAGAAAACTGAGATTTTTATAGTGAGCAGAGTCCATGGTTCTTATGAGATTATGCTTGCTAGTATATATTCTTTAGAAAGTTTTATAAATAGTAATGCCTTTTACTTAAAGGCCTTCTAATGGTACATTTTTTTTTCTTCAGAGAGCCAGTTGTTAAACATTTACCAGCTTACCCTTATTGATAGCTATGAGGTGTTGGGCAATAGTTTTCTGGTCCTCAGTTTCTTCATCAAAAGGAGATGAGATTAAGTGATTTTCAGCTCTAACATTCTGCGATCTGTGAGACTTGTAAACATAAGAGAAAAGAGACAAAGATCAGAACAAGAATTGTCTCCTAGGTTTTCTCAATGACTTTCATCTAAATAGTGAAGCATGAAGGAATAAGGTACTTCCTTAAGCAGAGGGATGGAGATTTTGGACCATTGTCATCAAAATTTGTGGGAAAAATTTAAGGAAAAGGAGCCTCTGGTTTCAGTACCAAGGACATCATTCCTAGGATTAGATTTAGACCTTAGAGTCCAACTCCTTAATTTTTCAGATGAGGAAACTGAAGCTAAGTGGTGTTGTGATTTGCCTGAAGTCACAGAGCTAGTCAGCAATCAATATGAAATTAGAACTGAAGTCCACCTGACTCCAAGTCTAGCATTTGATGTGCTAACAACATACTGCTTCTCCAAGAGGTCCTTCCTCTATTTCCCCTATCTCAGCTTATGCTTTAAAATAAACTTGGAAATTTGGTTATAACAAGAATGCTCTCAAGTAACTACACAAGATCACAGGACTTAGGTCTAGAAGGGACCCCAGAGATCATCTAATGCAACTCCATCAGAAACAGCTGAGTGGTACAATGATAAAAGGACCTGGAGTCAGAAAGACCTTGAATTCAAATCCAGTCCCAGACACACTTATTAGCTGCATGACCCTAAGAGAGTCATTTAACCTTTTACCTGCCTCAGTTTTCGAATCTGGAAAATGGACATAATAGCACCTAACTCCCAGGACTATTGCCCTGGATCAAAAGGGATGATATTTGTAAAGTGCTTTTCAAACTATAAAATTCTCTATAAATGCTAATTATTATTCTTATTTGATGATGATCATTCATTTTTACAGATGAGGAAATGGAAATCCTAGGTACAAATTCCAGATGTGCTCATTAATATCTGTGTGTCCTTTGCCAAGTCACTTCATTCCTCCAAACCTCGGGCTCTGTATACAATATTCTTTCCAATACCGCATGCTGCGTAATTTGGTTATGCTTCCAAAGTATTCCCAACCTCCTTGCTTGCCTTCAGACTTTAGGCATCAAACTCTAAGATACCTGAAATAGCAACTCTCATCCTTGCAACATTAGAGACTACACTTCCCTCAGGACAGAGGAAATCTATTCTCCTGTTATTCAGAAGAAGAGGAAGATCACTTTCCCACAGCTTTTCTCTTTTTGGTAGATAAATATTAGAAAATTTACCTTCCTTATAGGGAGATTTCCATAAACTCCAAAAAGCATTCTATAAAAAGACAAACTGTTTATTAACATGGCACTTGAATCACATACATGCTAAGAAGAGAAAATTTGGGCCTGCAACTGAGACACGGAAAACTCTGAGATTTTTATAGTTAACAGAGTCCGTGGCTCTTATGAGATTATGCTTGCTAGTACATATTCATTAGAAACTTTTATAAATCATCATTATATCCTCTCAAGTCTAGCAACATCCAGGATACCATGGCATTTTGAAGACTTTTAAGTGGGAGGTGAAGCACTTCTATCTATTTCCCCTTCCCCCATCTGAAACACTTCCTCTTTGGTAAGAGTTTTAATATTTTCTATGTGGAGAGAGTGGGAGGAAAAGGGATGAGAAAAGAAAGCTGTCTATAGGAACAAAAGAACGCAATGAAAGCATTGCTTATTATCCATTAAGATTAAAATAGTGTGGCACACACCCAAATAAGAAAATAGACTTTTGTCTAGGATATGTCATTATAGGTAACATCACCTAGTAATGTTCAAGTTGGATAAAGAGGCTTTTGCTAGTCAGTGGCAAAGCCAAAATGAAATGCATATTTCCTGGTGCCCAATACACCCAAAGTTAAATGACCTCCCTAATACTCCTTTTCTCTGTCTCTGAAGTAGTGATGCTCCAATTTGCTATTTATCTACATCATAGAAATGTCATAAGAATCATAGGATGGTTAGAAGGGACAAAGAGTCATCAAGGAAAGGCTTCCAGATACTCAGAGATGACAGAGGAAGGGATGTGACAGCTAAATGTACATAGCACCCTATTTCTGAGAATGGAGGATTTAACCGTTTTAGCTCTAAAACTCCTGCTCTGGACTCTTTTCCCCAGTCCTGACTGGTGTCTCAAGAATCCCATTAACTCTTACTCCTCAAGCCATCTATGTGATTTCTCTCTCTCTCTCTCTCTCTCTCTCTCTCTCTCTCTCTCTCTCTCTCTCTCTCTCTCTCTCTCTCTCTCTCTCTCTCTCTCTCTCCCCCTCTCTCTCTCTCTCGCTCTCACACACACACACACACACACACACACACACACACACACACACACTTTCTAAAACCACAACAAGAACTGAATAATATTGCCATTGCTTCTAGAGAAGTTTAGTCAGTCTCCTCCCTATGGCTTCAGTCACCATCCCTGTAAATTTCTAAACCAAAATACCTATCCCTGGCTACCTATTCCTTTACATATGGTATATCCTTCATTAGACCATAAGCTCTTTGAGGGGAAATACTCTCTTCTGTTGCTTAATGAAGTCCGTGGTATATGATAAGCCCTTCATTTAAAAGTACTTTTTTAATTCATTTGATTATTCCTTTATTTGTTTACACAAGAACAAGTTTGTGAGCCAGATGTTTCTGAGGTATAGATGAGCCTTATGGTTTCCTGGAAGGAACAGGGAATGGCATATTCCCTACAGGGGCTGAGGGACTAATTCCTAGGCAATCAGCAGGCCCTTCTTAGGAAAAAAGGGATAGAGTCTAAATTCAAACAAAAGCATAAACCAAAGGCCAGACCTCTTCAAAGACTGACTTCAAGGCTGAGACCCTATTCCAGCCCATTCCAGCCCAAAGAATATAGGAAAAGACAAGAGTTAAGTCCATTGAGAAATCTGAGGTCAAATGTGCACCACAAAAATTTTTTTCCAATACTTTGACTTTCTTGGAGATGTGGTAATACAGGATGTCCGAAACATCTTAGTGTACTTTTTAAAGCTTTAATAACTTCATAAGCATTAAGTGCTGCAAATTTACAAAAATGACATTTGAAAAATTAATTCTTTTTCATTTTAAAGTATTTGTATATTTCTTATTAAAGTTCAGTAGAACCAACGTCTCATACTATTCATTGTTTTAGTTTTCAAACTTTGCAAAAACTTTCATAAGGTGCTAATCAATGATTCAAAGATGGGTTTTATAATAGGTTTTGAGAAACACATGAGAGCTTTCATGTGACGTCACAAGAAAAATTTTAATAGACACAGATCAAGAGTCTAAGGTTTATCCTCTACCAATTCACATATCTAAGAAAATACCATAAAATGTTTACCACACTTTATCCTCACAACCCTGGGAGATTAATGCTATTATTATCCCCTAGTTTACAGATAAGGAAACTGAGGCAAACAAAGGTTGTGACTTATCCAGAGTGCTTTCCACCTTTGATGTCCAACAGTTCCACCTACTTCTCACCTGTGGGTGCAAGAAGCTGTTGCGGTGGCCACACCAGCTAAGGATAATGGAAGAGTCTCAAACCTGTCGATGAGTTAGGGGGGCGTCTACCCCATGCATGTGAAGACTTCCCCTGACTGAATGGGCAGATGAGAATAATTTGTTCTAATGACCATGAAGGCAGCTGAAGCAGGTGATGTGGACCACTTAGAGCTTGGTTAGACATCAAAGATGCCAAGGGCATCCATTGTATCTTGAGCCATCATCTTGATTCTGTCCTGCCCCTGGACTGTGATGATTCTGAAGGAGAGAGTGAGACTGACAACTTCGTGCAACTCTGCCTCACTTAAATCCGACTTACACATGAATCAAAAGACGTCTGAGGTATGATTTGAATTCTCTCCAACTTAGGTCCAGAGCTCAATATACTGTACCACCCAGTGGGTTCTTCATCCTAAGTCAGTGGTATTCAAATAAGAGTTAAGAGATCATTGGTAGATTGTGTAAAGGATATCTATGCTCCAAATAGAGCTGTGATTAGATGACTTCTGAAGTCCCATCCAACACTGAAATTCTATGATTTTATGTGACTTGCATCCAATGTATGTGTGTGTATGTGAAGGGATGGGTGGGGGGGGTCAGGATGCTGTCAACTACAACTCAATACTGAGAGTCCCTGTCATGTCTATAGGACATGCAGAGTATTGATAGAACATGTCAATAGTGCACCAGAGTGGCAGACAGAGGATCAGGATGGGAATACCCCCAGACAGAAATAAAGCATTTTTAATGCTATGCTCCATAGGGTAACCTTTACTTTGTACTATATAGAGAATGAGTGGCAGTAAGCTGCCACCTTTGTAAAATCTCTCCAGTGGACCAGAATTATGAAAATTTGCAAAGCTTCTTCGGTGGAAACTCCTAGTCCCAAGGAGTAAATAATATGATCCAAGAGAGTAAGAGGATGGTGGAGAATAATAATGCGATAGGGCTAAGTTATGGACAATGACTAAGCCAGAGTTAAAGAAAACAATCTCACACAGCGCAACCAGAAGGGAGCTGTCCCACAGATCATGGTGCCAGTTGCCTTTGTGTCTGTTCTGTTATGATCTATCATGATAAATGAGCAAGCCGCATGAAAGAGAAGAAAAAATGGGGCTGAAGTCAGAAGACCTATGTTTGAGTCTGGACTCCTTTACTTGGTAAGTATTTATTTATAGATAAGCTAACTTACCCCACTGAAGCTCAGTTTATTACCCTGTAAAGTGGGAATCTTGGTACTTGTACTAGTTATCTGAGAGAAACATTGTAAGAAAATTGCTCAGTAAACCTCGTTACCATGTAAACTATTGGAACTATGTAAACGTGTTATTTTATTTTTATATTTTATTATATTATTATATAATATTATTATATTTTTCTAACTGATAGACCTGTAATGTACTTATTGTACTAATGTTGTAATTATAAAGCGATACTAACTATACTATCACCATTAGTAATTTACTGTAAATAGTAATACTACAATATATTATTATAATAGTTACTAATAGTAGTTACTATAATAGTAATAACTGTTAGTGTATTACAATACTACTAACCATACTATTACTGTTGCTTTTTAACTACATAACTGTAAACTCTATAGCAATAGGAGACACTCAAATATTTGTTAATTGGTTTGTTACAAGTCATATGCCTTCCTATGCTTTAATAAACTCATTTATATTACCTCCAGATCAATTATAAAACCCTCCATTTGGTTTTTAAAAACCGTCATAACCTGGTCCTTTCCTACCTTTAAATCTTCTTAAATTTTACTCCCCTCTAAATTCTCATAGATCCAATGACATTGGCTTCCTCCCTGTTCCTTGCACAGGATGCTCCTCTCTTACAACTCTGGATGTTTTTTATTGGTTCTCTAGGCTTCTCCAACCCCCAAATCCTTCTCCATATCTGAAACTCTCTCCTTCCCTATCTCTACCTACAATCCTCCTGTGTTTTTTCCAGATCTCACCTAAAGTTCCACGTTCTGTAAGGAATCTTTCCCAGTCCTCCTTAATTTTCATGCCCTTACTGTGAGATGAACTCCAATTTATCATTCATACACCCACTCACACACACACACACACACACACACACACACACACACACACACCCTCAATATCTCTGGAGTACACCTGCATACACAAACACGTTTGTACATATAGGCATACTTCAGAGATGTTGAAGGTTTGGCTCCAAACCACCACAATAAAGTGAATATCACAGTAAAGTGAGTCACCTGAATCTTTTGGTTTCGCAGTGCGTTTTGAAGTTATGTTTACACTCTACTGTACTCTATGAAGTATGCAATAGTATTATATCTTTTAAAACAATACCTTAATTAAAAACACTTTATTGCTAAAAAATGCTAACCTCATCTGAGCTTTCAGTAAGTCATAACCTTTTTTCTGGTAGAAGGTTTTGCCTCAGTGTTGATGGATGCTGACTGATCAGGGTGGTGTCTGTTGAAGGTTGCGGTGGCTGTGGAAATTTCTTGCATCATTTTCATTTCTCTTCCCAATTTTTCCTCTATTTCTTTTACTTGATTTTCAAAATCCGTTCTGAGCTCTTCCATGACCTGTGACCAATTATATTTAATATATATTATATTTATCTTAGAGGATTTGGATATAGAAGCTTTGACTTTGTTGCCTTCTTCTGGTTGCGTGTTTTGATCTTCTTTGTCACCAAAGTAAGATTCTATAGTCTGAATTTTCATTTTTACACTGTTTGCTCATCTTCCCAGCCCAACACTTGACTTCCTAACCTTTGTCAAGGTAGGACTCTGCTTCTAGTGGGGATGGGGGTGGGAGTGGGTATACTGCCCCAGGCTTCAGAGATTTTTTTATCAGTTGCTCAATCTCCCACTATCTGTGGGCCCAGGGTTCAGGAAGCAGTGGATGCTGCTACTGCTACCTCAGCCACCTCTGGGCCCCAGGGCTAGGGCTAGACTCCAGCAGGATCATACTCCTCTTTCACCCATGTCCCACAGAGTTTTCCCACTGACCTTCTATGCTATCTCTGGCATTTGTGGGTTGAGAAGTCTGGAAACTGCTATAACTGCCAGTTATTCAGCCCCCTGATGCTTCCTCCAACCCTGTCTGTGCCGGGTGTGACCCACACTGGACTGTGCTCTGCTTCCAACCCCATGTGATGTACCCTTCCTGTTGACCTTCCAGGTTATCTTGGGTTAGAGATTTGTTTCACTCTGTCATTTTGTGGGTCCTGTAGTTCTAGAATTTATTTAGAGTCATATTTTACAGGTATTTGGAGGGGTTTAGGGGAAAGTTCAAGTAAGTCTCTGCTTGTACTCTATCATCCTGTGGCAATTTCTTAATATAAGACAACAATGAAGTTCACTGTTTCAATTGGCTCTTCCTTTCACTTGAGTACTTAGAGGCCATTGTAGGGTTATTAATTGGACTAATTTCAATACCCTTGTGTCTCAGGGAATGGGGAAGCCCAAGGAGAGATACAGGCAGGCTGATAGACAGACAGATGTAGAACCACTAGTGGGCAAAGCAGTCAGAACGCACAACATTTATTGGTTAAGTTCACTATCTTATATGGGCATGGTTCATAGCACCCCAAAACAATTACAATAGTACCATCAAAAACTGCTAACTGCACATCACCGTAACAGATATGATAATAATAAAAAAGTTTGAAATATTGCAGAAATTACCAAATTGTGATACAGAGACACATTGTGACCATATGCTGGTGCCAATTGACTTCCTCTGTGAAGGGTTGCAGCAAACTTTCAATGTGAAAACAAACATAAACAATATATCTGCAAAACACAACACAGAGTACAATCAAATGAGGTATGACTCTAGTCATTCACATGTTGCCTCTTCATTAGATTATGAGCTTGTTGATAGCACAGAATGGTTTTTGTTTGATTTTGTTTTGATTTTTGGCCTTGTTTTGTTTCCCCAGAACTTGGCACGGTACCTGGCAGATAGTAGGTTCTCAATGAATGTTTATTTAATTGACTTGACAACCCAACTTTGCGTATCAGTAAGCACCCCAACATACACAGAGGGACCTGCTACTACAAGTTCTTAGATCTGCATTCATAAAAGGAAAGGTAACTTTTGAGGGGTAACAATCAGTTTCCTCAAGCACATGTATCATTCCTTTAACCAAGCACATACATTATTTACCTAGTCCAGGGGAGTCAGCACCCTGAACTTCAAAGAAAATACAGAGAAATTAAAAGTCAACAGACATGGCTTCCTCTGCCTGAATTCAATACACAGTTCCAACTTTCTGATCATAGTTACCAGAGAGGGAAGCATGACATCTGAGTTCTCAAAGCTAGGGGGCTCCTAAGTGGCTTCCCAGAGTCCTCATCTGGTCAAACAAACACTTTCAGTAAGTAAACCCCAAAATAAACCCCCTCACACACACCTCAGAGTCTTTATACACTTTCTAGAGCCAGAGGGCATCATATCCCTTGAGAACCAGTGCTTCACTAACAAAAGGCATGGACCTTCTTACAAATCTTCCCAGGCCCACCAATGGATGGGAAAGATCCTCCTCGGTCACATTCAAATAGAGGCATTATACTTCTTGATTATACTAAAACAAAAACAGCAAAAGATTCTCCTTTACTTGCCGTTACACTTTGGTATAAGGTAAAAAAACAAATGGGTCTAAGAAGACTAGTAAAATGGAAAATAGGGAAACTCCTTTCTTGAGTGAATGCAGGGGAAAGATACCATATTTTTTCCTCCACACCAAAGTAGGTAATTTTAAAAATTAAACATGTGTAACTAGAACAGATGAACAAGGAACTGGGCCCAAGGTGGAAAGGAAGAGGAGGAGGAGGAGTGGGCTTGAATTGCTTCAGGGAAAGCTCTTTCACTGACCCCAAGTTTCCTTTGAAAGTGGAGGGCCATCTTGTCAACACCAACATTTTCTACTGCTGCTTCTACATTGCAGCAAAACATGCAACACCCTTGCCTGCAAAGAATGAAAAATAAGGGTCACCCAGAGGTAATAGAAAAGAACATGGTGCGTGACCAATGAGAAGAAGTTATAAAGAGAAACAGGAGTAAATAAGGCCACCTAGGCACTGTGTGATAAAAAAGGGATACAGACTGGCCACAAGGCAAGAGCAAGGGATAATAAAAATCACAAAAATAACAACGTTAAATAGAACTTACCATTTGCCAGAGACTGTGTTAACAACTATTATCTCATTTGAAACTCACAACAATCCTGAGAGATAGATACTACTATTATCCCCATTTTACAAGTAAGGAAACAAGTAAGACAAACAGAGGTTAAGTGACTTGCCCAGGATCACACTGCTAATAAGTCTCTGAGATAGGATTTATTTTCAGGTCTTCCTGACTCTCCACTCAGCATTCATTGTGCTACCTAGAGGCCTAAATGACAGGTAGAAAACTGGAATGTTCCAGTGGTGACCTGATAAATTCAAGAGAACTAAAGAAAATTTTCAGTGTATTGTGTAGACCCTTTACAAAGGATCTTGAGAAGATCATGGACAACAGTCACACAGAATGTACAGGCATGGGTAAATTGCAAACTGTATCATTGGAGGAAGCTCCCAAATCAATGAGATCACAGGTTCCTTTGAATAATTTGGCTATAGAGGGAACGAAAATCTTCATCTTCAGTCAGGACTCTCTCCCAGTTTAGGCACTGAGTATATCTGTCAGGAGAAACTATCTCTGAACCTTTTCCTTCTCCTCTTCCACTCTTTTGGAGATCTTTCAAGAAGCGACCTGGAGTAATTTGCATGATCCAGCCAATTTTTGTAAAGATAAGAAACATAAAAGACAAATAAAAAAAATAGCAACAATCCCTCCCAAACTCCAGTATGCCAAGGTATATAGGCAGGAAGAATATGGTTTTTCCTAAGTGTTAGGGGAGGGAGAAGTCAAATGAGAAAACCTCTCTATGAGCAGACCTGGAATGGAGAACAAAGAATTCTTCATGTGTTCCCAGATAGATGAATTTATTTTTTTAATTATTTTATTTTTAATTTATGGAATAAAACAAGCATTTCCATAACAGCGTAATGAAAAGATGATTGCACATGAAACTGCAAATCTACTCCATACAATTTGCTATTCCTTTTAAATATACAAGTTATCATGTTAATTTTTTTTCCTCTTTTTTCTTCTTCACCTCCTCCCACCCTAGAAATGGCCATCATTAGACACAAATAGGTGTATGTATGTATATATATGTATACATATATATACATACATATATAGTACATATAAACACATTTATATGTATGTATGTATGTATATGTAAAATTATTCTATGGATGAATTTCTACAGCCTCCAGAAGAGAACCTTTATAAAGAAGGTGGGACTATTGGAACTCTATTCAAATAACAGGAATAAGGCTGATATTTGGAAAAATCAACAGTACTCTTGCTTGGTAGTCATGAAAGAACTGTTCTATTGCAAGGGTTTGTCCATGGTACAAGCATGATCTGTGGTAGGAGTTAAACTATAGGGAGTGACAGTAGCTATGAGAGCACTTACAATATTAATAATATCCTATTAGTGTAGGATATAATATAATAATATTGATAAAATCCTATTACTGTAGGATAGCAATGGTGATGAAGAGACTTATGACACCAATTTGGAATGGAGGCTCAATTAATCAAACAATAAAACTTATTAAGTGTAGTGGAGAACCAGTGGGGAATGGTAGCTGAAGGAGACCTGCCCAGAAAAAAATGTGATGTAAATAAATGAACTTTAGGTGAAGGGAGATGGAGGGATGATTCCTGACCTTTCCTTCTCCCATGCCTTGTGAGGGTCCCACCAATGGCAGTACTGTAAGTCACAGAGGCTATATAGGTCTGTGGAAGGTGGGTGGATTGTCCTTACTAGTGGTGGAAGAGTTTAGTCATGTCTGAGTTTGGTTCCAAGCTCCCTTTCTGTCTGTCCTTTTACTGTGTTAATAAAACTGTTCTATGTTGTAAAGCCCTGTGATATGAAGTGCTTACCCTCAGGGGATCTGGTGACTAGCCTTAGTGGAGTGGCAGAGAGCGAAATTCTTAGGCACCATCTTGATGAGAGCAATAAGCAAGAGATGTGAGAGTTATCGAAAGTATATTTGAACCCTTCAGATAAGGAGGAAGAATTAAGCATATAAATGCTAATTCTTTACCTAGTCAACAAATAAGAAGGGGGAGGAGCAAATAGATAGGTGAAGAAAAACCAGGCAAGGTCATTTTAGTGCAAAGATTCTTAACCTGGAGTCCAAGGAGTCTATTAATAGCATTTAGTGAGTCCATAAACTTAGATGGGGAAAAAAATCTTCCCTTGTAATCCTATGTGTTTTATTTTATGCAAATATAAATATTATTCTAAGATGAAGTCTATAGGATTCACCAGACTGCCAAAGGGGTTCGGGACATAAAAGGTTAAGAACCTCTACCTTGTGTAAGTGCAAGAAAGAAAAATAGGTGGTAACCACTATTTGTTATTTAGTTATCCTTTCATTTTGATGAAGAAGTGCAGCCTCTCTGGGAACATCAGAGCTAGACCTGAGAAAGCCAGAGCCTGCCTCAATAAGCCAATTGTTAGATTTTTAGTATGAGCATTTACACCTCAGAAAACAGAAAACTATCATTTAAGGTTTAATTTTTATTATATTGTTGTTTGGACTAAGAAAGTGATGGAGAAAGTGTTATTAATTAAACTTAAATTTTGTTTGCATTCTTTTCCACCCACCCCCACACACCCTCTCTGGCACCCTCCCCAGAACTGGTTGTTAAACATTTACCAGTGGACATTCGGTGAGGCTGCTTTCTTAGCATTCTCCGATGCTGATTTCTGATAGTCGTCCAAGGAAATGGTTGGGGTTACCATTTCCCTGGAAGCCTCCATTACTTCAGGAAAAAGACCATTTGCCTGACAAGATAGGGAAAGAAGAAACAATTGTGGTATGGTGCCTTTCCTTGGGCATGCTGAACTGACATTGATGGACACAGATAAGTGTCTGCAGGCTGCTCCACAATATGAGTCAGAGAAAAAATTAAGTAGCAGCAGCAGCAGCAGCAGCAGCAACAGCTCTGACACCCCTGATGAAGGGGGAGGAAGTAGGTGGGAAAGATTGCCTTGAGATCTGCATTTGTGGTTTTAAAGCCTTCAGCTGCTCCACAAGCCCACACTTCATGCTGGAGTAATTATGCGGGTGTAAATTGTGGGGCGGAGGTGGGAACAGGGAAACCAGATTGAGAGAGGTCTGACAGTGGGAAAACTAGATACAAAGGCTTTTAGGAAAGGAATTGGTCATTTGAATACTCCTGAAGGCTTATCCTTAGTAATAAACTCATAAATGATGAAATTTCCACTAAAGGTTCAGAGAAACCAGCATCTCAAGCTTTCTAGTCCAAAGCAATGGAGAGCAGACGTTAGAAGGAGGGTGGAGCTTCTGAGAATTTTGATGATATTGACATAGCACAGTACTTAATTCACCATGACAGTAAAACATTTTTATAAATCATGATACTCCCATCCCATAGGGTTGTTTTTGCCTTATTTTGTTTTTGAGAAAGGGCACAAGTGCCCTGGTTCTTCCATAGCAAAGCATCCTCTCATAACTCCTTAAGAATGTCCTAAATTGTACAGCAGAAAATTCCCTATTACTGTTAATATACAAATTTGGGTATACAGAGCAAGTGGTAACAGCCTCAAATTACTGTTCATGTACCCTTGACACTGCAGCCTCCTTCCCAAAATGGTCATGTAGGAGAATTGAGTCCAAAGAACAATCTTGGGTATATAATAACTTCTCAACTATGCATTTTAAACTAACATAAAATATTATATTAATAACTGATTATAGTTTAATTTCTTTCCCTATTTAATAACTTTATTTTTAATAGTAAGGTTAAGTACTTCTACCAGAAAGGTAGGAATTGTGTGGAAATTTCAGTCTATTTCAGTTTGTTAGTGGGCAATTTCAAATTTTCCTCAAATGGAGTATGAGGGTAGCTACCTACTCTATGTGTAAAAACCACTTCAACTTAAAAAGAATGAATAACAAGATTCCCTTCAGTACCCTTTTCACTACAACACATTGAGAGACACCATGGTATAGAGGGAAGGAAGGAAGGAGGGAAGGAAGGAAGGAAGGAAGGAGGGAAGGAAGGAAGGAAGGAAGGAAGGAAGGAAGGAAGGAAGGAAGGAAGGAAGGAAGGAAGGAAGGAAGGAAGGAGGGAAGGAAGGAAGGAGGGAAGGAAGGAGGGAGGGAGGGAGGGAGGGAGGGAAGGAAGGAAGGAAGGAAGGAAGGAAGGAAGGAAGGAAGGAAGGAAGGAAGGAAGGAGGGAAGGAAGGAAGGAAGGAGGGAAGGAAAGAAAAGAAAAAAAAGAAGGGAGAATGGAAAAAAGGAAGGAGGGAGGGAAATAAGCCTTTATTAAGTGCCTACTATGTTCTAGCACTATGCTAAGTACTTTATCAATGTTATCTCACTTGATCCTCGCAACTCTGTAACGTAAGTGCCATAATTGTTCCCACTCTAAAGAAGAAGAAATCAAGGCACACAGAGGGTCAGTGACTTGATCAGGATCACACAGCTAGTACATGTTTGAGGTCAAATTTGAACTCTTATCTTCTTGACTCTTGGCCCACAACTCTATCCACTTGCATCATCTAACTGAACGGTGCCACTCATTAAATTGGGAAAACATAGGGTCTAATTCTAGCTCTCATGTTTTTCTTTAGTTTTTTTTACTCATTTAGAGCTTAGATACAAAAGGCCAACAAAAGGGAGGGGTGTTGTAGAAAGAAAACATTTCCATGTGTACAGCATAACATAAAAAAGATATCGGTGTAATCAACATAAAATCTTGGATTTCCACTTCGCACCATTTACTTGTTTTGAAAACCTATGTAATAGATACTACACATCACTTACAAAGCTACCCTGCTTTTCTGTCCTTCCTTCTCAGGGGTCTTCTGTTCTTTGTTGTTCACTTTTTATTTCATTTTCTCCCTCCCTCCCCACCTCACTCTAGAGAAGGCTGCCATCAGACACAAAGATGCATATGCATAAACATATTATATATATATATATACACACATATACATATATTTTTATATATGTAAAACCATACTATACATACTTCTGTTTATTCTTTCTCTGGAGGTAGATAGTATCTTCCTTCATAGATCCTTTGTAGCTAATTTGAGTATTTATAGTACTCAGAATAACTTGGTTGCTCATGATTAGCCATCAAACAATATTGCTGTTATGGCATACAACATTCTCTTGGTTCTGTCCATTTCACTCTTCATTATTTCATGTTAAGTCTTTCCATGTTTTTTCTAAAATTCCCTTCCTCATCATTTCTTATAGCACAGTAATACTCCATCACAATCATATACCACAATTTGTTCAGTCATTCCCCAATTTTTTGAAATTAATTTATTTGTTTTCAGTTTTCTACAATCACTTCCATAAGTCTTAGATTTTCTACCCTTCCCTTCCCTTCCCTCCCTGAGATAGTATGCAATCTTATATGGGTTCTACAATACATTCTTATTAAACATATTTTCACATTAGTCATGTTGTATAGAAGTATTAATATGAATGGGAGAAACCATGAAAAAAAAACAAATCAAAACAACACAAGAGAAAATATTCTGCTTCATTCTGTGTTCTGATTCCATTGTTCTTTCTCTGGATGAAGATAGCATTTTGCCTCAATGGTCCTTTGGGAATGTTTTAGGTCTTTGTATTGTTGTGAAGGGCTAGGTCTACCAGAAATAGTTCTTGCACACTGTGACTGATACTGTGTACAATGTTCTCCAGGTTCTGTTCATTTCATTCAGCATCAGTTCATATAGTCCTTCCAGGCCTCTCTGAAGTGCTCCTATTCATCGTTTTTTTATAGCACAATAGTATTGCATTACATTCATATACCACAACTTGTTCAACCATTCTCCAATTGATGGACATCCCCTCAATTTCTAGTTCTTGGCCACCACAAAGAGAGCTGCTATAAATATTTTTCTATAAGTGGGACCTTTTCTCATTTTTATGATCTCTTTGGGAGCCATTCCCCAACTGATGGGCATCCCTGCAGTTTCCAGTTATTTGCCACCACAAAGAGAGTTGCTGTCAGTATTTTAGAACATATGGGTTCTTCCTTTCTCCTTATCAGCTTGGGAAATAGACCTAATAACGCTATTGCTGGGACAAAGAGTATGCACAATTTTATAACTCTTCAGGCCTAATTCCAGATTGTTCTCCAAAATGGTTGGATCAGTTCACAGTTCTACCAACACTGAGTTAATGTCCCATTTGCTCCACATCCCTGCTAACATTTGTCACTTTCTCCTTCTCTCAGGTCTAGTCTTAAAAAGCCTTGTGGCCTTGGGGAAATTCTTTACCCTCAGAGAAGCAGATGTAACTCTGTTGCATGCCTCCTCCTTTCTCCAGCTGCCATTTTGTGCAGAAACTCATATATTTCTCTGTCATTGCCATGCTACCACTCACAGTTTGCATTTCTGTTGCTTTCATTTGGGTACCAGAATGCCTTGTGTCTCTCCTGTTGCCATTTCTGTGGCTGCATGATCACTCATCTTCTCTGACCACATAGTTCTCTGGAGGGGCCTCATACCTATACAGGTTTTCTCATCAATCAATCTCTGTGTGTAAGCCCTTTCTCCTCCCTCTCTTGAGCTCTCTCTAGCTTTGTCTCAGCTCTCCTTTTTACAGGACAATTCTGTGGGAGATAGTGGATTCATGTGAATCAGCATGAATTTGCTGTGACACAATCATCCTTAATGGTGGGGGCTGCATTTTAGATGAAGGAAGTTCTGGTCAACATGATGAGTTACCCTGTAAACTTAATACTATTAGAGGGAGTACATCTTTGGTCAACTCTAAGGGAGTACTTCTCTATTGAGAGCATGAGGATGCTTACTAAGACTTTGCCAAGAGGACTCCTGATTAATTCCCAGAGATTCAGGTTGTTTTCAAGATGATAAGCTGTCTGGGGCTCAGGGAGAGGGATTCTTTTGAGAGAAATTCCCCCCCCCCCTTTTTTTAAAGGAACTCTCTCTTTCACTACCATTTCATCTTCTGTTGGAAAAACATATCAATACATAGTGTGATGTATTTTTGTACAAGTGGGACCTTTTCTTCTTCTTCCTGCCAGGTAGGCATTGTATTAGAGCATCATGTGGGAGACAAATGAGAGGAGAGATTCTGAGAATGGGTGCTCTGAGTCCAAAAGAAAGCAACAAGTCTAGTAAGAGACTAATAAACTTGTCGCAAGAGGACATAGCAGAGGAAAACACAAGAATGTCCCTATTGTCTGGGAGGTAGTTTATATGTAATGTACATGAACCCTCGAAACTCTTCTCTAGAAGTTCCTCTTCCCTTCCTCTCCATGCCCTGCTCTGCAAACGCCCTAAAAATTCTTAACATTAGGTTTCTGTCCAGAGAAGGAAGATTTCCAGGACCTTCCTGGTAGCCTTGGGGGTTGCCGCATGGATAGCCCTAAGTTCAGGAGTTACCAAGCTGAAGAGTTCTCACGTCTTTAGAGAGAGAAGGGGATATCCTGATGCAATGTGCTTCATAGGAGAAAGCAAACAAACAGATAAATAAATGAAAGTCACTCAGATCTCCTGAGGAGCATTCTAACTGAAGAGCAAAGTGAGCAGTTCTCATCTAATGTGAATGGGATTTTCCTTATTTATTTAATGATCCTAAAATATATTTGTCTTAGTGTATTTGTAGTGTATCTGCAGTGGTTTGCTAAAACCACTGGTGGATACCATGAGTGTGAAATTCCCTTTGGGGGTTCTGTTGAGTACATAAAATCTTTATTTTCAGGGGGAGGGGGGATGGGTGGGAGTAGGGGTGGTGATATTATAGCTATCCTACCTATATGTGAGGACAGCTAGGTGGTACAGTGTCGAGAGCACTGGGCCTGAGGTCAGGAAGACCTGAGTTCAAATTTGATCTCAAACATTTAATAACTAGGACCCTAGGGAAAATCACTTGACCCCTATTTGCCTCAGTTCCTCATCTGTAAAATAGGTACACTGGAGAAAAACATGGCAAATTACTCCAGCATCTTTGCCAAGAAAACCCCATGGACAAAGGTCTATGGTGCAGGGGTGGGGAACAAGTCCCTTTAATAAAAGGATTTGTTCTGTAAAACTCAGACTCAGTCAAAAGGTTGTACCCAAGGACCTAGAAGGCCACATGTGACCTTGAGGCAGCAAGTTCCCCACCCCTGGCTCTATAGCAAGTCTGCATAATATACAGCCCCTCAGGCCACTCGTAGCCAGCCAAATGATTTTGGGTGGCCAGGGAAAGATGTAGAGGGTGTAAAAGAAAGTATAGATGTAAAGAGGGCTTTGTCCTTGCCCCACCTTCCACTAGTCTCTATTGTGCTGTCATGTAACTTGACAGGTGGATTGCCACAGCGCATTCTCTCCTGTTTGTCATGTGACCCACAGCAGCCAATCATCATCAGTTTGTCTCTAGTGATTAGACTATCTGCAGCCCAAAGAAATTTAGCCAATTTTAATTTTGACCCCTATCTACTGCTAAGTTGGGCAGGTGCTCTCTGTGGAGTAACGTAGTGTCCAATACAAGTGAACAACTCAACGCAACAACACCTTTATGCAGTGCGACCATGGGTGCCCATATAGGAGCTGGGACTCTGTTATCTACATTTGGAGAACTCTAGACAGGAATCAGTTATAAGTTATACACTGACCTGTTTCTGGAATGCTTCTAGATAGAGGCAAAGGGTCAAAGAAAAACAATGACCTTTTCTGGGATCAGTTTAATTGATTGAACCTTGTCCGTGTGAGCCCAGAGACTTTTGTGGGGGGTCCTGACCATGGATTACACTGATGTATATTAAAGAGGCAAAGAAAATACTCAAAATAAGGGAGGCAATACTTTATCAAAGAGATGATCTTGCAAAGGGATTATTGACACATGTTAAGGAGATATAAGAGAAATCGGGGAGAGGGCTCCCAGGCTCTTCCCAAATACACTTCTTGTATATATGTATTTTTTAAAGGTTTAACTTTCTAATTGTAATTTACTTAAGCTAATATTAAAGTGAGATCTCATGCCTGGCAGCAAATACCTCCTAGGGAGGGGAGGGGAGGAGGAATAATATGCATTGAAAATTCCATCACCACTAATCCATTCAATCAGCAGCTCCTTTATGTCCTTGACAGCTCTCTTGCCTACCTTGAGTGGGATGCAATATTTCAACATTTTCATCTGTAATTGTTTTCTGAAAAAATGAAAAAAAAATATCCTTCAACTCTGTCTGGAATTTATTGTACATACTGATTCCGCTTACTCCCAGACTGGGATGTATAGGTTCCTTCTCCCTCTCTCTATTCCTTTTTTCTCAAGGACTTCTTAGGCTCGCTTTGAATTCAACCTCAAAACCAAAAGATTTACATCTGGTGAAAAGAGCAGCTCAGGGGTTCTGCCTAAGTTCTGCCTAAGCTTTCAGCAAATTAAGGCTAGCCAATGAATGGCCCACTGCTCTCTAGGGAGAAAGTTCTCAGAAAAGTCATCATCCTATGGGCCAAAGAGTGTGGCTTGGATTTATTGACTCACACTTCATCCACTTTTCCTGTACAGTATCAGTGAAATGTAATAGCTATTAGTCACCTTTAGGAGACAATGAAAGTATGTTATTCATTTACTTCTCATATTCAGTTCATGTCAGTGTATAATGATGTCATTAACAACTCCATCCTCAGCTTTTTTTCCTTCCAATTTAAATTCTATTGGGGTAGTTCCTAAAAAAATCCTTGCATAACTTAACCATCTTATATAACATTTTAATGAATGGTTAAGACTTCCATTATCTAAGATCACCAACTTGAAATAACCTTCTAGGCTGAAAATATTTTTTGTAAATATTACACACACACCCATCTCCCCCACACATATGTATTTATTTGCAATAAGTTACCATGACAAAAACAGACACATGTTGAACCCCTTCTACCCTTCAAGGTGGATGAGTGGAGGGCACTTGATAAATATCCTTATAAGCCCTTGACCGGATATTCTTCCTCATTCAAGTTTTTCCCTGAGAGCAGAATAGAAAGTCTGTTCTCAGGATCAGAGAAAAAAGTTAATGATGGACAGTTCCTCCCTTTAAAGGAGAAGATTCCTTCAATTAACCAACAAGCTTTCATTAAGGTACTGGAATCCATATGTAACTGTGTGACCCTTTTAGACGTTGGCAAATTTGCAGGTTATAGGAGACAGTTAACAGAGGTAATGAGATGTGCATTCCATTCAGGATACATTTGCATTTGTACCTTATAAAGAATGAGCCCTTTTCAGATTCTGAGCAGATGGTTTTGAACCTTATAAAAGATATAAGACCTTGACGTTTACACCATGTAAATGGTATGAGACTTTGAGTAGCTAATTTTCTTATGAAAATACAAGAAAGCAGGTGAGTGGACAGTTGAGATAACTCTTAATTTCAGTTCATAGATTACCTTTTACCATTTTTGTACCCATTCATTTACATGAACCAACAGGAAGGACGTAGAGTACTCAAACCTGCTGAATTCTGAGCTCTAGGGAAGTTTTAGTGATTATTAGGTAAACGGTCATTACCTAGTTATGGCTTAGCATGCAAAGATAAAGTTATGGAAAAATATGTTCAGTGGTTACCATAGACTAGAGTGAGGTCTTTCATCAAGAACACTTAGTCCTGGACCATAAAGAATTGTTGCTTTAACAAAAAAGAGGCTAAGTCTGAAAAGCATTAGCTTTCCTAAATGACCTCACTCTCTGATCTTCATACCTAGGAGATGGCAGGTCTCAGAGCTGAAGGAATTTCCTGTGGAAGCAGAACTGGCATGTCTCCTATCACTAGCATAAGGCTCCTCACTTCTTCCAGAGGAGAACAGCAATGCTCTAGCTGAGGATTGCAGGTACGCTTAAATTTGAAAATGTTGGAGTCTAAACCCTCCAGCAAGGAGTAACTCCAAGGCATCCAGAAGAGAGATCCATACAGAAGAAATCAGATCCATACTGAGGACCAAACCCTTTATAGCAGTGAGCAACCTGCCCAAAACAAATGCTATAACCATCAGGGAGTAGCACAAGGATATAACAAGAAGTATAAAAAAATCTCAGATCCTTGAAGTACTGGAAGGGTGAGTTGGCTTGACCACATGTGTTCACTATATGTGTGTCTCACTATCAGCCTCTTCTATATATGTAGCCATTCTTTCCCCTGACATTTCCTATTCATGAGAGAAGGTGCCTTAGGTTTATAGGGAATGCTTTTCTAGCTACTGTTCTTAACATATCTCAGGAAATGCTTTTGCTTTCTATTGGCTGATTATTGAAGACAGGTACACTAACAGGGACCATTGAGCTATGAGTTATGAGCCTGGACCTATTCGATACCCTAAAATCCTGGAAGAGTAGTCACTTTTCTAGAAATCCAAGCCAAAAATATCTGAGTGCTAGTTTAGGGAGATGCTACCAAAAAAATACAAAATACCAAAATACCATAAAAAAGAGGGAAAAAAGGAAGGAAGGAAGGAAATAATACCTCCTCTCAAGGACTTTTCATTCCATCAAGAGAGATAACAGGTACACACATAAATGTATATACAAAATAATTGCCAGACTGAAGGAAGCACCAACAAACACTATTATGCTCTGGATCAAAGTTGTCAAACTCACAGGCTGGCAACCAAGTATTGTCCAAACCAGATTAAAATGTAATAGGAAAATGTTTAACAGAATAAATAAAAATTGAATACCACATAGCTAATGTTAATTTGTGGTTTTGAAATCAATATGCCTCCTGAGATCTGCTTCTTTTGAGTTTGAGTTTTTTTGAGCTACTCCTCTAAGTAGCTCCACAATGGCCAAGCACTAATAAAGGTAATAATAATGATGATAATACTTGACATTTACAAAGTGCCTAATATGTCCCAGGAATTTGCTAAGTACTTTACAAATATTATCTTTTTTGATTCTCACAACAATACTGGGAGGGTGCTATTACTATCCCCATTTTACAGATAAGGAAATTGAAATAGAGTTTAAGTGATTTATTCTAAGTTGCACAGCTAGTAAGTGTTTAAGACCAGATTTGAACTCATGTTTTCCTGACACCAGACCCAGTACCCTACTCACTGTGGTACTTAGTTGCTTCTTCTGAGGCATTCACAGAACCACAGGATAATGGAATCACAGAGCAGGAAGGAACTTCAGTCACTTAATGTAGTCTCCAAAACTGAGCCCTCAGTTCATAGATGGTCAAAGGATGTGAACAGGGAGTTTTCAGACAAAGTAATAAAAGCTATCTATAGTCATATGAAAAAATGCTCCAACTTGTTATTGATTAGAGAAATACAAATTAAAACGACTCTGAGCTACTACCACATACCTATCAGATTGACTAATATGACAGAAATAGAAAATGACAAGTGTTGGAGGGATGTCGTGAAATTAAAACACTAATGTACTGTTAGTGGAGTTGTGGATTCAAACATTCTGGAGAGCTATCTGGAACTATGACCAAAGGGCTATAAAACCATGGACACCCTTTGACCCAGCAATACTACTACTAGGTCTCTATCCCAAAGAGATAAAAAGGAAAAAGGAAAAGGACCTATATATGTATATACAAAATATTTATAATAGCTTTTAGTGGTGACAAAAAATTGAAAATTGAGGTGTTGTCCATCAATTGGGGAATAGATGAATAACTTGTTGAATATGTTTTTGATGGAATACTATTATGCTGTAAGAAATGAAGATCAGAATGCTCTCAGAAAATCCAGGAAGGACTTAAATCAATTGATACAAAGTGAAATGAGCAGAACCAGGAGAACACTGTAGACAGTAATAGCAGTATTGTATGATAATCTACTGTGAATAATTTGTCTGTTCTCAGTAATGCAATGATCCCACACAATTCTGAAGGACTTATGGTGAAAAATGTTATCCATCTCCAGAGAAAGAACTGGTGGAGCCTGAATGCAGATTGAAGATACTTTTTTCTCTAATTTTCTTGATTGTTTTTCTCTGTGTTTTCTTTCACAGCATGATTTACATGAAAATATATTGCATGACTACACATATATAACCTCTGTCAAATTGCCTACCTTATAAATGAGGGAGGAGAGAAGGAAGGACTCAAAATTAAAAAAAAAACAAGCATTAGTGTCCTTACATGTAATTGAGAAAAAATTTAAAAAAAGAAAAAAGAAAAGCCCTAGCCTTGATTATAAGGACCTTTTTTTGGCAAGGTGAAGTCTCTGCTTCTTAGTGTGCTGTCCACATTTGCTATGGCTTTCCTTCCAATCAGCAAGAATCTTTTAATTTTATGGCTGCAGTCACTGTCTCCAGTGATCTTTGAGCCCAAGAATATAAAATCTGACACTGCGGCCATTTTTTCTTCTTCTAATTGCCTGGAAGTTATGGGAACAATTATACTCTCCTCTTTCACCCTTATCAAGTTGCTTCTTAATTCCTCTTCACTTTCTGCCACCAACGTGGTGTCATCTGCTTTTCTGAGATTGTTGACATTTCTCTTGGAAATCTTAATTCAGACTTTTGATTCATCTAGTCTGATGTTTCACATGATGTACTCTGCAAATAAGATAAGTAAATAAGGTAACAATGTGCAGCCTTGTCATACTCCTTTTCAAATCTTAAAGTAATTCATCGTTCCATGTTTAATTATCTAACTGTAGCTTCTTGACCCACAAAGAGGCCCCTCAGGAGACAAGTAAGATGATCTGGTACTCCCATCTCTTTGAAGACGACTCATTTTGTTGTGATCCACACAGTCAAAAGCATTAATGTAGTCCATGAAGCAGAGGTAGGTGTTTTATTCTGGAACTCCTTGCTTTCCCCATAATCCAGCTAATGTTGGCAGTTTGGTCCCTAGTTCCTCTGCCTCTTAGGAAACCAGTGGGTACTTCTGGCAATTATCAGTTCACATATTTCTGAAGCCTGGCTTGCAGAATCTTAAGTATAACCTTGCTGGCATGTAAAATGAGCCCAATTATTAGTAATTTGAAAATTCTTTGGCATTGTCTTTCTTTAGGATTGGAATGTAAACTGTTCTTTTCCAATCCAATAGCCACTAACAGTTTTCCAAGTTTGCTGGCATATTGAGAACAACACTTTTACAGCATCATCTTCTAGGATTTTAAATAGCTCCACCAGAATTTCATCACTTCCACTAGCCTTATTGTTAGCAATACTTCCTAAGACCCACTTAACTTCCTTCTCCAGGATTTCTGGCTCTAGATCAGTAATCACACCATTGTGGTTAGTTGTATAGTTCTTGTGTGTGTGTTGGTCCTTCATTGCCAAGAAGACCATGCCATCAGAGAAATAATGACATGACTTGCACTCGACTTTGTTTTGCATATGTTCTTGCCCTCCCTTCTTAATCTCTTCTGCTTCTGTGAAGTCCTTACCGTTTTTATCTTTTATCTTACCTATTTTTGGATGAAACATTTCCTTGAAATCTCTAATTTTCTTGAATTCTTTTGTCTTTCCTATTCTATTGTTTTCTGTTTCTTTGCATCATTCTTTTAAGAAAGCCTTCTTAACTCTCCTTGCTATTCTCTGGAATTCTGCATTCAGTTGAGTACATTTTCTCTTCTTTCTTTCACTTTTCTTTCCTTCTTTCCTCAGCTATTTGTAAAGTTTCATCAGACAGCCATTTTGCTTTTTTATTCTTATTTTTCTTTGGGATGTTTTTGAATCTCTATCCATAGTTCTTCAGATACTCTATCTACCAATCCAATACTTTAAATATATCCACCACTTCCACTTCATATTTGTATGGGATGTTATTTAGTTTGTACCCATACATCCTGATGACTTTCCCTACTTTCTTCATTTTGAGTCTAAATTTTGTAGTAAGAAGCTCAT
This sequence comes from Notamacropus eugenii, assembly GCF_028372415.1. Lineage (NCBI taxonomy): Eukaryota > Metazoa > Chordata > Mammalia > Diprotodontia > Macropodidae > Notamacropus > Notamacropus eugenii. The sequence continues at coordinate 428,209,460 of NC_092876.1, read as the reverse complement.
GATCTGAGCTACAGACAGCTTCAGGTCTTAGCTGAACTGACTGCATAGAGCTTTTCCTTCTTTGACTTCAACCTATATAATCAATCTGATTTCAATATTGAACATTTCTACCAAGATAATCCCAAGTGGTATCTCAAAGAGTCAGACACAAAAAATGCATGCTTTGGGACTAATAATATCTCAATTCTCACTCTTTCTGATAAGTCAGGTCCCCAAGGCTCAGGTAGCTACTGTCTCCTTAAAACTCTAGAGCAAACTGTTAGAGACTGGAGGATAATTTTTTAATACTCCATTCATGAGCCCCCACTAATGTGCTTCACCCCATATTTATCAGTTGGTATCACTTAACCATATTTAATTAGTTTTTCGAAGCGGACATTTTACCAAGCTAGAACAAAACATTTACTGTGATACTCCTTACCACATCCAGATTTCAGGAGAAAGGAGACTCAGGCTTGGAAAGCACATGTGGCAAAAGGGTAACATAGATCCTTGTTCCTTGAAGTCTTTTTCCTCCCTTGGGTACGACACAACTTTTTTGCTAAGTGCTAAGTATTTCCCCAGTGTGTTTCTTTTATCTTTGGCTCCTGATACAAACTATATCACATCAGCTAATGCAGGGGTGCTACTAGATCAAGGATGCTAATGACAAATTCAAAATCCTTTGAATTTCCCAAATTTATAGAGTCCTCCTCTGGCCAAGGAGTTCAGTGGATGAAAGGGCTGAAATGAAAACCAGACACCCCCACCACCCCCCCAACCCCACCAAGCAATTCCTTCTCAGAGGCTTAGCTGAAAGCTTCCATGACTAAGCTGTTAGACGCTATAATACCTAATTCCAAGCTAGCTTCAGTTTTATACAAACTCCATAGAGTGTAACCAGGTCCTTCAAATAATCGAAACAGAACTCTTTGATTTATTGTTTAATTCAACTGAGATGACCAGGTCTTGTTCAACCTGATTGATTCAATCTTGGCATATTCTTACCTGATAAAGATTTTAGCACTAAGTGGGGTGAGGAGGTGATTGACTGGCTCGAATGACCCACCCCCAACCCCACCAGGGAATAAAGTTACAAATTCAAGAAACCCTGGCATTGTAATTACTACCATTTTGCTTTTCTCCAACTTCTTCTAATTTTTTTTTGCTTTCAATCTGCCACACCTCTGGGAATGATGTGGAAGGAGCAGCTAAACCATCTGTACCCTCAGGTTAAAATCCTGTCCCTGTGGCTGCTCCTCTATTCCTGAAGCCATCTGTCCTCCATTCACAAATTCTTCAAACTTAGATACACATGGGATTGCTTCGTCTTTCTAATGCCAGAAGATGTGGAAATGGATCTGGATAGGGTCTAGAAGTGGGCAAGCAGTTCCAAATTCAAACTTTACTTTTTTATTTCAGGCTCTGGTTTTAATATAAAATGGAATATAAGATCATACCCTGTTCTTATGGCTACAGGGAAGATGAAGAGAAGACTGTCCAAAACATTTAGTGAAAAAGGACCACACTGAGAAAGCTTGAAGATGCTTCTCTGTTCAAGCCTAAGGAGATAGCGATTGGATTTGAGCCTTCAAAACTCACTAAAAAGAATTTTATTGCAACACTAATTCTGGTCATCTTTGTCTTCCTATCAGAATCACACCATACTTATGCTATAAGAGGATTTAATAACTAAGTGATGTACCTATTTAGGGGAACTAATGTACATATTTAAGGGCAGCTAGATGGCTTAGTGGATAGGGCACTGGATCTGGGGTCAGAAAGACTCATCTTCTTGGGTTCAAATCTGACCTTAGATACTTACTAGCAGTATGACCTTGGGCAAGTCACTTAACCTTGTTTGCCTCAGTTTCCTCCTCTGTAAAATGAGCTGGAGTAGGAAATGGCAAACCACTTTAGTACCTTTACGAAAAAAATCCTAGATGGCATCAGGAAGACTCCAACACAGTTGAAAAGGACTGAACAACAACAATATATATATTTGTTAAAGAAGATACTATGTATTCAAAAGTAGGTGTTAATTTCAGTATTTTCATAATATAGATGTGTCCGCTAAGTCATATTAGGCCTACAAATTACTTATTAATATAATACTATCAGAACATCCTGGTGAATTGTTCTCCACTCATTCAATCATAACCATGAGGAATGCCAAAAACAATTCAACACAATTATACATTATGCAGTTGAATTTTTTTCAATGTTACTTTTTGCTCAAAGATAAATAATTCATATGTCAGTGTGTGTAATATGAAAATGTCATGTGGGCTGCCTATAGTCCTCATGACAAACTTCATGCTGTAATGGAAAGGATATTTTAGAAGCAAGTATTCCACTTCTGCCTGTTAATGAACTATGTTCTCAGGAAATCACTTCTCCTCTTAGCTCTCAGTTTCCCCATCCGTAAAATAACTTGACTAGACTAGGTCAGCTCTTTGGTTCCTCCCCTTTTCTATGATTCTAAAAGAATTAGTAGATTCTATGCGCCACAGTCAAATTGAAAGACTCCAATGATTGTGATGTCAGATTAGAACTATAAGAGAGAAACTTACATTTGCGTTTTATTGCACAATATCCAATGAGTCAGGCCACTGAAAATAGTACAACTAACTATTGATTAACTGGGGACTGATGGTCTGTTTCAAAGATCCTTTCTTTGCTCTGGCTTGCTGGATTGTTCAGTATGTTAAATGTTTCTTGACCTCATGGATTCATTAATTCATGAAATATTTGGACCCATGGTATAGAAGGCAAAGAAGATCAATTGAAACCATATACTGCCACTCTTTATTTGTATCTTTGGGTAAAAGTAATTGTAGATCTGTAACTAGGGTGGGGTGATCAGAGCTCTTTTCCAGGGTACCAAAATTTAGTGGATTTCAATACTCTTTCAATCTTTAAGCAGTAGAGAGAAAAAACCTTTTCTTGGTACCTATTTGCAAAGATAGTTAGTTAAAATAGGAAGATGGCAACCAGCAACTTCAATCAACATGATCCCTTTCCTAGTTTGCCACCCCCTCAGCAATATTTGAGAACAAATTTCTCGTCACTAGTCCCATCATGTTAATTGACACTTGCTCCAGTCACAGATATATCTTATCATCTAGTCAATGTTGTGATTGGTTAAGTAGGAAGTATAGAATGGTATAAGATGTAAAAAAGAATCCATTGATTTTTTCTTTATCTCCAACTCACATCTTGTCCACACTTCTAATGGTCAGTTTGAAAGGAGGAAGAGACCCGGGAAGACGAGAAGAGGGAAAAGAAAAAAGATGAGAGGAAAAACTAACTTGAAACAGGAAGATGAAGGACAAGTAGGAAGAAACATCTGAGGCAGTGTGTATGTATGTGCTCCAAAGCAGAATCAAACTATTTGTTATGTGGAAAAATTATTGATCTTCCATTAACCCCACCTCAAGCACTGGCAGAAGTTTGAAATAAATGGTTTAGATGGTTTTTTACATACTCCATTCAGTTGCCAAAGTGATTTTCCTATAGCACATCTCTGACCATGTTACCCCTCCCCACCTTGTTCAGTAAACTTTGCTGGCTCTCCATTACCTCCGTGATCAAATACAAAAGCCTGTTTGACATTTAAAACCCTCTGCAACCTATACTTTTCTCTCCTCCTATATTGGACTACTTTCTGTTCCTCTCATATGATACTCCAGATCCATTGCCTTTTCGCTGCCTCTAACAGCACAAATAGTTCAGCTAGGTGGCACAATAGAATAGAATGCTAAGCCTGGAGTCAGGAAGACCTGAGTTCAAATGTGGCTTCAGATACTTCCTAGCAATGTGACTTTGTTTAACTTAATGCTCGTTGCCTCAGTTTCCTCATCTGCAAAATGAGATGGAGAAGGACATAGGAAATCACTCCAGTATCTTTGCCAAGAAAACCCCAAAAAGGGATCACAAAGAGTTGGACACAACTGAAATGACTAAACAAACTACCTGGAATGCCCTTCCCCTCTACCTCTTCCTTATAATTTCCGTCTTCCTTCAAGGCTCAACTCAAATTATACTTTTTGCAGAAGACCCTCTCTGGACTCTCCTTCCCCTGTCCTTAGCCCCTTCACTGAGATTATTGTCTCATAACAAATGGATATTAGTAATCTGATAGTAATAGATCACTATCCACTTACATTGTGTATATCTGCATGTATATAGTTATTTGGATGTTATCTCTCTCTTTAGAATGAGAAACATTTGAAGGCAGGAATCATGTTTTTGTCTTCTTGTGTATATGTATATAGTCCATAGCATGTATCCAGCATTCAACAGGGACTTAATAAACACTCATTGACTGACTACGTCTTAATAGAGTTTGAGTGAAATTCAGCATTAGAAGACAAAGAATGAGGAACAGAAGAGAAAACCACAAGACAGTACAGAATAAGAATCAGCAGAAAAAAATAAAGCAAGGCAACTTTATTGAGAGTTAATAAAATAAAAGGAGAATTAGAGAAGATAAAAACAAGCCAAGTCTGCTGAAATCTGGGTACAATAGGGCATCAAAACCAAGTAAGTCCCATAGGTATTTACTGGATTCTATCTGGACTAGATGTTGGGAAGAAGGAGGTGCCTGGACCTAGTATGCAAATCAAATTTTTGGAACTGATACTGATACATGCTGCGGGGGATGGGTGGATGGGAACAGCACCAGGTGAGGAGAATGATTAAGAAACTGACAGCTAGTTGATATACAAACTTCCTGGGAAAAGAAGGGCTTTGAGGAGCCATTACCACAGGTCTTATTTTGGCAGGGGAGCTTCAGGGAGTTTGAACCTCCCCAGTCCTGTGCCTTGACCATTTAGCTAGTTTAACCTGGAGATTTCAATGACCAATACTTAATGTATAGCACAAAAGTACTTAATGGTTGCACAAGTAAATTATTAACTTCTTTCTTTCCTGGTTTATCTCCTACTCCTGTCCTTGAGACATTCTAACTTCCAGTCAGGGTTCTCTAGCAGGAATAACTCACCATTCCCTGAATATGAGAAGAATATTTTGCTGCTTCCATGTTTTGCCTTTGTTCACTATGTTCCTTCTCTCAGAAAGATCATTTACCCCATCTCTCCATCTCCATAAATTGAAAGCTTATTTATCCTTCTAGGACCAGATAAAATCTGACATTCCTCATGGGATATTCTCTTATTCCAACAAGCTGGACATAACTTGTTCTCCCTCTTCTAAACTCTAATAGTATTTGGTTTGTACCTTTCTTATGACATTTAACATGTCCAACATTGTTTTGAAGTTAGTCCTTTAAATCTTCTGTCTTCCAAGTGGGGCCATGGCATGACCCCCTGGAACATGAAATCAACCATATGAAGAATGGGGAGATGGAGGACATGCCACTTTTTCTGCTATAGCTAATTGTGGGACTTATCTCTGATATAGCCACACCTACCTATCGCCCATTTTAGCCCCACACTCCCTCACCCCTGACTGAGTCCTCAACCTTGCCCTTTTTATGTCAAGTTGTCAACCTTTTAGGGAAGTTGTGGACTAACCAATATTTGGCTATCCACAGCAGCAACTGTGCAGGTACCAATGAAAAAATCCCTCTCCTTTGCAGTGTGCCACTGCCTGATTCCTAAATTTCCTTGTGGCTTTGACAAGTGCCTCTCAAGGAAAGGCTCTTCACCCAGGGTAGTGACCAGTGAGGAAGAAAACTGTTTATATTATGAACAGAATGGAGTGTGTTGCATAGGGTAAGCAGAGTGGATGGGTAGAAATCTAAATCTCATCTCTTTATATTATCCCCCCCAACACTTACCTTCCCCCCCCCATGATAGTAATTCAAATGGAAAGATTTTTCTCATTAATTAATAGGCCCATATGATCTGGAATCCTGGTTCACATGTGGATGGAGGAGCTTGCTGAAGAGGCAGAACAGGAAGGGTGGAGCAGAACTGGGAGGAAGTGAGTGAGTGGGGTCAGGTCAGAGGGGATAGAACGCAGGCCCACTGACACAGTGTGACAGTTGATAGTGAGACGATCCTGGCTGAGGGAGGGGAAGTTTGAGAATGGCTTTGCCCCCTGCTGTGATCATGGTTATTAACTTCTTGGTCACCATGACAGATTTTGCTTTCTGGTTCTGGGATTTAGCTTGCTGGTACTTAAATAAATGTTTTTCTTCTGTCTTCTATACAGAGAGTCTTTTATATTTTGCAATTGAGAACTATGCTGGCATATGCGTAGTCACCACCAGTGCTGTAAATATTGCCTTGGTGCTACATGTGGTGTCACAAACAGGATTGTAAAGTAAAAAATCTCTATTTGGAGGCAGAAATGATTTAGAGGAAAACACTAATATCCCAGGATGGGAGAATTTATCATTTTCCTCACAAGTAAGGGAATGGGCTAAAAGCACTGGATCCTGTGAAAACTGGGAAGACAGGTTGCAAGAGGGGAAATCTGGAGATTTGGAAAGGTGTTTGCAAGGAATACCAATAAGACCAGGGAAGGAGTTGGCAGGGGTAAGTAGGAGAGGCAGGATTTTACTAACAGCTTACCTTATTATATGTAGACACAGAGATGAGCTGCTTAAGGAAAAAATTCAGAGGGAAAAAGAGTACAAGAGTTTGGGGGGGGGTCTCAGGCAGAAGGAAAGGTTGTTGTTTTAGCTCAGAAGAAGCTGAAGGCTGACAAAAGAAATGCTCATTTGACCTTTGTAGAGATCCAGCCTAGTGATAAAGGAAGTGAAATAATTTTAGAGGAAGAAATTTTTCAGTCAGAAGCATGTCCAAAGACAAAGCAGAAACAGGAGAATCAAGGAGGTAATTCAGTGCTTAGGGAAATAATTGAGGATTTTACTTCAGCAGGAGGTCACAGAAATTTTGAGTAGATTCACCCAAAAGGATGGGAGAACTGTTAATATCTTGGATGATGAGAATCAGTGATGACGGCACTGGAGGAATAGCCATAGATCCCGCTGACTGCCTGAAATTTATAGATACTAGTCAGAATCCTTTTGTACAGCAAACTTTTAGAGATTACAATACGCCAGGAGGTAACAATGGAACTAATCTGGTAGCTTTGGCTGCAGAATGCTGCAGTAAGCAGTGTCCTACTGACTCTATGTGGCCTAGTGGAGACAGGCCCTGGTATTCACTTAGGGACTATAGTTAAAGGAAGAGGTAATAAAGACTGCCATAATGATCGGAAATACGGATGCATACTATGATACCCCCTTTGCAGGTCACCATAGGAATATAATAGTGAAGACAGCTCCTCCTACTACAAGCACTTGATTTTGACTCTAATAATAGGGGAAATAGGGCACCCTCTTTCAGAGGTGCTGGACAAGATTTCACAGTTAGGTAACTTAGAAGACTGGGGAAAAGACAACATTACTAGAGAGAGAAGAGTAAATACCCAGAGGTTTCAACCTCAGAATAAATTGACAAGGAGAGAATTGTTTACTGCTCTATTGAGATCAGGGGTAGATTTTAGAAGCATAGATGGTATTCCAACTAATGAACTATACAGAATATACCGAGAAAAGGAACTTGATACTAGACAAAATAGAGAAGTTAAGAACTGCCCCTACAGATCCTGCTGAACCCTTGTATCCAAATTTATCGCACCTTCAGGGAGAATTGGAAGCTGGCCAAACCCCAGCTCAGATTAGGATTAGCAGCTCGAGGAATACATGTATTGGTTGGAGTGACAGATTCTAATTATCAAGGAGAAATTATTGTAACACTCCAAAATTTACGTGATGGACCCATATAGTTTTGTAAAAATGATAAAATAGTTCAAGTGATTATTATTCCTTGTGAAACAAGACCACTTGTGAAAACTTACCCTTCTTCTGAAATAACTAACAGAGGAACTGAAGGATTGGGTTCTACTGATAGAATAAAATTGTGAGCTAAAGTACAGGTAAAAAGGAAGCCAGATAGCATTCCAAAGGCTGCAGAGATTATAGCACATGGGAAAGATAATACCGTAACTGTTGCTTATTCAGGAGAGGATGATGACCAAATTGTACCCTTAACTTATATATTCTACTGCGAGTGATAGTGGGTTTATGGACTCCAGAACCACAGCTGACCCTATATTTACACACTGCTTCTGGATTGTTTCCTTATTTTGTCTGTTGGCTTTTCATCTGTTAAACTTGTTTGCTAAATTTGTTTCCTGTGGACTTAGTATCCTCCACCTGCAGATGCCTGATCAGTTAAGCCAGATGTCACCTCCTACTCATGGCAGTGATATGTCATCTCTGGACCTGAAGTTGACCACACTCCAGATGCCAGCTAAAGAACTGATCTCCCAAATGAGACCTCTTGGGACGGGGACATCTCTACTTCCAATCTCAGCAGGAAGTACTTGTAAAAGAAGAGAACTTCGTCCCTTACCCCAAGATTTTGGGTACCATTTGTTGAGGGTGAATGATGGGGTGCTTGTAATACCAGTTGCCCCACTGACATATGTAATGAATGTGAAAGATCTTGGGGTCCAATGTAATAGCAATTTAAATGGAAAGATCTTTCTCATTAATTAATAGGCCCATATGATCTGGAAGCCTGGATCACATATGGTGAGAGGAGCTTACTGAAGGGGCAGAACAGGAAAGATGGAGCAGAACTGGGAAGAAGTGAGTGAGTGGGGTCAGGTCACAGGGGATAGATCACAGAACAAATGACACATTGTGACAGTTGATAGTGAGAAGGCCCTGGCTAAGGGAGGGAAGGTTTGAGAATGGCTTTGCCTTCTGCTGTGATCATGCTTATTAACTTCTTGGTCACCATGATTGATTTTTATTTTCTGGTTCTGGGATTTGGCTTTCTGGTGTTTAAATAAATGTTTTTCTTCTGCCTTCTATATGGAGAGTCTTTTATATTTTGCAATTGAGAACTATGCTGGCATATTCATAGTCACCACCAGAGTTGTGAATATTGCCCTGGCAATACACCCCCCCCCAAATTTTCTATATTTGTCAAAGTCATCCCATCCTTTAAGTCATCCAAGTTTACAGCCTTGGCATGATCCTTGATTAATTCAACCCACACATTCAAGCAATTGCCACATCTTTTCCTTTTTAAAAATTTTATTTATTTTAGTCTGAACTTAAGAAATAAAACAAGTGTTTTCATAACAGTAGAACAGAAAAAAAAGATGATTGTACATAAAACTGGAATCTGTTTTACAACTTGCTATTCCTTTTAAACATATAATAAAATCATCATGTAACTTTTTTCTTTTTCTTCTTCCCTCCCCTCTGTCCTGGAGAAGGCTACCATCAGGCACAAATGTGTGTGTGTATATGTATATGTGTATGTATATATACGTGTAACATCATTCTCTACATCCATAACTATTTTGCAGTGTTTTCTCTGGATGCAGATAGCATCTTCTTTCACAAGTTCTTTGTAGTTAATTTGACTATTTTGTAAATGACTTTCACTCAAAGTTGTTTTTAAAACAGTATTGTTACTGTAGACCATTTTGCTCTTCATTATTTTGAGCAAGTCTATCCATGTTTTTCTAAGATCATTGAGCTCATCATTACTTATGGCACAGTAGTATTCCATCACGGTCATATACCACAACTTATTCAGCCATTCCTCAATTGACAGATAGATATCCCAACAATTTTTGGTTCTTTGTCACCACAAAGAGAGCTGCTATAAATATTTTAGAACATACAGGTTCTTTTTCTTTTTCCTAATCAACTTAGGAAACAGACCTAGCAGAGGTATTGCTGGATCAAAACTATCTAAGTTTGGTGACTCTATGATTCTATATTGCTCTCCAAAATGGCTGGATCAGTTCACAATTCAACCACCAGTGAATTAGTGTCCCAATTTTCCACATCCCCCAACATTTGTTGCTTTCCCCCTTCTATCATTTTAGCCAATCTGATAGGTGTAAAATGATCTTTTAAGGTTGTTTTAACTTGCATTACCTGATCAATAATGATTCAAAGCATTTTTATATGACTATAAACTTTTGATTTATTTTAAAAAGGAAGACAACGTCTTATTCAGGGTCTCTTGCTTCAGCTCCCAGGAGGCATTTAGTTCTCTCTGTGTTTAGACTTTCCCATAAGGGGAGGATGGAATGAACTCTTTTTCTTCATCCTACTATTGTTCCCACATAGAATCAACTAAGTAAACGTTGTGCCTAGACTTCCAGATGCCTTTTTCATTTTGTTTTTCCTTTCTTGAATAGATGATTAAACATACACCTCGAGGTGGGCATTTTGAGGTGTCCTGAAGTGGTTTCCAGGATTGGAGTTAAACTCATGGGTTTGAGAGATCCAGAGCTCCTGGGTCCAATGAACACATTCCCTGAAGTGAAATGTCTGATGAACAATACCACAAACTGCTTTCTGTTCTTAGGAGGTTTAAGTATTACTCTCTCAGAACATTTTAACAATGGAAGGAGAGGGCAGTAGGGGGAAGGGGAGAGGAAACAAGCATTTATATGACACTATAAGTCAGTGTGGGAGAGAAGAGGTATTAGGCTGCCTACCAAACTGTAGGTCTCCAGAGCTATTGTGCTGACCTAATTGCCTTTGAAACCTGGAGGGTCTACCAGGGGCATGCCAAACAACTGAATCACTTCATTTGAATTGTCTTAGACATATTCTGAAGATCACCTGGAGTGAAATGGCGGGAGCACATTCAATATGGTGGCATGTCCCATCACCAAACAGAATCAGGATGCCACTATATTCATGGGAGACCTAGATAGGTCAGTGAACCACTGGTATAGGAGCTTTTTCTTCATGCAACACCTACATGCCCAAAGACAGAGCCACAGGTCAACACCAAGGCTATGGATTTGGTGAATTCCTGAGTGAGGAAGATGCTAACTATGCCATTAAGATTATGAACATGATCACACTGTGTGGAAAGACAATATAAGTAGGCAAAGCATCAGCTCACAACAAGAACCTAGACTTGGGGGCCAACATTTTCATGGGAAGCCTAGATCCTGAGATTGATGAGAAGCTGCTCTATGATACCTTCAACACCTTTAGGGTTATTTTGCAGACTCCCAAAATTATGTGGGTCCCTGACCCAGCAACTCCACAGGCTATGCCTTTATTAATTTTGCTTCATTCAATGGCTCTAATTCAGCACTTGAAGCCACAAATGGACAATACCTGTAAAATATCACAGTATATTATACCTTTAAGAAGGACTTTAAGGGCAAACACTATGGTTCTGAAGTTGAACAACTTCTGGCAATGCAGAACCCACTGTATCAGGTGGATTGGCCACATCAGCTACTTGCTGATGCATCACCTCCCTCCTCTACCCCTAATCCTGTTGTGTCTTCCTTGGGATCTGGGCTTCTTCCACCAGGAATGACCCTGCTAGGCTCACGCCCACCTCCAGTGCCACCTCCTGGAGCCTTTCCTGCAAGAATACCTCCAGCTACACCTCCCCCACCTAGCTTCTTGGGGCTGGAGCCTATGGCCTTCCAAAAGCAGAAATTCCTAAAGCTGAACATCCTGGACAAGGACACTCACATCCTCATCCATTCCCACCAGGTAGAACACGTTGTCCCAGTATGTCACAAATACAGCTTGCCCACCATGCTCCCCATGACTTGGGATATCCTCATGTAAGACCCTTATTCCTCGGGGGACAGCCTCCTCCACAACCACCACCAGGAATGTCTCATCCTGGTTGTCCTTCTATGGGAATGCCACTCTGAGGACTCCCTTTTGGATCTCCCATGAATCACCTATGTCCCAAGATTCCCCATGGTATGAGAGGACCTCCTCTGTTAATGCCGCTCCTGGATACAGCTGCCTCCCTTGACTTCCACCCTATGGTTACCAAAGAATATCCCTTCCCCAAGCCCGGCCCTGCCCCCCAGTACCCCTCACAGTTCATTTCAGGCTGCTCTTCTTCAGTAGAGCCAAATTTCTCTACAGCCTTCAGCAGCTGTCTGAGACTCTCCCTGTCTTCTGGACCAATCTGAGGAACTGTTGCCCTCTAGGCCTAAGGCACCCCTTTCTTCCTCAGATTTGTCCTTTTTCCCATGATGATTCCCTCTCACTAGACTTCTTTCTATATTGGACTCCATTTCTTCCCTAAATACAGAAAAGCTGGGACCAATCATGTTCCATGGGAGACAGGGGAGAGAGGAAGCTTCACTAAGCAAATATCTAGGGAACCTGGGACCAAAGGAAGTTGGGGTGAGGGAGGAAGCTATACCAGGATAAAGAAAGATGCATCAGGAAACTGCTATTCACCACAACCTCCATCACTCAGCAACCTTTGAAGTCTACTCAATCAAAATTTTCCACCCAATGTAAATCATGGGGCTCTTGTATACTGGCCCCCAAGTCATTCGCCCTTCTTGCCCCAGGAGTTCAGCATTGGCTCACCATCTTTCCTCAGTTCCCCAACTCATACCCTTCTACTAGGGGACTTCAGCATTAGGGGACTCATTTCCTAAGCTCCCAGTTCCTCAGCCTTCTTAAATCCCAGAATGACCTTCAACATCTACATAAGTCACACCTATGAATGGTTATGCACTGAATCTCACCATTCCAAGTATTCTACTTCCTTAACTGGACATCCTGACATTTTTCTATGTAATCATAACCTCCTGTCATTCACCCTCATTACCCTCCCAGCAGATGATAGCAGGAGTCATAAGTTAAATTACTGGATTCTGCTTTGTTCATTTTTGTCAAAGATGCTCTCGGTACTTTCTTGAGCCGTATCCCTAGTCTGACTTCATTTTTCTGCTTTTCCAAACTCAATTCTAAAGTTAGCCTTCTCAACTCCATACTGTTCTCTATTCTCAAACCCCTTATCCTCTTGTCCTGTTGCCTTAAATATTATGCCAAATCTCAGCCATATATTATTCTAACCTTCTGTTTCATCCTCTCCTATTCAGAGGCAGATAAGAATGAAGCAAGTCTTTCTATTGTGGTAAATGAATATAGTATAAATTAAAATTATCCAGCTTCAACTGGACCCTCCCTGCAGCACAGTCCTCTTATTTCTAATTGATTCATAATTGATTCCCTATCTCATTTCTCATGGAACCTATCCCCAAACCTCTCTCTCTCCCTCTCTCCCTCTCTCCCTCTCCCTCTCTCCCTCTCTCCCTCTCTCCCTCTCTCCCTCTCTCCCTCTCTCCCTCTCTCCCTCTCCCTCTCTCCCTCTCTCCCTCTCTCCCTCTCTCTCTCTCTCTCTCTCTCTCTCTCTCTCTCTCTCTCTCTCTCTCTCTCTCTCTCTCTCTCTCTCTCTGTCTCTCTCTCTCTCTCTCTCTCTCTCTCTCTCTCTCTCTCTCACACACACACACACACACACACACACACACACACACACTTTCCTCTGCTCCACTCTCATCCAAGGTCCTTGCCTTTTATTTTTCTGAAAAAATTGACACCATTCAACATGAGCTCTCTTTTCTCACTTTTTCTTCACCTCAAAACGCTTTTGATATTAATTCCCAGTCTTTCCCCAGTCTCTAGCATGGTCAAGGCCAGCCCCTCTACACACACTTTCAATTTCATCTCCTCCTATCCCCCCAAGAAGATGGCAATCTCAATCAAAACAAATGTCCAGCCAGACCTCATCTTTCCCCTCAAACCCCTCCTCATCCAAGTTTTCCTATTTCTGTTAGAGGCGCCACCATCTTTCAAGTCTTCCAGGTGTGTAACTTCAGTATTATGTTGCACTCCTCATTCTCCCATATGTCACATCCAATCATTTACCAAATTTTGCTATTTCTACCTCCACAGTACTCCTTATATTTAATCCCCTCTTCTTTTTTTTTCTACTTAACACAATTACCACATTAATTTGGGCCCTTATCATGTCTTCTCACCTTTATTATTGTAAAAGTTTCCTAATTGATCTTCCTGCCTCAAATCTCTCTCTGTTCCTGTCTATCATCTGCATTGTTGCCAAAGTGACTTTCCTTAGGCATATATCTTGTCATGTCACTCCCCTACTCAATTAACTCCTGTGGCTCCCTAATGTCTCTAGGGGCAAATATAAACTCTACCTTCACACCCTACTCCCGTATTTTCTTTTTAGTCTCATTGTATTCATACTCCTAATTGTCTCGTACTCATTCTACAATTTTTGATCCAACCAACCTGGCTTTTTCTCTGTTCCTCAATCATGATACTATCTCCCATCTCCAAACCTTTGTACTGGGCCATACCCCATGTGAGAAATGAAATCTCTCCTGACCCATACATGATAGAATGTCTCTTTTCCTTAAAAACAAAACCCATATATCATCTTATTCATGAAGCCTTTCCTGATTCTCCCATCTACCAGTGCCCTCCCTTCAAAACTATCTTATATGTAACGACTTTCTATTTATTTGTATTTATTCTCTATATTTTTAATTACATATAATATAAAACATAATTGTCTGTAATATGCAATTATAGACAGTTATATAATTGTATCTAATGTACAATTATATACAATAGACAATATGTTACATATAATTATATACTGCAATTGTATAGTATATACAATTTCTAATTGTATATAATTATGCGGATACTTCTTGTGTTCCCCATTAGAATGTAGGCACCTTTCAATTCATTCTTTGTACTTCTATCTCTAGCACCAACCTCAGTGCTTGGCACAAAGTAGGCACTTAATATGTGCCTGCTGATTATTGATTGAGAAAAAAATACAAAATGAGCACAAAGGATTTTAGGAGGAAGGGAGGGCACCATCAGTTGTGGATTCAAGCCAAGCTTTGTGTAGAGGGCAGTACTGAGGACTTCTGCAAGATTGAGGGGAGGAGAGAGTATATCTCAGCAATCAAGGATGGTCTGTGCCAAAGCACAGAGATAGGCAATGGAGAGTACGTGTAAGGGATGGAGAGAAGGATAGTCATCTGGGATGTAGAGTGTGGGAAAGTGTAAAGTATAATGAGGCAAGGAAGAAAGGGTGAGGCCAGGTTTTGAAGACCTTGAAAAGTCAAACAAAAGACAATAAGGAGGCATTGGAGTTAAATGAGTTGGAGAGTGACATGATTAGATCTGTGCTTAAAGAAAATCATTTTGGCAGTTGAGTGGAAGATATTTTGGGATGCAGAGAACAAAAAATTCGAATCCAAAAAGCAAAGGATTTCCTGCTAGAATGGGAGGAATGTCTTAAGCCCTTGTGTGATCTAGTATCTTTGTAAGATCTATATCTATAAGGACATATATATATATATATATATATAATATGAACTACGTATACTACATTATATATGCATTATATATGCACATATAACATTATATGTGAATATATTATGTATGTATGTATACTATATTGTGCATGAGTTTTGTATATATTATATGCATATAAATATATCCATCTATTTTGTATGTAAACACACACACATACATACATACACACACACACACACACACATACACACACACACATATATATATATATATATATGTATATATATATTCTTCCATGCAGTCTCTGTGATATTGATGTCCATAGTCAACACTGGTGCCCAAAAGCAGCATCCCCTGACTTCTTATTCCATTTGCCTTTTAAGGCATTTGCTGAGGTTGCCAAGTGAGCTCAGGGCATCTCAGCATTTCCACCGTACCCAAGGTTGAAATCAAAACCAAAGCATCTTAGCTCTGAGAGTACCATGGAGTTAATTTTCCATTTACCTTTAATTCTCACAGCACTTAAAATGAGCATTATTGATTCATTTGAAAATACTGTGGAGGTGGCAGTGCTACTGATAATGAGATTAATTAGGATATCAAATCAAGAATGCCAACTGCTAAAGAATGTGTTCTAAATCAAAAATGTGGAAAGAGCTGGTTAACTTAAAATTCTCTGAGGGAAAAAAAAGAAGGAAAGAAAGCTATAGCAAAGAAGAAACAAGAAAATAGGACCTGAAACGGTGGTGATTCTTTCTTGGCCAATAATCCCAGGGCTCCTCCTGCCCTGTAACAGAGCATTGCTTCAAAGAGAATCAGCCACTGATCTAAAACGAGTAGCTATTTGGTAGAGTTTAAGAGGAGTGACTCCACCCTCTGGAGCTCTCTCTTCCCTTCTACTAAGCATTATGGGAGTTCTATAAACCACTCATTTGAATTTCTTGGGATGGGATTCCTCTCCCCTCCAGAACTGTGACATCTGCTCATACATGACATAACATACAATGTACTGCCTGGGTAAGCTCTGACTTGGATCTCAAGGCCCTCTCTACGTTTTCTGTCTTGAGTTCCTTTTCCTAAGCATAAGTGACCAAATGGCAGTCTTGAAGTGGAGATTTTCCAGCCATGGAATCAAGAGACTTCTAAGTACTGAGAAGTCCAGGTTACTAGTTCCCTGTAGCTACCACAATGTTCTTGGAGTTGAATATTTCTACTGTGAGGAGAATGGACCCAGGTCATGCCATGGCTGGCCAGATGTGGACCTTCAGGGAATTGTTCCCAGTGTGGGACACCAAGATGAAGGTAACATTGCTATTCATTCATCCCACAAAATATGCCATGATTTAATATTTTAAGTATCAACCCTCCAGGAGAATATAATAGGAATCTTGAGATACTATTTATGTTTTAGGGGCATTAAGTAGCACATAGAATACTAGGACTCAGGAAAACTCATCTTCATGAGTTCCAATCTGGCCTCAGATACTTACTAGCTATATAATCTCAGGCAAGTCATTTAATCCTGTTTGCCTCAGTCTCCTCATCTGTAAATGAGCTAAAGAAGGAAATTGCAAAGCACTCCCGTGTCTCTGCCAAGAAAACCCTGAGTGGGGTCCTGAAGTCAGAAAAAACTGAACAACAATAGTGATCATCTATAGTTTAAGTCTTTGTCGATGAGCACTTAGGAATCTTTTGTGTAGAGGAAATAGTTGTGTTTTACTTAACGCCTCCCCTCATATGGAGTGCCTTTTATTTTACATTTATGTATTTATTTTTAATTTATGGAGTAAAACAAGTATGTTCATATTGCACATGAAATTGCAAATCTCATATGCAATTGGCTATTCCTTTTAAATATATAATAAAGTTATCATGTCAATTTTGTTTTTTCTTTCCTGCTCCCTCTCCCATTCTAGAGGTGGCTGCCATTAGACACACACACACACACACACACACACACACACACACAATATTGGTGCTACTGTATAAAATGTTCTCTTGGTTCTGCTTATTTCTTTCTTCATTATAGCAACTTTCTTTGTGGTGGCAAAGAACTAGAAATACCCCTCCACTGAGGAATCGTAGAACAAATTGTGGTATATGATTGTGATGGAATACCACCGTGCTATAAGAAATAATGAGCTCAATGATCTTAGAAAAACATGGAAAGATGCATGAAATATTCCTCATCCCTTCTGGGAGAAACCCTAGACTTGATCCAGAATTAGGGATTTTTCCCTAGGATTCCAGAATGGGAATCATAAAGGACCAGAGACAAAGAAAAAAACCTTAGTTGTCTCTTTAAAGGCCCTGCTCCCCTAGGTCTGAACCTGCCTAGTGTGTTGCAACCCAGAGCTGGGGTTCCTTAGTGAGGAGAGGATATCCTTGTCCCTGGGCTAGCACTGGTCTGTCCTTACATTATCCTTTATAACAAGGTAGTGTGGGTGGCACATTGGCTGTGGAGTCAGAGGACCTGAGTTTAAATCCCACTTCTGATGCTCCTTATCTTGGACAAATCATGTAGGATATTCATCTATTAAAAGAGGGAGTTGTTACTAAGTGGTCTCTGAAGTTTCCTTCAAATCCAGATCAGTGGATCTGAGGAAGGTTGGTGGGGCCTACATTGTTAGTCACTGGGAAGTGTTAGCAGTGTAAGAAAAGGCATCAAGAGATTCTAAATTCAGATTTAAAGTTAACATTGGCATAAGTCAGTCTTAAGGTAGCTAATAGAGGGGAATAATTATTTTTTTTTCTTTTCTATTCTTTCTTTCCTTTCCTTCTTCTACTTCTACTACTACTACTACGACAACGATGACGATGACTTCTATTTCTTCTACTACTACTTCTACTTCTTCTGTTTCTTCTTCTATTACTACCACCACCACCACCACCACCACCACCACCACTACTGCTACTACTACTACTACTACTACTGATGCTTCTCCTCTTCTTCCTCCTCTTCCTCTTCCTGCTCCTCCTTCTTCTTTTTTAGAAATTGGGTTCTAGGAAGAGGAACTGGGAAGGTTTGGGAACTAATTTGCAAAATTTACTTGAACAAATTGTCAAGGATGCTCTCATTTCCAAGCTGTGGATCTGACTCTGATAGCCTTTAGGAGTTCTCCAGTCAGGAGGTTGATAAAGAAATGATAATCTTGCCACATTCATTGAGTGCATCCTGCTTTTCTTTGTAAAAGAACCTTCTGGGAGACATTAGGAAAGTACATTCTGTGCTTAGTTATTACCTATGTAAATACTTCAAAGATCTGTGAATTCATCATTGTTGGTATTTTTTTGACTCACACAATTCATAAACCCTCCATTAAGCTACTAGGTGGAACAGTAGACAGAAAGACCTGAATTCAAATTCAACCTCAGACAGTATTTGTGTAATGCCTCATTTTCTTCATCTGTAACATGATGATAATAGCACCTGTGGGTGAGGATCAAATAAGATATTTGTAGATTGCTTTGCAAAACTTAAAGCACTCTAACTGTGCTAGCTATTTTTAGTATGAATTAGTGGTTTTCAGGAGATGCTGTGGCCCAAAAGGGTCATCCCCGGTGGGTAAGCTTCTTGCGGTGAGCCTCCAGGAACTTAACGAGCCTGGCCTTGATACAACTGACACACAGACCCATCCACAGGATCTATTTAAAGCTTTTCCTATTCCGTAAGACCTTCCATAATTTGTGCTCCACTAGCATATCATTAAAAAGAACCCATGGCTACCTCCACACCACAATGAGGCCCCAGCAGAGAAGCTAAGGGAAGGCCTTAATTGTTACTAGCAGGCAATAATTCATATTAACAGCTGAATGTTAATGAGTTCCCCAAATAAAGGCATCTCTGTGTGTCTTGGAGACTGCTTCCAGAATTATCTTCAAAGCTTGATTTTAATCTCCTTTCCAGAGCATTTCTCCAAAAATATCTTTGAATCTAACTTGCTAGCTAAGGAGTGTAGATTAAAGGCTCTACTTGCTATGAAGTGGAATTTGTTCGTAGTATAATGCAATATAATACAAATGATCTAGTAAATTTTCTTTAGCATTTACAGTGAGTCAAAAGACTTGCGATCAGATTCTATCACTTACAATCTTTGTGACTTTGGGCCAGTCACACAGCCTTCCAGAGTTTCACTTTCCCCATATATGACAGGATTGCCCTAGATAACTTTTGAGATCCTTTTCAGTTGTAAAACTATTAAAGTACTGGACTACTGGCTGGAGGAGGCACAGTTTGGATACAAGAGTATCTCTGTCCTCATATAGCCTGCCATTTGCTCAGAAGGTAAGGCATGATCAAAGATACTTCAACATTTCATATTAAGTAAGAGTGTGCTAGTAAATCATTAACAAGCAGCTCTCTGGAAAAATGCAGACATGACATCTTAAGTTTAATATGAATTACTAACATTTTCTTCATTACTTCTTTACATCTAAACAACCAAAAATATAATAAATCAGGTCTTGATTTGTAGCATTTGTCAATTTTTTGAGGTGGCAGCTAGGTAGTACAGTATAGAATGCAGGCCTGAAGTCAGGAGGACTAGTCTTCCCAACTTCAAATCTGGCCTGAGATACTAGCTGTGTGATCCTGGGTTTGTCACTTAACCCTGTTTGTCTCTGTGTCATCTGTAAAATGAGGTGGAGAAGGAAACAGCAAATCACTCCAGCATCTCTGCCAGGAAAACCCCAAATGGGTCACAAAGAGTCAGACACAACTAAAAACTGACTCAACGATAATACTGTTACAAATGCTCATAGTAAAAAATTTAACAATGGACTCTCACCAACTAGTTTGAGCTGCTGAATTAGAGAGTTAAAAAAAAGTGCTCAGTGAGACTTGAGAATGAGATGTTGAATATTACGATGTATTTTTTCGTCTACTTTTGAGCTCAGTGCCACAAACATTCAACAAACGCACTTCTCCAAAGGGAAAAGTTCACAAGAATGTTGACTAAATCAACAATCTGGTGAAAAACTAAACATAGTTATAAGTGATTTTGGAATACCAACAACTGACAAAAATCTATGTCAATAGAGGAAATTTAGGAACACAGATTATTGCCAACGTCAGTGCATGGATCATACTGTAGTAAACATGTAGAAAATGTTTCATATGTTGGATAGGTAAGCCACTCTTAACATTTCTTTTGTTTTGTTTTAATTCACTAAGTGGTATTTTTAGCTACAGATTTACCTTTCTGGCTCTGTTTTGATACGTAAGGGAGGGAGTTTTCATATCAGTTGATAAAGCCACAGAATGTCCAGGATACAATCACTACGTATAGAGGAGGTGTTAAGGAATTTTCTTTTGCTACTACAATGTGTGAATAACCTCCTTAATCAGCTTGAGAAGATTATAGGGTCTTGACCACTGGATGAAAGCAGCCGTCACCAGATAGGAAACATCTAATGATTGACTGAGAAAATTAGTCCCACTTGTTGAGTCCTTATATAAAGTAAACCACTCAGCAGTTGAGTTTGAATTTGGAGTTGAGAGTTGGAGGAAGTTGCAGGAGGAAATGGATGTGCCAGAGGACAGAAAGGAGAAGATGGAATTTTATTTTCTCCCTAGAACAGTAGGGAACATTGCATCTAACCAACAGTACATATATACACCCCAGCCAGATGTAGATACAAAGAGTCAATCACACAAGCTAGGTAGTCACACAACTGCTGCCAATCAGCAGTTGAATATAGGAAGGAACAAACTCCCAAATCCAGGAGAAATGCTGTACCCAAGGGGTCCTGGATGAGGACTGTGAAGTGGGAAAGCCTTTCCTAGCTCTACATTACTAGGAGTTATGAGGTGCTTTTATTCCATGTGTATTCCACATTTGTACCTTCACCATCATTGCCCTCTACCTTTGAACTGACTTTTCTTATGGACTTTGTGTGTATTTATGGGAAAATAAGCCCCACAGTTATAAGAGGAATGTTTTATGCCTACTATTCATACTGTACCATTTTAATAAATGCCTTTGCAAAAGCTTACAAAATCTACTAGCTGATTTTAAATAGGAAGCACACTGTTGGTGGGGGCTCATAAACTGCAGGAGTAAGGATCACCACTTGCAGGATTACCCCTAGGATAGGGGCAGCTAGGTGATGCAGTGGATAGAGCACCAGTGCAGGAGTCAGGAGGACCTGAGTTCAAATCACCTCAGACACTTAACACTCACTAGCTGTGTGACCTTGGGCAAGTCACTTAACCCCAATTGCTTCATCCTGGGTCATCTCCAGTCATCCTGATAAATATCTGGTCACTTGACTCAGATGACTCTGGAGGAGAAGTGAGGCTGGTGATCTGCACAGCCCTCCCTCACTCAAAACAAAGTCAAGCTTTCTCTGATAGCATGGTCTTCTTCTTCAGCAACCCCTAGGATACAGCATAGCAGGTGCCTTCTGGGGACCCAGAGCAGGTGTTAACACTGAAATAGGATTGCATTTACTAGAACATATACTAATACACAGTAAGTGGAAGAGGGGAGTGGTTCTTGAGAAGAAATTAAAGATGAAATTAAAAAGTAGTTTTGGATAAGCCACATTCACAAAGAACACTTTTTCTCAGTCATCTTCTAGAGTGCACTCATATCTAAAGACCAAGAGGATAGCAGGGCATAGTGGAAGGTGCATTATTTCCGATGTTAATTACCTCTGTAGCCTTGGACTTCAGTTTTTCCATCTGTGAAATGGGTATGGGAGTTTGGTCTAGATTGACTCTGAGGTTTCTTCCAATTTTATGATTGTTTTCTACTCTGAAAATTCTGTTTTTAAAAGGATATATTTAGTACTGTCCAGTAGTTCATTGTGTAGAACAGGTGATAATAGTTTGTTCAAAAAAAGATCTGTGAATTTTAGTGGATCAACAGAAATCATCAGTGTGCTGGGGTAGTCAAAAATGCCAATGTAGTCTTGGGCCAAAGTAAGAAAGGCATTGCTTCTGATGTTAAAAATATTCAGGGATGCATTAATAAGTATGGCTGCCAATCATAGCAATATGCAGAGACATTTTAATAACTGGTTTATTATATGCCCAGCTTAGGTTCATGATATCCAAGTAATCAATGAGCCCCAGTAGAATTTCCGAAAGTCTTACAGTCTCCAGTTATATCAGCAAGGAGGATATGTTTGGAATTTTACAGTACATAGATGGGAAGATAAAAGTTTGCACATCAAAGATCTGATAACAGAAGGAGAAGTTCTACATATCAGGAAAGACGAGCTAAAGCTGATATCTCAAGCTAGAATTCTGCGGTCAACAAGAAAGGAACAGATAGCAACAGAACTAAAGTTAGATGACAGCTAAAATCAAAATGCTTCTTTAGTTATTTGACCTGCTGTCTCATACCAAGTGGTGGGCATACTAAAATTCTCTTATGACACTTCTAAGAATAAGGAGGTGATAGGCTCTCTGTTGTGTGTGTTCAGTTGTTTTCATCAAGTCCTATTCTTTGTGACCCTCTGGACTTCTCTCGATGGGGTTTTCTTGACAAAGATACTGGAGTGGTTTGCCATTTCCTTCTCTAGTAGATTAAAGCAAACAGAAGTTAAGTGACTTGCCCAAGGTCACACAGCTAGGAAGTATCTGAGGTCAGATTTGAACTCGGGTCTTCCTAACACCTAGGTGGCACAACGGATAGCGTGTTACCTCTTCACATTCCTGTTCATGTGAAAAGCTGATTATTTAACCGTAACTGAGTCCTCAACAACAATGAAAGTCAATTCTTTGGATAAGAATCCCAATCCCACTTCTCTGAGACTTTTCTAAACCTTTTCTTTGGAAGCACCACACCCTGGGATGAGGGATTATAAGAGTGGCACAGTATACATGAGATATCCCTGTTTGATAATCCATGGACATCAGAAACAGAGACACTAGGAAAGAGGGTAGAGATGGTAGAAGCTGAGCTGCCCTAAATAAAATCTAATTACATGAAACTGAAATAAAGGGTCTTGGATCATGACCTTCCCAACATATCTTCCCAGGACAGCAGAAGCAACTGAGAGCAAAGTTTTCAAACCCTTTGATTTTCTTGCTATGCTTACAAATCTCTAAATAGTCATGACACAGATTTGGGGGAGGAAAGGGGTATCATGTCCCACACCCACTGACCAAAATTGCTAAGGGCAAGACAGTGGGAATTTGATCTTTGGAAACAATTCCCTTGGTCATGGTAGTCTAGACTGATGAGAAGGGAGACAGTACCCCCGATTTGCAGTCTTACCCCAGAACCAAGACAACATAGATAAATATAAGGTAGAAACACAAACACCTGAGTTGGTAAGTCTTCTATGTTTATTTACATTAGAAGAATTAGAGGTAAAACACCTAGGAAAGTGTATTTTCCACTTTGAATTCTATGAGTCTTTGTTAGTTTAGCAGCAATTATTTTTGCTACTAGGTCATGTAGGGTTGCAACAGAAAGAGAAACAAAACATAGCATCTATACATGGAAGGGACCTGTCCAAAGTACCCAGTGCCATTTCACTGATGAAGAAGTTTGACCTTTAAAAAAAATGTCGCATGTGAATGATGATGCAAAACTCAAAGAACACCATCTGCTGATGTCCTTTAGCCAGAAGAAGCCTAAGAAAAGCCAGTCTGCTCCTCAGTAGTGATATCCTACAAAAGAACATATGTTTGCTTCCTAACTTTTAAAAACTGCAAAGTGATAAGAAGAAAATGTCCACTTTATCACATGGTGTTATTCATAGACACAAGGGTTTTATGTGGAAATACAAAAACAAATTTTTGCTCCTAATTTGCTCATGGAAAAAACATGCCCTCTTCTTGGGGCTTCATAATTTCTGTCCCTTTACCTATTTCTAGGCAGATGACTGAAAAGCTTGCATGTGCTTCCCATTTAGCTAGTTCATGAATACATTGTTGACAGAGGGTTGTTTGATTTAATTTTCAAGTGTTCAACCACAAAAACAATGGTAATCAACCCTTTTCTGTGTCATGGAGGTGAGTGGGAAGGAAGGAACAGCCAAGTAAGGAAATGCTGGTGAGGTGAGCCCCCTGAGGCTGCTCCAGTAGCTGGGAAGACCTGATAGGAGTAAACAAATATGAACCAATTGGTTCATGGTGATATCACTGATTAAATTAGTGCCTTGGCCAAAGGGATTAACTATTCCTATGAATCTTTGGCATAGGATGATCAGAATTGTCATGATAGTCATCTTGACAAAAGGGACAATGAAACCAGTGGCACCAATTGTGTTCTGGTAACACAGAAAGGCAAGATAAAAGTGGAACAAATAAGAAATAACCCACCTGCTAGAAATGCCTCAGTGCAGCTGGCCCTGTGACCCTGACCACAAAGCAGGCATAGCCTTAAGGCACCATCGCTTGAGTCATCACAAGGTCTGAGATGCTTACATCTCTCCCACATATGAAGCTTGACTGGGTTCATTCCTAGGGTAGCCTACCTCTATGAGAGAAGAATGATCTTTGGGAGCTTGGCCAATGGAAGTTGAAACAAGGACCCAACTGCTGATCATGTCACATCTGGACGTGAACTTTGAATCTTCTGTAAACTAACATGAATGAACACATTCTCCCACAGTGTTTGACAAAAAGTACTTTAAAAAATGTTTTTATGACAACCAAACAAAGAAACATGAGGAATAAAATCAGATAAAAAATAAAAGTATAACAGAAATCCTTAATAACCTTAGTCTACATTTGAAAGTGAAAGCCAAAAATGTAGGGTGAGGCAAGGAGTAAAAATAACACAACCCTTCCACCAAAATTCCATATCAATCAAAAGACCCATAGTTAAAAGATTGTAGATCAGGGATTCTTAACCTGGGGTCCACAGATCACTGTGAGTTTTGATGGGAAAAAAACTGCATCTTTCTATTCATAACATCTAGATGAACGATGGCATTTTCTTCAATTTTGAACTTAAAAAATAAGCATGATTCTAAGAAGGGATCCTTGGGTTTCACAAGAAGCCAAAGAGGTCCATGAAACAAATAAAAAGGTTTAAAAACTCTGATAAAGACGTTTGAAAAGAAAAAAGAGAAGCAATAACCCTGAAAGAAGGTCAATGGAAATTGTCTATATGTTTAAAGGAATCTAATAAAATGAAAGGGCAAGTTGGATCAAATGAGAAATAGTTACATCAAAGGTTGTTGAAACTTTAGGTTTTTTACAAAACTGTAAAATAGCAAGTCTGGTTAAGGATTTATAATTTTTGGCATAAGCACTTTAGTTGTGCACAGATTACTAGCAAAACACTTTAAAAGCTATCTCTCCAATACAATCCTGACCCCATCTCTCTTAAAAGAAAGCATCACATATTTATTACCAAAAGACAAGAATATCAGAGGCCCCTCAATAGGTCAACTATATGTTTACATACTTTATACAAAGCATTCATGGCTTGTTTCACTCAAATATGCATATACATTTAGAAGAAAAAATATATTGGTCAAAAGGAGTATGTCAAAATGTCCTAGGAATAAAGAACACTTATCAATTTAGTGATTATTGAATCAGCTGCCCCAAAAGGCACTTTACCTTTGTTGACTTGTCATGAAGCCTTTGACTCAGTTCCGCACTTAAGGATGAGGCATTGGTGGGTGGGAGAGGAGAAGAAAGAAGCCAGACCTATGATGTCATTAGTATGTGGAGCTACCAGTGAGGACCTTTTTCTGCCAACACAGATTGGCACCTTATTCGCAACTTACAGACTTAGCAAATTGTCTGCTTAGTCATGTACTGCCAATAAAAATAAATAAAACAGATCCCAGCATAGTTAGAATACTAGAGTATTTGATGACCATAATGAAAATGATTCTCTATTTAAAACATATCACCAACATAATAAAGTCAAGAACAATTGATATTATATAAAACACCTTCCAGAGAAAAAAATATAACCTATGCCATATTTTTGCTTAATACCAAATCCATTGTATCACTTTAAAAGAAAAATGAATATGGTTTTCAGGTCAAAGAGGAAATCATATGAAAACATCATTTTAATTATAAGGTATGTTTGTGCATGCTACCCATACAGATTATATGTATATCCACATAGGTTTGTCTAAATGTGGCTCATAGAGAGGTATGAATAGATATCTCTGGAATTTTATCCATCTCCCTCTTCAAGGAGCAGCTAGATGATGCAGTGGATAAAGTACTGGGCTTGGAATCAGAATGACTCATCTTTGTAAGTTCAAATCCAACCTCAGACACTTACTAGCTGTGTGACCCTGGGCAAGTCACTTAACCCTGTCTGTCTCAGTTCCTCAACTGTAAAATGAGCTGGAGAAGAAAAAGACATACCACTCCAGTATCTTTGCCAAGAAAACTCCAAATGGGTCATGAAGAGTTGATCAACAATCTATCAACTTTAAGCAAGATTTTGATTCCAGGCTAAAGGAGAACAGAAAGTTAGGGCCACAAGATCAACCACTCTATTCCCCTCAGAAAAAGAATACTGGACTTGAATTATAACTATTTTATAAGCCCAGTATTGCTAGTCTAGGAGGAATGGTTTTATTCTTAGTTTCATGATGTGGTTGTTATCACTTTAAAGGGGAGGAGTGTACTAGGCTTACTCCCTTTCCACCACATGTTAGTTACCTAAGAGACCACCTCAAATAAAGGATAGCAAATAAATTTGATAAAGCAGATAGCAAATAGAATTCAGAGAAGTTATATAGATTAGAATATGCTAGGCAGTATGCAGAGTGAATGAGTTCTCCAACCAGGAATGACACATCCCAGTTAAACTGAGAGGCTCCACCGTCATCTGAGGGAAAATTCCCCAGGTCTCTAGGGAGACAAGCTGGCAATCAGGGTAAGTCATGGTGCCAGCTCCTCTACATATGTGCTGCTTCCCACAGTTTTTTTTTTTCCTCTCTCTCTACAGTGATATCTCCCTAGAGAGAGCCTGGAACCGCGTGCGTCCTCCCTCAAAGCTGGTAGCAAGACAAAATTCTCTCCTCTTCCAAACTCTCACCAACTTTGTCCCTCATATAGCCATGCAGTGTTAAGTAGTTATTTGGTGGATCAATTAGAAGAGTATTATGCAAATACAC
The DNA here is from genome assembly GCF_028372415.1 of Notamacropus eugenii. NCBI lineage: Eukaryota > Metazoa > Chordata > Mammalia > Diprotodontia > Macropodidae > Notamacropus > Notamacropus eugenii. The sequence goes on along the minus strand of NC_092876.1, from coordinate 428,182,261 downwards.
CAAGGCTGAGCCCTGGTTTACATCTGCATTTGATTACGTAGATGACATCAAGTTATGTTTCTCCACAGAAAAACAGTTATTTCACCTTGTGGAAACTTTTTCTGGTGATATCAAAATGTCATTTGGACTTAAGTTTAAAATGACTAATTTTCAATAAAGGAGAAAAGAGATCAAAGGCTTTGACCTTGAATCCAAAAGTCAAATTGACGTTATCTTCTTTAGGAAAAACACATTGAACACAAAGTCAACAAGAAGAAATTTGAGGTTTAGTACATTCCTAGATTGACTGGCCTCCTAACGTCAAGGCATAATGGGAATGATACGTGTAAAGCAATTAACATTTGCACAATAACAGTCTTAATATGTACTTTGGACACAGTAAAATGAATAATGAATTAAGAAGATGTCCAAATAAAGTTCCATAAAATTTTAACAAAATCCAATCCTCAGTATAGCAATAGAAATAGTAATACTTCTTCATCAAAAAGAAGAAAGAGGATTGATAGGCATTCTCAAAGAACAGGATAAACAAGTTAAAAGTTTATAGAAATATTTTTGAGAACAAACAGACCTCACTTCACAAGCAGTAGTAAAAGTTGAGAGCAGATATATGGCACTGGTTCATATGGCACAAAATGTGCCAGATGTAACCAAAAATAGTTTATCTCCAGATGGATCTTATGAAACAGTCAAGACTCAAGAGTGAAATCCAAAGGTAATCCACGGGCAACATCTACATGAACCTAACAATATGTCAACAAAGAAATATCAAACAAATGACTTGTACAGATTTTTATCATGGAAATATAAGGGTTTGTGATGGCAATTCAGGATCAGTTGGTCAGCTTGCCACCAGAAATTGCATAAAAACTGCCTTAAGGAAGCTGAATGTATTTATTGTTGAATAGTAGATAATAAAGCGATGGAAACTATACAACATATCACTGCAGGTTACAAAAATTTAGCATCTACCAGATGCCTAGAAAGACACCATAAAATGGCTTATCTTGAAAAATAAATAATAATAACAGTCAACAAATCTTCATGAGACAAATATAAACCCCCAAACCACTTTGGAAATGCAACAAATGTAATGGAGCTGGAGCATGATGACAGACAGAATTATTACCCACGATTTCCGGCATTCAAAATATGGAAGCTTAGTAGAAAAAAAAATCAAGACATGTGAGAACATGCCACTCCTCGCATTCTGTATGATGTTGGAGTTATTCAAATGGCGATTTTAGTGAGTCTATAGAAGATGAACTTACATCTCAATATTCTTATTTCATTATAAAATGCATTTTATCCACCTATAGTTTGCAAGATAATATACAAAAATAAAAACATAATAGAGATTTGTCCCTCAATCATTTCTATCTAAACCCCATCACAAAAATTAGAAAAATATAATGCTAATGACACTGATAGAAAAAATAGATAACATGTATACTCCATTGCACTATCTAATGTCACTGAAAGCAGTTTACCTGTGAATGGAACCTATGAAATAGCTAAGGTCCAGTAATGGTATCAAAAGGCCCCCTCTCAGTGATATTCACATGAACTCATGCAACAACATATCAGCAGCAAAGCATCAAACCAATGGCTGAGCTGTGAATATTTGTTTATCGAAAATAATAAAACTTCAAAAATTTGAAAATAAGCCTCAGTTTAGCAACTAGTGCAGATTATAAAAAGAAATGACAGAAATTTGTGCAACCTATCACTGTAGCCTACAGATTTTTGCACTTATCAAATATCTAGCAAGACATAACATAGTAATCAAAATCATATTTTTAAAAGTTGTTGTCTTTCAGGGGTTAACAGATGACAAATCCACATAGACTTCCAAAACTCCTTGAGAATTCAACCAGTTAAGTGTACTGGAACTGGAATATTATTAAAGACCAAACTATTGCCCACAATTACCTTGGATATAGCATTGATCCAGAAAAACTTAAGAATAACATTTGTAACAGATATTGTCAGACCAAATACTCATAACTTCCATGCTTCCCAGTGCAAAACGTTTTCAGAATATAGAGATTTGGCAGAAAAAAGTCAAATTCATGTGGGAATGGTATGAGTACTTAACATCCCCATCATCTCATCTTCTAGGGAAGTTGTACCAAGAGTGCTTTCAGTGAACCTGTAAAGGATGAATTTACATCCTAATACTTCCTAAAATAACTGCAAAATTGTTATTTATCTAACTATATATTCATCCATAGAACATTAAATATAAGAGAAAAATAAAGAGAATAGTGACTCATACCAGGACGATTTCTATCTGAACTCCGTTGAACAAAATGAGAACACTGATCTTTCTATAAAGACTTTTTATGCACTATCTAGCAAAACACCTTACATATATATTTTTTCATTTGATTATCAACAGCCTTTTGAAATCAGTTCTATAGATACAATTCTTCCCATTTTACAGAGGAGAGAATAAGAAGCTTAATAAAGGTTAACTATATTGTTCACATTCTACAGCTAATAAATGTCTGAGGTAGGATTTGAACTGAAGTTTTTCTAACTCCAAGTTTAGCGCCATATTCATCATAACACATTATAAATAACAACTATGTTTAACCAGTGAGGCTCCAAGAAGAAAATTCAGACTTTTCTGATCCAATATGAGTGACTGTCAATACAGGATGTGGGGGAAGCACCTAAATAATTGCTAACCCAACTAAGAAAGCAAAAGTAGATGGAAAGTTTGTGTTTGTGCATGCATCTGGGCAGTGTTTTCTAACCCCAAAAGTTTCCCACCTTTCAAGTAGGCAAAACCTGATACAAATTTGAAAGATTTTATGAATCATGATTCACATCCTATGATTAGGAATCTGATCTTACTAGGAGTTACCCATTCCTGGAATTCTAATGTGCATCAGTTTTGAAGGCTCTGCAAAACATCTGCTAAGGCATACCATAGTAGACATACCACCATGTTCTGATTCCAGAATATTTTCCCCACTGATCCCATTGTCTCCTACTTCTGGTTTTGGCATCTCTAATTCTTACTCACTGGGGCTTCCCACTTCCTCCATCCAATGGACATAAATCTAAAAAAGGTATGATTTTGTAGGAACGATCATAATAGCAGTATGCCTTTATACAACTCTTTAAGGTTCACAAAGCATCTTATTGGCGTTAATTCATTTGATCCTCACAACAACGCTACGATGTAGGTGCAATTATCATTCCCCTTTGGGAGGAGAGGAATTGGACCAAACCTAGAATTTTTATCCATGTAGGATACACCTAGTGAGGAAAGTGCCACTGCTAGAACAGGTTGTCACCTCTTCTGCAACTTAGTTTTAAGAGAGTTCCTATGGTTATATAGCCATGTCCCAGAGGAAAGACTTGAACCTAGGACGTAATGATTTTGAGACTAGTTTTCTACCCATGATGCCATACTACCTTCAGATGGCTCAGAACAGAGGCTCAGAAAGATTAAGTGGTCCATTTTAGGTCACACAGCTACCATGTGTCTGAAATGTGATTCAAATCCAAGTTTTCCTAATAGACATAACACCTGACTAAAAGATAGAACACCGTACCTCTACAGGTCACAGGTTCGTAATCTGTTTTGCATCATGGATCCCTTCTGTAATCTGGTGAAACCTATAGACTCCTCAGAATAATGTTTTTAAATAATTGAAAAAATTGTTACATTTCTGTTAGAAATTGGTAAAAATAAAATGTAATTTTTTTTCCTAAATCCACTATCTATCCTTGAAATCTATGCACAGGCCTCATCCATGGAGTGAATATTAAGAATTCTTGCAAGAGACAAATAATACTATTGGACTACAGCCTGTTTTAAAAAAAAGTCACTTGATCACAAATTATAATTGACTACAGACATTTTTTTAACGCAGAAAGAATTCCATGGTTTTATTTTTATATTTGCAAGACAACATTCATTTCTTCCCAACATTTGCCTGTGGTTCAAATGGTTAAAATTCCACCTCCTGGAATTTTCCTGTCTGTGGGTGGAATGAAAAGCAGCTCAGGTTGCAGAACATTCTTTAGCTTTTGAATGCGTTTTGATCTCCCCACCTCTGGGAAGGCCCAGGAAAGTACCCACTGCTAAGTGCTTTGTTTTTATTTTGTTTTATTTTGTTGTCTCTCTTAAATTACATACTAGTTGTAAAAGAGTAAAGACAATGAGAAAGGAAGAGTCCATCTTTCAAATTTTCATTTGATAGAGGAAGAAGGTTGTCATGTTAAAGCAGAAACACTATAATGTGCCATAATATATAAATAATAGGTGGTAATAAGAAGCTAAATAATAGAAAAGGGGAAGGGAACAAGTCTTTATTAAGCACCTACTATGTGCCAGGCACTGTCCTAATTGTTCTACAAACACTATGTAATTTGGTCTTCACAGCAGTCTTGTGACAAATGTGCTATTATGATTGCCAGTTGAGGAAACTGAGGCAGGCTGAGTTTAAGTGATTTGCCCAGAATCACACAGCTGGTAAGTATCTGAAACAGGATTTGAACTCAGGTCTTCCTGACTCCAGGTCCAGCCAGTTATCTACTGCATTACCTAATATTAGGTAATATTACCTAATTGGTAATTGGACATTAGATATGGAAATATTAACCTCTCTGTGACTTCTTTGCCCTATCCACTCCCTGAATTTAGCTAAAGTTTATCTGACTGGAGCTGAACAGCTCTGACTCCTACTCCTTCCCAACAGCAAGGAGAGAGCCTCAAGTTCATCACAAAAGTGTCAAGCTTTAATTTTTTAAAAAAAGGCAAAAGATGGGGAATTTCAGGATTTGAAATGCAGGTTTTCCTGATAACTTACTTGATATATCAAAAGAAACAACTGAACTTGCCCTCCTAAAACCTTTTGTCAAAAAACTAAAGTCAGAGCAAAAGTCTCTGTTGGTTAAGACATGGTTATACTGTTTGGAGAAATATTTCTCCAGTATTAGGACAAAAAGAATCTGTTCACTTTCTTTCTGCCCCATTGGAGTCAATGATTTATTTCATGGGTGAGTTCAGGTAGACTTGTTGCCTCCTCTGCAAGGAGGTAGTTATCTCTTTAATTCTTAATTGATATGAGTCAGACCTTATACATTCCTGCATATATAATTAATAATAATAGTAATAATAGCTATTAAACATAATTAGAATATTTTTTACACTTATATGGACTTTTCTGCCTAATTAGTAAAGTACTTAGAATATAAGATGATAGATTTAGAGCTAGAAGTCATTTTAGAAGTTAGCACATTCCAGTCCCTACATTTTACAAAGAAAGAAACTGAGACCTAGAGAAGTTAAGAGACTTTTCTAAGATCATACTATTAGTTAATGGAAGAGCCAAGATTCAGACCCAGGTCACAGGATCATAGATTTAGAGTTGGAAGAGATCTTAGAGGTCATTTAGTCCCATCCCATCATTCTACAGATGAGGAAACTGAAGCTCAAAGAATCTAAGTGAGCTGTCCAAGGTCCCATAAGTGGAAAGTTTCAGAGTTGGATTTGAACTCAGATCCTCTGACTTCAAATCCAGTGTTCTTTCATTTCCATCACAAAAGATCAGATACCTCCTCACATGCAACAGTTGTTGAAATGTGAGTGTAATCTTATTGCCACATCTTTCATGTCATTAATCACTAGGGTTGATTTGACTTATTTGGCTATATAAATCCATGTTGCCTTTCTCTCTCTACTTCATATGCATCCCTCATAAAGGTTAAAGAGATACAAGGGTCTTTGATAATGGATATATGAATAGTTGAACTCCTCAAATAAAGGGGATGAGGAGGACAAAGGCATGAAGGGGACAGAGTACATCACAGAATCCCAGGTTGTTATAGCTGGAGGTAACATTTCAGATCATCTAATTTAATCCCTGTATTTTATTGATGAAAACACTAAGACACAATGAAAGGAATTTACTTGCCCAATAGACTGGGTATTATCAGTAGAATAGTTACTGGATAACAGATTTTACTGTGTCTTGAAAGGCATCCATGATACACCAAGCAAGGCTGTAGTGGGAATTGCTTACAATCAGAGGGTGTGAATAGGTCTCTGTTATCACTTTCTAGGTTTTCTGCAAGATAGCAATGGAGCAATTGCCTCCACTCCTTTAAAAGATTGTAGCAGTTTACTGTAATCAATCATATCAAAGGTCATTAAGAGACCCTAAAAAATTAGTGTGGGTCCCTATGCAGTAAAAGGAAACTATTTGCCAAAAAGATTAGTATAGAACTAAGGTTGGGTTAAAGAATGAAACAAAATAGAAGATAAGATCTCTCAAATATAAAGTACATAAAATCATTTCCCCCCCACAATCATCCTAGAAAGAAAGTAGTACCAATATTTTTATTATCTCCATTCTACAGATGAGGAAAGTGAGACCCAGAAAGTTTAAGTCCCAAGCTCAGGATTACCTAATTAGTAAGTGTCAGTGTCTGGACTTTAACTTGTGCTTATTGGCTCCAAGGACAGTTTTATTTCCACTGTTCCATCATGACCGCATGATAATAGCTCACATTTATGTAACTATTTTAAGATTTACAACGTGCTTTTCTCACAACAACTCTAGTATAAGTATTGCCAATTTTGCAAATGAGGAGGCAAAAGTTCATGGAGATAAAGATGCCTTTCCCAAGTTCATGCAATAAGTGGAAGAACTAGGATTAGAATTTAAGACCTCTAGATCTGAGACAAATGTGCTTTCCACAATACTAGTCAACTCTTAAAAGAAGGAAAGATAGTAGAAATTTCTAAGAGAATTCTCACTCTTACCAGCTTAAGCATTTCCAATAAGACACTCAATAAAACAAAATTTTACGGGAAGATGGTATTTAGACACTATTCTCAAGAGATCACAGAATCATAGGATTTTTGAGTTGTAGAAGGTATCTCAGTAGCCATCAAGAGGCCAGTCCATACCTCATTAGAACATTAGCACCTTCCTCCCAAGGTTGTAGCAAAGATAAAATGAGATCATATTTGTGAAGTGCTTTACAAATCTTAAAGTGCTATATAAATATCTGCTATCCTTACCATCATCATCATCATCACCACCACCACCACCACCATTATCACCACAACCATTATCATTAACATCACAATCATCACCATCATCATCACCATCATGACCACCACCACTATCATCATCATTATCACTATCACCACCATCATCACCAACACCTTCATCACCATCACACCATCATCATCATCATCACCACCACCACCATCATCACCACCATTATCACCACAACCATCATCATTAACACCACTATCATCACTATCATCACCACCACCACCACCATCATCAATATCATCATTACCAGCACCATTATCGTTATCACCGTCATTATCACTACCACCACCATAACCATCACCACCACCACCACTACCATTATCATCAAGACCACCATTATAACGATCACCTGACAAGTCATAATCCAGGCTCTGCCTGAAGAGCTCCAAGGAGGAGAAATCCTCACTGAGGTATCCCTTTCTGCTTTTGGACACCACTAGTTGCTAGGAAGTTATTTTCCTAACATCGTCTATACTTGCCTCATCACAACTTCTACTCATTGAAGCTATGGAATGAGAAAGGAAGACTGAAGCAGTGCAGTGGGATAGAGTCAGGAAAACCTGTTTGAACCCTGGCCCAGATACTTACAATTCATCTAACCTCTCAGTTTCAGTCTCTTCATCTGAAAAACGGGGATAATAATGGCCTGCAGGGTAAGTTTTAGGGGTCAAATGAGATAACCAATGGAAAATTGCTTTGCAAAACTTAAAGCACTATAAAATAGTAACTATTATTAGTAATTGATGCCAGGAGCAAAAGAACTTCCAAATAATTGGTGTTGTCCAAAAGATGATTGTATGATGGTTCTGGTTTTGCCATCACTTCTGGGAGCCAAGTGCTAAGATAAAAAAAATTCACCAAGGTCTCTAAAGGCTCGCTTTGGATTTCACAATTTCTAACTTCCTGCTAATCCCACTCCTCAAGAGATGGGATTTCTTTTCTTCCTAGACTGTGACTTTGGGGTCATTCTTTCTTTGTCCAGTATCCCTCCTCAGCTATGGGTTGCTCACATGGCATAAGAGCCAGTTACTAGGCAAGACTCCATTACTAAAGATAATAATAACAGCCAATGTTAACATAACATTATAAGGTTTATGGAGCATTTCATAAATATTCTCATTTGATCCTCACAACAGCCTTGGGAGGTAGGTACTATTTTTATCCATGTTTTACAAATGAGGACACTGAGACAAATAGAGGGGAAGCTATTCAGTGTCTGAAGCTGGATTTGAACTTACGTCTTCCTGGCCTAAGGTGTGGGTAAACACTGAACTACCTAACTAGTTTTCTCTAGGTGAAAATTTTTTTCTATCACATTGAAGAAAAAATCTCCTGGGCTAAATGACATGTGCATAATGCATCTTTAAGTCTAATTGAACTTGGTTTAACACAATGTTGAAACTTGTAGTTCTTTCTCTGCATCAGTTCTGAGTCCCACTTTTATCTAGAGTATAGGATAGAAGCCTCAATCAATCACAGTGCTTAGCACATAGTAAGTACTTGATAAATGCTTTATCATTTATTCATTCATTCCATAATCATAATCTCACACCTGTCCCAAGCCTGGGGCAGTTCCCTGAAGGACAGGCCCTGAAGGATATTATACAAGCATTTATTAAGTGTTTACTCTATGTGACCACTGTACTGAGCCCTAAGGATACAAAGCAAAGTTTCTACCTTCAACGGCTTACATTTTAAGGGAGAGACTTTTTTCTGAATGTGTATTCAAGGTACATAGAGTATTTATGGTAACCTTAGAAAGGAAGGCACTAGCAGCTGGAGGAGAGAGGCTGCAGGGACCATGGGAAAGACTTCTTGGAGAAGTCAGTTTTTAAGCTGAATCTTCAAGAAAGTCTTGACTTCTAAGAGTCAGAGATGAAGGGCTAGGAATATTCAAGGTCTGGAGGATGGGAAAAAGTGCAAAGTGAAAATACATGACTTAAATGTCAGATTTTGATTATTTTCCCAGCTCTGCTTCAAACCAATTGTTACTTTAAAATTATCATTGTACTTTCCTGGGCTCTACTTTTCATCAGCTGGCCCCCAGGGCAGAGCTCTGTTTTCCCTTCACCATACTCCCACTAAAATATATTTGTTAGGTTGGCTCTCTCACGTCACACTGTAAAGTAACACGAGGGGCATACCTAGAGATGGGGTGACTGGCTTTGCCCCATGATGCCAAGCTTAGAGGGTACTGACAGCAGTGATGCAACAGAGATTAACTGCTGCTTAGCAAGAATAATGAGTGAAAATTGTTGTGTTTGTCCTTCATTCTCAAAGAGGACCATGACATCAAGATGATGACATGACTTGCAACTGACCTTGATTTGAGTGAGGGAGGGCTGAGCAAGGTCACCAACCTCACTTTCTTCTCCAGAACCATCTGAGTCCAGTGGCCTCATATTCATCAGGATGACTGGAGATGGCCCAGGATGCAGTGTGAGACCCTGCCCCTTTTAGGGCAATTATCAAATTCTCACTTTGAGTGAGATACACCCATTCAATAAATAGGCCTCTTTAAGTAGTTACTCAAGGGATGGTCCCTTTTAATAAAGAAAAATATCAAACTGGGAGGAAGAGACCCTCAGGGTTCCTGGGTAAAAGAGAAACAGTTACTATTTAGTATTTAGAGAGTGAAAATAAGAAGCTGCCAGATGGTGTACTAGGCTGAGCTCCCCAACTGCTCCTCTCCATACTCCTACCCCGAAGACTGCCTCCCTAACCCAGCCTCATTCTGAGCTACAAATAGATCTTTCTCCCCCATCTCTTAAGTGAGGGAATACTTGTTCCACTTGCACTGGAAATGTTTGTGGCATTTGCCAAATATCCCCATTTATGATTTAACTAGCTTAGTGGTAGAGCCAGTATTGGAGTTCAAAACTGTTTTCACTGACCTGTGCTACCATATTGTCTATCATGAGTTTGGGTCAGAAGGCTATGGAAGCTAAGTGGTGCAGTAGATAGAGGGCTGGATCTGGAGTAAGGAAGATCTGAATTTAAATACAGCCTTAGATACTCACTAACTATATGACCCTGGGAAAGACATCTAACTTCACTTTGCCTCAGTTTCATCAACTGTAAAATAAAGACCATAATAGCAACTACCTCTCAGGGTTGTTGTGAGGATGAAATGAGATAATATTTGTAAGCCATTGAGTACAGTGTCTGGCACATTGTGGGTTCCTTTTTCCTTCCCTTTCTCATTGATTTGTTTTGAAAAAGGGATTTTTGATTTCTTCTAATTCAAGAGTCAATGTTTAGGTCAATGCTGAGTGATTCCTGTGCCAGCAAAAGACTCTATTTCTTAGTCTTTCCTTAGTCCTAATTATCATTTTAACCACATGAACAGGGATCACCTAGTCCTGTTCTTTGCTCATTCTGCTAAACTTCAGTATAGTCCTGTGTCTGCTCCATTAGTCTAATTTGCCAGCCATCAATAACCAAGCATCCCATTCATGTCCTATAGATTTCAGGATATGCCACATCTCCAAGACCTCCCCAGGACTAAATCATTGAAATGTACTTAAAGAAAGTAATAAGCTTTAAACTCCTTGATATAAATCCTCTGCTACCATGGTGACAGCCAATTTTATCCAGGTCTCGGCAATTTTAGCTATAAGTAAGTAGAATAAACCTATTGCATTTACAAGATGAAAAATACCAAACAAATGCACAATCACAATTTTGTAAATTACATGTACTCCCAAACCTGAGACCTTTATTAAAAAAAAAAAAAAACAGCCAGGCATTTCCTCCACTAAATTCCTCCTGTGATGTCTCATCAATCCATGGAGATGATCCTAGGTTTCCAGAAGCAATGGTAATATAGAACAAGTTCTGGGAGCTCCTACCAAGATGGAGAACCTCTAAGAGCAGACCCATGACTGCTATTGTTGGACCAAGCTACCTAAGTTTCTGGAATAGTCTCATCAATAGAATGTTGGCAACAATGTGGCAATTTGTATTTGTCAATCAGTCAGTTAATAAATATTTATTGATTGCCTATGTGCCAGGCACTGTCCTAAGTACTGGGGATACTGTAGTGAGTGAAAGATGAAATGATCAAGGAAACAAAGGTTTGAGCTTCTGAACATATCAATTTATTAAGCAATGCTTAGCAATTACCTAACAAATCAGGATTAGTTGCCTTCTTCAACTTTAGGACTGGACCCTAAATTTGAGGGAGACAGACTTTTATACATTAAGAACAATAAATCAGATAAGGCCAATTAATTAAAAGAAAACTTTAACCGGGATATAAGATTAGGTATTCTGATTTCTAATTTGAGAGAAAATTAGGGACTTTCCAAGTTGAGAATGGGAGAGTGAACAGGTGCAATTTCCTGAAAACAGAAAAGGAGGCATCTCACTCCCTCCAATTGTCTGTAAGCAATCAAAGGAACATGGAAACAATAGCTAATTACTAAGTATTGGACCAGTTTTCAGATACAACATATGGGTTGTTCTGAGATGTATAATTGTAAGAAAACTCCTTGCATCAGTCTTTAGCTTTAACTAGTCAGCATAACGTAGGTCCTTAGTTAAAGGTCTCTAAATAACAGGTAGAGATGGTCTAGCTTCCCAGTCACACAGGGCTAGCTTCAAATAACACAATAAAGTTTTCTCCCAATTCCCACAATTGAATAAAGTCTTCTCACAAGAAAGAATTTGGACTAGGCCTATAATTCAATAGAAAGGGAATTGCTCCTGAATTGAGTAACAAGATGGAGTCAGTGTGGTTCACTCAGTTCCCACAATTAACCATGTGCTGTCCTAATCCCCTTAGTTCCCTCAATACAAAGAAAGGCAAAAGATAATCTCTGACCTCCAGGAGTTCATAATGCAAGGGGAAGAGAACACACAAAAAAGCTGAAAAGTGGAGGAGGAGGGAGAAAGAGATAGGGTACAAAGGGCACCGGGGCATCATGAATTCCTGCAGTGCTGGGAAATGATAAGACAGTTGCTCAGAATCCTCTCCTTAAGTGGAGGATCTATAAGCACCCCTGATGCCCACCCTCAACCTTCTCTAAACAGAGGAAGAGAGAGACGCCAGGGACAAATGTGTACATGAGTCTCAAGCTGATGGGCACTTGCAAAAGAAGAATTTCTGGAGACGGATAAAGTCAAAGTTAGTCATGTTGGAAATGGTGGGTGTGAGAATGTGTGTGTGTGTGTGTGTGTGTGTGTGCGTGTAGAATTGTGAACTGTGTCAGATTCTCCTTACCTTGAAACAAATTTCAGTCCCTCTATGTCTTGTGGCTTGTCCTTTTTTCTCCAAGACGATCAATGACATCAGGAGGGTGATATCTTCAGTTGGGGAGGGCAATCTTTCATTGGGGTAAGAAGATTCCCCATTCTCTCAGTTACTGAACCCTGGACATTCTGAGGGTAGATCTATTTTTGCCTCTAGCCAAAGTGTTCTTTCCAGCAAGTAAGAAAGGGGGAAGACTTAAAAAGATACCCAGAATACAAGCATGAATCAGACATGGAACTGCTACTTTTTTCTCCCAAACAGAAAAGGAATGCTAAGTAATAAAGAATCATGGAATGATTAGAACAGAATTTAATACTTATTATCATTCTCTCCTTATTGTTAAAGATCAATGTTTCACACCCAAGTGAAGGGCAAGGTGGATTTGGAGAAAAGGAGAGAGGTGAGTTTTTTTCAGTCTTCTCTGAGTTTTCTTGGAGTCAATGAGTCTCTATAGACTTTGGGCATTTCTGGCTTCCAGCTTTGACTTTTCTCTACTTCCTAGCTTCAGTTTCAAAACTCAGTTCAAATCTTAATGAAATTTTCCCTGGCCTCCCTCCTCTTTTCACTGCCCTCACCCCAAGTTAGTGTCTTCCTCCAACATTATCTGTAATTTATCCTGTATACATCCTATATGAACATAATTGTTTGCAAACTGCTTCCCTCATTAGAACCTCCTGATGCTAAATATAGTGTCTAGTAACTAGTAGGCATTTAATAAATGCCTATTTACTTGAATGAATTAACAAATGAATGGAGAAATACTTTCTATATGTATTTTTCCTGCCACCTATTTTTCCTCTCTTTAATCTGTCCCACACACTAATGCCAGGCTGATCTTCCTAACCCATTGCTTTGATCAGTTCATGTCACCACCACTACAACTACCTCATTCAAAAACCATCAATGGTTCGCTATTGCCTACAAAAGAATGTCCAAATGTCTTAGCCTGGCATAGAAGTCCCTCCATTGTCTGACCCCAATCTGTATTCCCAGCTTTATGAATCTTCCTATCACTAACAAATGTTTCAAGTTGGTGGTCTGGCATAGACCACTTCTTCATCATGTCCTCTTTTATCTTTGGCAATCTGGTTTGTGTCTACTCCATGTCACTAAAATAACTTACTGTGTTCTCCAATAGCCAAGTCACTCTTTTGCTCTATCAAATTGAACTCATTTCTGCTACCTAACATGTTTTGTGTACTCTCCTGTCTCTGTTTCTTTGCTCTTATCAATTACTTCTCAGAAAAGTTCTTCCTCTTGGTCTCCACCATTACATCTTTCTGCTCTGATCAAATCTGTTCCATGAAACCTTTGTAGATCCTTTCAATCCACTCTATTCCTCAGATATCTTTCCCTTTCCTGAATGCCTAAGTTACTGATTGTCCATTCCATGTATCTGGAAATTGACTGTGCATTGCCTTGTGGCATCTGTCATTACTATTGTCATGTCATTCACATGTTTCACTTATGTCTTATTTCTCCCTTATGTCTCTAACTCTAACCCTAAATTTTAAAATCTCCTTGAGAACAGGTGCCATGCTTTCATATTTCTACATGTCCCCCACAGTGCTTTACTCAAGACTAGATAACTATATATTCATTTAATAAATTGTTGCCTTTATTGATACTCAAGGTGAGCAGGAGATCATGAGGCATGGAGGCAGGAGCTGAGTATGATATCTGTGTCTGTCCTGAATTTGGTGAGGAATGAGCCTCACTAGTACAGAGGGTCCTTGATGGAGTTTAATAAGAATAAGCCTTAATTGGTAGCATCAAGCTAAATTATGGAGGGTTTTGAATTCCAGGCACAAAGTGAAGAATTAATGTGGTAGGCAAATTCTTAAGTACGGGAGAATGATGTTTAAAGAAGTAGTTCTTTTTATTCTGAAAGCAAAAGAGATATAGGGAAAACCTCTTCTAATACCTTTCACTCTTCATTCTCTTTTTCTCCTCAAATTATCCTTCACATACTTATTTTTTACATGATAGGTAAGATACTTGAGAACAGATATCATTTCTTTCATCTTGTCTTTTTTACCTGAGAGAGAAAAAAGGAGAAGGGAGGAAAAGAAGAGGGGGAGGAGAGGGGAGGGAGAGGAAGAAAAGATAGGAGGAGAGTAGAGAGAGAAAAAGAGAAAGAAGAAAGGAGGCAGGGGAAGAGACAGAGGGAGAGAGAGGAAGAGAAAAAGAGAGGAAGAGAGGGAGAGAGAGAGAACGAGAGAGAGGGAGAGAGAGAGAGAGAGAAAGAGAGAGAGAGAGAGAAACTTAGTACATATTCATAGAACAGAGGCAATATGGTGGAGCGGCAAAATGTAGTATCATAAACTCATCCCCTCCCCCAAAAATGAAATAAACCAACACAATTCTCTAAATGAACTTAGAAAATGCACTGGACCAAATCCACAAGGAAATATCCAAGAAAAAGTCACAGTTAGTCATTTGTCCAGCTCAGGGCAACATAGGGAGAGAGAGAGAAAGACCTGCAGACTTGGGACAGTCACCTCAGGAGCCCAAAGCACTCCAGTTCAGGGAAAGACTGTACACCAAAGCAAAACAGGAAACCACAGATCATATCAGGGCACCACCAGATCCATGCCAGGGCATGGTAGGAACAGCTATCAATTTGCAACTTTGTCATTCCCAACCTACTTCCAGATCCAGGGTGGACTAAGAAGGGGACCTGCACTGGTGCTGGCAGGAAGGAGACTCTGAATAGTGCTCCAAGAAATTCAGAAGCAAGAAGCCGTAATGTATCTCAGCTCATGCCTTCAGCCCAGGCTGAAGGCTGAAAAGGAATAAAATACCCAGGGCAGGAATCTCAGACCAAAGGGGAGCCTGTAGCTCTGTCACTAAACCCACAGAGCGTTCCAGCTTGCTAGTAGGGGTAGAGTCCCCCAGTAGTCTACTGTTGCTGACACCCAAAACCAAATCAGAAATTTGATCTCAGACCAGGGGGGTAGAAATCAGACTTTGCCCTCTATCAGACTGGTCACTTTGGGGAAGTGAAAAGCTTTCAGGTCTCAATCTATTCCTGAGAAACATAGTAAGACTGCACTCAGTATCCCAGATAAAACAGCAAAAAGACCAGCACAGATTGAGAGAAAAAGAATGATTCCAAACATCTACAAGCAAAACTTCAGAGAAAAACACAGCTTGGACACAAATTAAACTAGAATTCATGAAAGAGACAAACTAAGGATTTTTGTTAAAGTTTAAAATATTTTTATTAATGGTAAGAGGGCAATTGAGGGAAAAATCAGAGATGACAGGTATGGAAGAAAGAACTGGAAAAGGAGTGATAGCTTGGTACAAGAGTTACAGAGCCTTGCCCAAGCCACAAACTCCTTACAAATTCAAATGGACCAAATAGAATCCGGTGACACCATGAAACTTATGAAATAAATCATCAGGAAAGGGAAGGGAAAAGCAGTTATTGAGTACCTACAATCTACCCGGCAGTACACTAAGTGCTTTCAATTGTTATCTCATCTGAACCTCACAACAACTCTGGGATGTAGGTGTTTTACATTCTCCATTTTATAGATGAGGAAACTGAGGCAAACAGAGGTTAAGTGAACTTGCCCAGGGTCACACAGCTAGCATCTGAGACCAAATTTGAATTCAAGTCTTCCTGACTCCAGACCCAGGCTCTATACATTATATCATCTGAAAAAAATTGTATGAATGAATACAGAGTGAGGTGAGCAGCACCCAAAGAACAATTTATATAATGATAGCAATATGATAAAGGAGAACAACTTTGGAAGAGTTTGGGGCTCTGATCAGTGTGATGATCGATTAGGATTCCAGAGGACTAAGGAGGAAACATTCCACCAACCTCCTCATAGAGAGAACTCAGTACTCAGAGAATAGGATGAGACAAACTGTTTCTGGACTGGATCAGAGTTCAAATTTGTTTCGCATGGCTATACAGTGTTCATAATAAGGGGAGAAAAATGTTTTTTGGATTGGATTAGCTGGAGTGGAGAGACCAGAATCAGGGAGACAAGGGAGGAAACCAACGTCAGATGTTGAACTTTAAAAGTTATGAGTAATTCTACATGTAAAACCAGTGAAAATCAATTCAGTCTCCATATCCTGGTCTGAAGACTAATAATCACTCAGATTGAAAGAAGGCTATTTCCCCATTATCAACTTGCTTGTCCTTCATTTTCAAAGAAGACCATGATATCAGGAGGTGATGCCATGACATGCAAATGAATTAGATTCAGGTGACAGAGGGCTATGCAAAGTTACCAACCTCACTTTCTCCTCTGGAGCCATCTGGGTCCAGTGGCCAGATATAGATCAGGCCAACTGGAGATGACCTAGGATGCAGTGGTTATAACATAGGGAAAGACAATTCCTCATGGCCATGTTTTTCTCTAAAATGGTACAGAGACTGGCATTGCCCTTGCAAGAGCACTATAGAAATTCCCTCATCAACTGAGTTTTTCAAAGTTAGAAATAGTAAGAGAAGAAGTATACTTTCCCCTTTTCTGGATAACAGGAATGTCACCTCTGAAATGGGGCCATATCACATACTTATATACCCTTTAGTCCACATGATTGAGAAATACTAGCAAAATTAAAATAAATATGTGTCTAATATGAGTTTGCCCATGCTGGGGTTTGTGGCAGCATACTTGAAAAGTTATTGCTCTTATCTTTACCCACTTCATGAGCACATCTAAAAATAAATAAAAACTATAAATTCTTTTTAAAGTTGTTTTTTTTAAAGCTGTATAGAACCACACCACTCACTAATCACAGGCTTACCAGTAACCTGGTGCACTGTTGGTAAAGCGTGCTTAGTTGTACCTCCCTTATCGAGAAATGTATTTACATAGAATCCCTTGTGGCAATAGATCAAAGAACTGCTTTTATTGACCTATAACTGGCTTTAATTGTACAGTGAATTAAAGCAAACATACACCTACAGACTGTGTTCTGTTACCCCAGTTTAGCCAGCTTCTTAAAGAGAAACTATATTCTTGACTAAAAAAATGAACTTTGGTGAGAGAAAGTTGGGGAAAATGTATGTGAGCATTGTGGCCAGTACTGGGAAACTACATGTTTGCTCCACCAGGGAAAAGAAAACACCTAATGTAACCAACTTCTCCATAGTTACATGGAGAAGAAAAATGTTTGTATTGGAGAGGACAAGTACATAGTGTTGTATGTATTCATGCTTGTACATATAAATGTACTTCAAAAAATTCTGGTCCAGACCTATGATTTCATCAGAAAAATGAACTCCCATTATGGAAACTCCCTCTACTAGTGAAGATTAGTACTTGAAAGGTTAAGTACTGTTCTCACAAACAGGTAGCTACCAGATATTAGGTTTGAATCCAGATCTAATTCTGGCGCAAGTCTATATTCTCTGCAACATATATGTGATGCTCTCCCCTCTAATCTCACCTCTCCACTAAATCATTGTACTATTGTCATTTAGAAATTTCTGAATTTTTTTCCCCAATAGATCAATGTGGAGGTAGCAAAAACGATAAGCAGAAAATGTATTTGTTCGGTGGGAAGATAGAGTGTGTTCGGTGCCTACTTTGAAGAGCCAAGTTCAAAAGTTTCAAAGGGCACACAGGAAACACTCTCTAAGATAAACTTGTGACCCTGTTTTCATTCTTGGGAACTTTTAGTCCTTGGGAGGTGCTATCTTATCTCTTCTCATGATTCCTTACCTTCAAATCCATGGCACCCACAAGAAATAGGACTTTGGGATAAAGCTAAATTACTAACTTCCCTGACAGTGAGAAAAAGCATATGTTCTGATAAGAGGCTGGGGGCTGCAAATACTGACATTAGGGACGTAAAAGTTACAGGGAGAGATTCCAAACTGCAGAGGGATTTTAATTCCCCTAAGTTCCATACCATCAATATTCTTCTTATCCCTTTTTTCCCTTGAGTTCATTTTACTGATATCCAGTGTCTGCTTATTTCATAGCTCTGATCTGTTGAACAAAAAGGAGGGAAAAACTTAAAAGTCAGACTGAATCCTATCACAAATTCCAACTATACTCCTGTGAGGGGTGTGCTGGAGTCAGTCAGAGACAGCTTGAATTAGTGTACGGCTGATTGTTCAATTTTCCATGTGAACGTTGACACCTCAGAATTGGCAAGCCACAATTTGAAATTCTGTCTCATGTGTTGTTGATTATGTAGCCTTAAGAAAATGATGGAGAAAACTGTCAATAATGCTGAATAAGCTTCAAAGTATGTCTTGTTTACGTTTTACTTTTTGGAGAGCCAGTTATTAAAAGCTTACCCGTCTACACTTGCCCTGCCTTCCAAAAGAAATCCATGTGGAGCTTCTGATTATTCAGCACACGCACCTGTCTAAAAGGGAAGACAGGAGTGCTTTCTCTAGAGGAGTGCTCCTCTAAAAGGGAAGAGGAGTGCTTTCAGAAGAGATTTTGATCTTTGAGGAGTTCTCTAGTCAATTTGATAAGGATGTTGGAAATATCTAATACAAATTTCCCCATAGAATGTATGTATACTCATTGGTGCTTACATGTGTTTTCATGTGGCCCGAGAGGTTTGTTCATGGGTAATGTGTTTGAACCCAAACCTTTTGTGTTAAGTAGGGGAGACCAGGATTTTTTATTCTAATTCTTTAGGTAGAATGAGCCTGGAATCAAGCCATATAGGCAAAGAAATGAGATTATCTGAGCAACTCCAGCTTTGGGAGTCACTTAATGTCTATAAATGAATGATTTAAAAAGTACTTATTAAAGTACTCACTGTGTGCCAAGAACTGTGCTAAATTCTGAGGATACACATGACAGTGTTAAAAAAAGCAATACTGTCCCCTGCCCAAAAGGAACTTCTTAATAAAGGGAGAACATATGTAAGGAATAGCAGCCAGTGTTTTAGACAAGGAAGTCATTGGAATGGTGAATGGAACAACAGAAGGTCACTCCATCCACATCTCCTTGGCAATGGGTGGTGCTGATTTGACTAGAGTTCTGTAAGCAGGACGCAGAAGGGGCCAGAGAGTGGAATGACATTATAATCTGAATCTGATCCAAGTCTGATCCTAATAGGTTTTTGGAATGAGACACCTAGTTCGTTCAATGATTGACAAAAAGTTTTGCTTAGCCATAGCGTAGAAAGGACACTCAACAAGAAAGCAACAACTCAGTTCAGGTTGAGCTGAGACTTCCTCCAATTGGCTGCTTACTCCCAGAACCTTCATTTTAAAGAAAGTGTACAGGCTAGCCTCATTTTCCTCCAGGCAGCCCTTGTCACTGTATGAAATGTATCTGGTCAGCTGGGCAAGACATGGTGACTTACATACCCTTGGAACATTTCCAAAGTCTGAAGGGCCCCAAAAGGTAGGCAGACCTTTTAATGCCCTATGGTGACCAGAAAGCTGATTCAACACCAATGTAGCTAGAGCCTAAACTCCCTGGATCAATCAGGTTTTAGGGACAACTTCCTTGCCTTTTAGAAAAAGAACTAACTTCTATGATGGGGAGGAGATAAACCTGGTAGATATTGATCCTGTGTGTATATGGAGCATTTGACTGACACAATGCCCATTCAGTAATTAAGGCTAGGTCTTCCACCACATCTGGGGCCATCTCTAGTCATCCTGGTGTGTATCTGGCCCCTGAACCCAGATGGCTCCAGAGGATAAAATGAAGCTGGTGACGTTGCACAGCCCTACCTCACTTAAATCCAATTCACTTGCATGTCATGGCATCACCTCCATGACATCATGGTTCTCTGTGAGAGTGAAGGACAAGCAGCAGCAACAGTATGGGTCATGGTGGTTGGGGAGGGGCAGAGAAGAAGCATGTGTACATTGGCAGGGCAGAAAACAGCAAGGATGAAGATGGTAATTCATGGTCCCAGGGAGTATATAACTGAGTAGCTTATGTTCTCTCATATGTTTCTGGGGGGGAAATCTGACTTGGAGGTTTAGCAACATCAGCAGGCAGGAAAGCATTCAGGGTGAAGATAGAGGCTTGTGGTCCCAGAGTAACTCTAAATTTAACAGGTATCAAGTTGAAGAGCTTGAGCATCTAGTGAGGGAAGATTTACTGATTCAACCTGCTCCTTGAAGAAAGGAGTTCCTGCCCAGCATCCTCCGTGGAGAGCAAAGCCAATGAGTTACTCAACCAGGACAAGTCCAAAGGGATGGAGATTCCTTGTTCAGTGGTGCCCAGAGTCTCCTTCAAGGGGGAGTCTAAACCACAAAGTGGTATTAGGAATCTTGGAGAGAGACAGATTTCACTAGCGACAGATTGTTAACTCCCAATTCATTTCCCTCCCTGCCCTGGTGAATTAATGAGCCATTAGAGGCTATTTTTACTTACTTTGGGGAAAATCTTCACACGAACTATACCATGAATATACCAGGAGATTTTTCTGATGCAATTCCAGCCAGTTAGTTAGGGACATATCTTTTAGGGTAGACCTCAAAAATCAAAGCCAAGAGCCTCCTCATCCTGCAAAGATTTCTCATACTGGAAATATGCTCTGTCCCTGCAAACCTGTCTTCTTATTAGCTGGTTCCTCTTAGAACCCCCATATTAAAGAAAGCTCCCAGACCATCCTCATTCCTTTCCAGGCTGCACTCTTCACCTCAGATTGTTCTCTACTATTACCCAGAAGGTGTATTCCCCCTATATGTTCTTACTCTCTACTTTTCAGATTCCTGTTACCTTCTCCCAGTAAGCTCCTTGAGGGCAAGGAAGAGCTTTCTGGTCTTTTTATTCCCAGTGATTAGCGTAGTGATGGACATATAGTAAATGCTTCATAAACGCTTATTTATTTCACTTGGCCTAGGAAGTATAGAAAACAGGGAATTTACATAAAACTTTATAAAGGACCACAGGGTCTCTCTAGGGTCCAGCTATGGTAGTGACAACTACCTGGGGGCAGTAGAACTGAATGCCACTCCTACTTTACCTGTGGAACTCTCTTATCTACAACTGCTTGAAGTCCTGTGGGATTTTCTAGGTTGCGTATCTAGGGATGGTCTGAATAAAAGGAACTCCCTTTGACATTTTCATTCAGATCAAGTTAGTGATGCAGAGTGAGAACCATGAGATTATCTTCATTTATTAAAAGTTATTTTTGCTACCACCTTGTGCTTTTTGTTGTCCTGGTGTGGCCATGATTTGAACTCATGCTTTGGTGGTGATAGTGGGGAGGATGGAGTAAATGGTTTGGATCATGGACTATGCTGAAAAATAAATGCTACTTACAGGATCCATTATTTTATCACCAAGATTTTTGATAAAAAGACCCCTCCCCACAAAAAAAGTTTGCAGAGAACTACCTGACAAAAATTAAAAATTAGCATTGAAGAAAAGCAATGTTTTCTCCTCTCTTCTGCCACTACCTTTGTTTGCCATTATATTGACAGTTGTAGCTTATGATGAGGTGTATTGATTATGAATTTCTTGTAAAATGCTGAGGGAGTTAGTACTTGAATCCATTCTGTATGGGGGAATGGGGGAAATTGACTATATCAGAACCACAAGCCCAGCATCTACCATGACCTTGAGCATGCAAATGAAAATAGCACCCAAAAAGATTAATAACCAAATTAATGAATGTAATGACCAATATTGTCTCAGGAGAGCTTGTGATAGGTATATTTCCTTCCTCTCAATAAGAGAAGAGGCTATAGGCAGAATGAGGTATATACTTTCAGAAATTGTAAAAATTGTCAAGTTTGGGGTTTTTCTTAACTAGGGAGAGTTTTTGATGCGGGTATTGGAAAATAACAAAGATGTAGAAAAAGCATCAAGGAAATATTTGAAAAAGAACTTAAGTATCAAGTACAACATGTTGAATTTTAGGATCCTCCCAACAATCATTTTGTTGGGAGGCAGAGCATACCAAAATTTTAGAACATTTCTGCTTCACAAATATTCCAGAATAAATCAAGGCAAATTTCATTGATTCTGCACAGGATGTAAACTATGATCACAACTGGAGTATTTTCATAAATGAATGAATGAGAAAGCATCTATTAAGCATTACTTAGAAGAACCAGGGAAAGAAGAATAAAAGGCTGTTCTTTGAATCAGGAAGATCTGAGTTTAAATCCAGCTTTACCTTGGAAAGATTACTTAACCTTTCTTGACTTCCTTCCTCATCTTTAATATGAAAGAGTTCAGTTTGAGAAATGCTCAGATCCCCTTCCAGCACTATAACTATTACAGAGCATGAGACAAGCAAGGCTCAAGGGGTCAAGAGCAAAGTGCCAGGGAAGCAAGTGAGGCCCAATGGTCTAAATTTGTCAGCAGAGGGTCAGATGCTAAAGTCATCCACTGCATCCTGAGCCATCATCAGCCATCCTGGCTCTGTCCTGCCACTGGACTATGATGATTCCAGAGGAGACAGTGAGGCTGAAGACTTCATGCAACTCTGCCTCACCTAAATCCAATTTACACATGAATCAAAAGACATCAAAAGCCAAAAAAATAAAAAGCAACCAATCAACCATTAGTATATAATTGAATTTGAGATTTTTTTCTCCTACTTCTTATGACTATTTCATTAGCTAATGGAATTTCACCAATCCAAACAAGCCAGGGTATGTGTGGGGAGGGAAGAGGCTAGGAATTGGTCAGTCAAGTCCGTCAATAAACATAAAGTATCTACTAGGTGCCAGGCACTGTGGGGGGGGATAACATGGATAAATTAGAAATAATCAACAGACAGAAGGCACTAGAATTAAAGGGCATCAAGGAAGGCTTCCCAAGGAAAGTGAGATTTTAGCTGAGTCTTGAAGGAAGTCAGGGAAATTGGGAGGCAGATAGGAAGAGGGAGAGTTTTTCAGGCATTTTCCATAACAATACAGATTTCTGAATACAGTAATATTTTTTCTGGGACTCTGTCTTGTTTCTCCTTTAAGCATTTAGTATGTATTACTTTGTAATATCATCTGCTTATGCATCTTATTCCTGAGTAGACTGTTAGCTCCATAAGGGTAAAACTATGTTTTATCTAAATTTTGTCTTTATAAATAATATACATATATAAATATATTTATAATAACCTAAATACATAAATAATCTAAATATATAAATAATATTAATATAAAACTTTATAAATATTTGTTGATTGAATTTTGTTGTGTTAGACAGGCTTCCCAAAGTTTCTACTTGGTGATTCCATCATTGTAGTTCTTTGAGTCTAGAAAGGATTATCTTTGGTAATTTTGCAGCAGAATCATAGAAAAATGGGATTTACAGTGGGAAGGGATATAAAAGTCATTTATTTCAATGAGTAAATGTAGGAATTGAGAACCAAAATGGAGGAGTAAGTTGGCCAAAAATATATAGTCAGTGCCGATGCTGGAACTAAAACCCGGGTATCATACATAGTACCTGGTCTGGGTGCATATTCACTTAGCTCTTCATGGTTTTGAAGTTCTTTTATCAACATAGTTCACATTTAGTTTATTTTGTCAGTATAGCTCATAACTGAGGCTCCTCTCAATTAATACATCCTGAGGTGATCCCATGTTGAAGGTACTCTTTGGGTCAGTATTCATTCAAAACTATAACTCACAATCCCCTGACCATATTCCTCTCAACATTTCAGTTGTTTTTCAGTCATGTAGGATTCTCCATGACCCTATTTGGGGTTTTCTTGACACAGATACTGGAGTGGTTTGCCATTTCCTTCTCCAGTTCATTTTACAGATGGGGGAATTGAAGCAAACAAGGTTAAGTGACTTGCTTGGGATCACACAGCTATTAAGTGTCTGAGGCCAGATTTGAACTCAGAAAGATGAGTCCTCCTGACTCCAGGTTCAGAATTCTATCCACTATACCACCAAGCTATCCTTCTTTTAACTTAATATCCAGAAAATACACTAGTTAAAAGCAAAGACTCTTAAGTAGGCAGCAAGGCAAAATAAATGCCAAAGAAAATTCTTCCCATCTCATTCCCACAGGGCTATACTCTTCCACTGGTGGCAGAAGCAGGAAATTAGAGACTACTCTTGACCAAGAAACTCGTATGGAGAGGACAAACATCTGGGAAATGTGCATGGCCAGGGAACACAAATATCAGGGCATCATTTTCTAGGGTAGTATCCTTGTTGGAATTGCACTCTGTGCTCAATGCAGCAGTGTGCTTCCATGCAGAGCCTTAATATCATCTGTTGCTCTTCTATCGATCTTGGGATGTTACCGGGTTATAAATTTTGTTCTGTGGGCTTCATAAAAACTAGCATACCTTTGGAGTCCTCCTCTTGTCCAGTTCTTCTACTATACTGCCATCTGCTGGTATCCAGCCTGGACCAAAAGAAGAGTTATTTAATGATTCTATGTCCATTTGAAAGGAGTCTCGGCGTGCTTCGGAGAGCTGTACTTGCATCACTTAGCTTCTTTCTTTATCAATGCCATATTTATTTGCCAAATTTTGTAATAGAATAAAGCTAGAAAAGGAAAAGCAACTGTAACCCACCTTCCAAGGCTCAGCAATATTATGATGGACTGCAATAGATTTTGGAGAGGGTGGGAGGACTTTGGAGGCTATGTATATGAGATGTGACTGGGATTTGTGAAGAGAGTTTTGGGAATTAGATGGGGGAATGTTTGAGGGGGTAAAAGTGTTCTTCATCTTAAAGAAGATACACGTTTGAAGGTGCTTGTTTCTTCCTCAGCACCTGCACTCAGAGGGATTGTGAGAACCAATGACCACAGAGACATTGCTTACAGAGTAGATGGGATGTTATAGACAGTATACAACTGGTGAGCAGGTAACTCCTCACTGATGCTTGCCACAAGAAGTACAAAACACAGCCCAAACAATAAGCTGTCATAAAAACAAAATGGACAAAACAGAAAACAAGAAATAATTAAATAAAGCCAAATAACTGGAAAAAAATAGAAGAAAATGGAAGCTATCTCATAGCAAAACTGTGACTAGGAAAAAAAAACCTAGATATCCAATTTCAAAAACTGTAAAAGAAAATTGCCCAGATTTCTTAGAACAAGAGGTTAAAGTATAGATAGAATTTGTCACTTCTTGAAAGAAGCCCCCAAATGAAAATTCCCAGGAACGATATAGCCAAAATATAGTTTCTAAGTCAAAGAAAAAATACTGCAAACAAGGGGGAGGGGAATCAATAAGAAGGAGTTACATTCAGGATCACACAAGATTCAACAGCCACCACCATAAAGTAGAGGAAAGAATGAACTACGATATTTTGGAAAACAAGGAATATCAGTTTACAAGCAAAAAAAAAAAAAAAACCCTCTCCCTCCCCCCCAAAAAAATAAACCCCACATACACCAAGTATAAACCTATAGGAGTGAAAATAAACCTTTAATGAAATAGAAGATGTCTAAGCATTCCTGGTGAAAAAAAAAAATCAGAGCTCCAAAGAAACTTTGAAGAGGAAACACAGTTGTCAGTCAAGAAAAATGTAGCAAGATAACCATGAGAGAACAATCATAGGGGATTAGAACAAGGATAGACTGTTTACTTTCTAATGTGAAAAGATGATACATGTGTCTCGTCTGAACCCTATCACCATCAGAGGTTAAAGACAGAGATACTTATTAGGAAGAAAGACTAAAAATGCTTTAGTTATTTCTTGATGATCTTAGAAAGAATGAAGAGAGAAAGGAAGAAGAATGCATTTAGTGGGGGAAAGAAAGTAGGTCAGGGAAAATTATCTCACATAATCTACAAGGAAAAGTCTAACAAACAAGTAGGAAATAGGGTGAGTTGTTAACACCGGAACCTCAAGTCTAAAATGGTCAAAGAAAGAATGGAGAGGTGAGAGAAAGAGAGAGAGAGACAGAGACAGAGACAGAGACAGAGAGACACAGAGAAAGAGAGAGAGACACACACAGAGAGAGAAAGAGAGACACAGAGAGAGAGAGAGAAAGAGAGAGTTGAATACAGCAATGCATTTCTTTAAACAGGTAAAGAGGAGAAAGGAGAAGGAAGGAATAAAATACTCATAAACCATAAAATGCCATAAAGTTACATCACCAACAGCAAGAGATTAAAATAATACAATTTCTATACTTTAAAACTCAGATGAAACACAACTTTTCTCCACCTCCATAGTCACCACAGCAACCAGTCGTTCTAGGTCAGAAAGGCGTATTCTCCACAGGACATCTGGAACTCTGGTAAAACTTCTAGCCCCAGCTTCCTCTAGGCTAGGCCTTTTATACATCAGGAGGTAAGGAACCAAATGGCCTCTCCATCCTCAAAAGACCATCCCAACCTCTACTAAACAGATATCATTATTCCTTCCACATTTCATCCTTTGGTAGATACCATTGTACACACATACACACACACAGACACAGACAGACAGACAGACAGACACACACACACACACACACACACACACATATGCTTTCCATTGTTATCTGCTGAATTTTCCTTTTGCAGAGACTGATTTTCCAAATGCTGTTCCAGGGGAAAACGTCCAACTATGGACTGGGCTCTCTGCAGGGCACAGCTCTGCCCAGCAGGTAGTTTCTGCCCAAAGCAGCTCTACTGAACACTGCCCTGTTGAATGAGTTGTCTTTGCATTTTCTAGCTTGGGTTTCTCTCAGATACCTGACCCAAGCTTTTAGAAAGCATTTTCCATACCACCTAATTTTAATCTCTGAAGCTTAGACTATGCCAATATCATCGTCCATTTAAGAACTATTTACTCAATCAAAAGTAAATAGTTTTGATATTGGGAGTTACCCAGTCTTCCAGGTCCAAACCTTCCTCCTCATTCTCCCATGTTGATGAGTGGGAAGGACAAAGGTTTAAAGAGACAGGCCTCCTAGGATTAATCCAGGGATTAAGGTCCTCTCTACTCAACAAGTCTAGCCACTTTCTTGGCTTTGCATGTGTTGATGTGGCCAACAAAACCTGAAGAAAATGTTGATCTCATTTTGACATGAAGAAAGGTCTATGATAGAATGAAGGTACTTAGAAAAAGAGAGAACAAGGTATCCTCTATACCATTTAAAGAATTTTGCCATTAAAAAAACTGGGGAGAAAATAACATGTGGTAGGGGTAGGAGATTTTGCTATGGATACAGATTCCTAAGAGGAGGAAACAATTTAAAAGAAAAAGTATCTGATTCCATTTTAGATTCCGACTTAGATAAGAATAGGGAATGGGTGGAGTGTGGTCATAGCAATATCAAAAATAATTCTGTTACAGGCTACCAAGCTAGAGAAATATAATGTTCCATGCTTCTAGTACATGTTATGTAATAAACACTTTGAAGGACCCAGTGTCTACAGTCCCAGAACAATTCTCTAGCTCCCCTGCCCCATACATCCCCTCCAGTTTAGCAGGTGGCCCAAACCACAAGAATTTAGACACCTTTTGCAGGAGGCATTATTTTCTCATTTCAAAGGGAATTTACTCTTCCAGGCCCATGCCCTTTCTCAGGCTTGCAACTTGTAGGTTACAGGATGTCTCGGAGTGCTGCGCTTTCAACCAATGAGGTTGGCTGGCTTGCTATGAGGCCGGCTGCAAACTTTGGAGCTCTATCAGCACACAATGATCAGTAACATTCCCAGCATTCTTGACATAGCTACTGAACCAAAACTTTATGGGAACAAATGCCAATGACCTGCTGTTCTATCAGGACCCTGCATTTACCATTTATTTCTAAGCCAAATGGTAGGATCTTTGAAAGTAAATTCTCAGCCCTAGGCTGGTTTCAAAGTTTAAAAACTTTTATTCAGCGAACAGTGCTTTGGTCAACAAGAGTTTAGTTGGAGAGAGAGACAGAGAGAGACTGAGAGACAGAAAAAGAGAGAGAGAAAGAGAGAGAGAGAGAGAGCTGGAAAGCAGAGAGTTGAGAAGATTTCTTTTGCAGGATTTTCTGGAGCTTTCAAAGGACACCTAGTTTAAAATAAAAACAACAGGGACCTACTGCAGTACTGAGTGCTTATTTAATGTATTTATAGAAAAATAAGTTTTTAATTAACGGTATCCTCATCTGAGAAGTGTCTTGAAAAATAGAAAACCTTTGTTTTTTTTTTCTTTCAAGTTATAGAAAAGGTAGGATGAAATGTATCCACATTCAACATTTTTTTCTGTTTAAATTATTTAGTATCTGATACTAGATGCTCAGCATCAAGCCAGTGCAGGATTGTTTTTCACTCCTCTAACACATGCCTTCTGTTTCTCTCAGATTCCTGCATGAAGTGACAGAACTCTTACTGATCCATTCACATGCTTCTGACACCTGTAAATTCCTTTGGATACAACTTTAATATTGACAGGATTATCCATTTGAACTTAGGCAGATGAGTTTTCCTGATTCCCAGATCAGTGTTCTAACCATTATGCCACCTAGATGCCCTCAAACTATGTTATAAAAATGTAATCATCAAAATAATCTGGTACTTGCTCAAAAAAAAAAAAAGATCAGTGAATCAGTGGAATAGATTAGGTATTCAATACACAGTAGCAAATGACCACAGTAATCTAGTGTTTGATAAACCCAAAGATTTAACCTTTGAAAGCAAGAATTCACCCCTGGACAGAAAATGCTAGGAAAACTGTAGACTAGTTTGGCAGAAACTAGGCATAGACCAACATCTTAAAGCATATACCCAGATAAGCTCAAAATGTGTACATGATTTAACTATAAAGAGTGACATCCCAAGAAAATTAGGGGAGCATGGAAAATTTTACTTGTCAGATCTCTGGATAAAGGGGTCCTAACAAAAGAGAGACAAAATTATGGGAAATAAAATGGGTAATTTTGACTACATGAAATTAGGGTTTTTTTCCACAAACAAAACCAGTACAGACAAAGTTAGAAGGAAAGCATGCAAGTGGGGAAAAATATTTTACAGCAAGTTTCTCTAAAAAAGGCTCCATTTCTTAAATATGTAAGGGAACTGAGCCAAATATATATAAATAAGAGCCATTCTCCAACTGATAAATGGTCAAAGGATATGGAAAGGCAGTTTTCAGAAGAAAAAATCAAAGTTATCATTAGTCACATTTAAAAAAATGCCTTATATCACTATTGATTCAATAAATGCAAATTAAAATAACTGAGATATCACCTCACAATTATAAGATTGGCTAACAGGACAGAAAAAGAAAATGACAAATGCTAGAGGGGATGTGGAAAAGCAGGAACACTAATGCACTCTTTGTGAAATTATGATTGTGAAATTATGAACTGATCAGACCATGTTGGAAAACAATTTTGAACTATGCCCAAAGGGCTAAAAACCTGTGCATACCTATTGACCTAGCAATACCACTACTAGGTCTATATCCCAAAGAGATCAAAGAAAAGGGGAAAGGACCTATATGTACACAAATAGAAAAACTTGGGAAGACTTATATGAACTGATGCAAAGGGAAGTGGGCAGAACCAGTGGAACATTGTTCACAGTAATATTGGAATAATGATCAATTGTGAAAGTCTTAACTACTCGATCAAAATAATGATCCAAGATAATATTGAAGGACTAGTGATGAAAAAAATGTTACTCATCTCCAGAGAGAGAGAGATCAGATGAACTCTAAATGTAGACTGAACCATACTGTTTTCACTTTTTTGTGCTTCTTGTTTTTAATTTTTTTCAATATGTCTAATATGGAAATGTTTTACATGATCACATGTAATTGATGTCATGTGCTGCTTGCCTTCTTAATGCTTGGGAGAGGAACTGAAAGGAGAGAGGATTTGAAAGTCAAAAAATTAAATGAACATTTAAAATATTTTTTTTAAAGAGTTACTTGTTACAAGTGGTATAAATCACTTGAGCTTTATACTGAAAATAAAATTAAAATAAGGGAAAATGTTTACAAATATAATGTTTGCCATCATGCATTCCAATATTCATTTTTTTAAAAAAGAAAATGAACAAATGTTGATAACAGATGACTTCTCATGAAATGTCTTGAAATGAAATGAAATGTCCAAAAGAGTGAGATATTTTTCAGAAAGCCCCCTTCCTCTCTCTCATCAAAGAATAGCAGAGTATTCTTTTAGAGTCATATCTCACAAATATGATCTAACAGAATGAAAGGTACAATGGGAGGGACAATCTGGTGGTGAGCAAAGAGATAAATGAAGATGTAGCTAGTCAACTGAATTAGCAAGGAGCCCTACTCAAAATCAGAAAGAAGTCATGTAATGGATCTACCAGAATATCAAGTCACCAAAATGACTTTACCCTTTCTTTAATCTCTGTAATCTCTTATTCAGCTTCCCCAGGGAGGGGGAGAGGGAGAGTTTGGGCAACCTTGTACCTTCTACATTCGAAGGGGTATGGTAGATCTCATAAGATCATAGAATTTCAGGTTGGGAAGAATTGTAGAGATCATTCGGTTCAACTTCCTTATTTTCCAGGTTAGGCAACCTAAGAACATAGAGAAGTAATTTGTCGAAGGTCACACAGTTCGTAAATAGCATAATCAGATTCTAACCCATATCCATTGATTGACTCCAAATTCATTATTCTTCTCTGCTCTACCAAGCAGCACCTTCTCACTAAATTCTCAAAAATTTCATTTTAAGTATACTAATGTATACAAAAAGTATATTCTTTTTAAGGGCTACACCACTTTCAAATCAAATATGCCCTGAAAGGGATCTCTTCAAAGTTTGGCCACAAGGCCAATTCATCATTGTTCCCTTTTGTAAAACCTCTTATTCTAGTTATACCTTGGCCCCACCAACTCTAATATATGACTAAAAGAATGAGCTGTTAGTCAACAGTGACATATTGCCAAGGAAACCTAAGGATGCAGGTTCCTAAGAGTGCTTAATTATATAAGAAAAGGAAATCTTCCTAACAATTAGAGTGGTCCATAAGTGGAACTGGTTGGTTTGAGAGGCACTGAGTTCTACATCACTTGAGTTACACAGCAGAATCTATATGGCTACTCATCAAGAAGGTCATGAGGAATTTGTTATTTAGTTTAATTTATGAGGTTTCTTTTAAATCTGAGCTTTTATAATTCTATGAATTAAATTGAATTGAATGAAGCTCATTCTTTGGAGAATTATTCACTAACACTCAAGCCAAGGCAGTGTTGATAAGATCATTAAAATTAAACATCCTACCTTAAAATGTTGAGTTTTTTCATTTTTTTTGACATGGATATCTCATTCATGGATCCCAGGAAGTTGGCAGCCTTTCAACATACTAAAGTTCTTGGAGAAGATGCAAATCTCACAATAAAGGAAAAAAATTTAGGAATAGAAATAAAAACAGGAAAAAAGTCATCATGGCTACAAGGCCTGGATCTTATGGAAGACTCAAGGATCCCATGAAATTGGCTAGGAAAATTTTTACACTTCCTTGTTCCTTCACAGCCAAGGTTTCTTTTAATTCTTGGATAAGGGAAATAGCATAAAATTATCTCATCAGTCAAATTGCTAATCCTTCTTATGAAAATGTAATATCAAACTGTCTTACTGGTAGTTTCCTGTGCATGAAATTCCAGCTTTCATCTCAGCGATTTTTTCCCCATCATCTTGGAATATATTCCTTTCTCACCTCTGCTTTTTAGAATACCTAACAATCTTCAAAGCATAGCTCAGGTAACAGTATATTTCCTGAGCTCTTGCTAGTCAGAGTGCTTTCACCCATTTGAAATTATTCTGTGTGTTTGTGTACATATGTATGTATGTACATACATATGTACACATATACACACATATATGTAATATATACATATATGTATATAAATATTTGTGTGTATATATACATACATACATACATACATGCTGTGATTTGTATTTATTTATCCATGCACAAATGCCACCTCCTTACAAATAGAATGTAAATCAGTCATGTCAAACTCTAATAGAAATGGATCGCTATGCACTATATATTGACTTAGCTACAAATTAAGATTATCTATGTTGTATTATATTTTCACATATTTTGTTAAATATTTCCCAATTAAATTTTAATTTGATGCCGTTGACACCTCTGTTGTAAACTTCTTGAGACTAGAGATTGTTTCTTTTTTTGTCTTTTTTATTTCTATTGCCTAACACAGTTATTTGAAAGTGTTTAATAAATGCTTATGTAGCATTGACAGAAAATTTTCTTTGGTCAAAATATAGCAAAAAAGTCAAAGGCATTTGCCAATTTTATTTTTTAGGTTCTGAGTTTGGGGGAGGTAGAATTTTTTTATTTTTTAGTGTGTATGGAGATGTGTGCATGCAATCAAGCATATATGTATGTGTCTGTTGGATATACATAATAAAGGCAGAAATGAGGACCAGAAGGTTAGGTGGAGGACAAAAACATTTCTCTGTCTCTTAGCTTTTGTTCAGACTCAAATTCATTGGCATGAAAATCTGGAAATCCTGAGAGAAAAGTAGGCTTTATTTCTCCAGTCTCTAAACTACTGGGAAGTTTCTTTAATCCTTCAAAATGAGTTGTGGATGAACAGGATATCTGTAAAGTGGTTTTATGAGGGATTTCTAACCCTAAATTAAATAACTGTGTCAGACAACAGACTTTGATTCAGCACCAGACGGAGGCAGTTAAATAAAAGATAATGGGGCATTCTAACTGCTTCATGTTTAACCATTCCTTAGGTGGGTGTAGAGACTCACAGACCAATTATGTCAGACTATTTGATTATGGGAAACCTTTCTAGTCACTATACCCTACCCTGTGGGAACTGAGATGACCTACAGGTGATCCTGAAGAGATGACATCCAGTTACTAAAAGTTTAATGGCTGCAAAAATCAGAAAAGCCTCACCCCAGCAGTATTCTACAAGACCCACAGAGCAAAGTTAAGAAGAGACAGCATAAAGCAGATAATCAATCAATAAACATTTATTAAATGTCTCCTTTGTCCCAGGCTTTGTACAGGGGATATAAAAAAAAAAGACAAAGAAAATAATGAAAAGAGAGGAGGCACTAGAATTAAGAGAGATTGAGAAAAACTTCTTGCAGAAAATAGAATTTTAGTTTGGCTTTAGAGCAAGCCAAAAAGCAGAGATGTGGAAGGAGAGCATTTCAAGCATGGGGAACAGCGAGAGAAAATGTCTGGAGACAATAGCTGGAGTGTCTTGTTTATGGAACAGCAAGGGGACCACTGTCACTGGATTGAAGAGTACATGCCAAAGAGTAAGATATATAGATAGGGCGGGATGGGTAGCTTTGAGAACTATTAGTATAGAAATGGTCATTAAATCCCTAGGAGTTGATGAGATCACCAAGTGAAATAGTATTGAAGAACACCAGCCCTGGAATCAGGAGGACTTGAGTTCAAATGTGGCCTCAGATACTTACTGGGCAAGTGTGACCCTGGGCAAGTCATTCAATCTCAATTGCCTCAATTAAAAAGTAGTACAAAGGGAAAAGAGAAAAGGACAGAACCCTGTCCTGAGACAACTGAGAATAGTGTTAATGGAGATCACTGGAACACCTGGGAATACCAGATATGTAAGCTTCTGTGTACGAGTCCTTTGTGTCTCTCTAAATGTGTTTACTTCTTCAACTACTGGTAGAGTAACCTTTAAGAGAATGTAACCCATTGGGGAAGAATCTTCTCTAGTCACTTTTTTCCCTGTAGTTTGAATACATTTTTCATTTGAAACAATGTGTTATTTGGTCAACTGGTAAAAGAAAATACACCAATGGGGGCCCGTAAACTACAGTTTTGAGTTGGCACTGACCCAGAGAGTGCCTCAGTAAGTGTGAGAGGCAGCTACACTGACTTAACTGAATGTAATAAAAAAAACTGAGGAATTCCTTTTCTTTGTGGTTTTAAGGAAGAGTTGATTAATGTTCCCAGGAAGTGAACAGATTTCTTCTCTGGTTTTAACCCACTAATTCTACATTTTCAGTTGTAGAGATATAATTCCTCCTATCTCTCCCAGGAGGCTCTTCTGTATCTCAATTTGCTATTTTGTTATAGACATTCTAATTCCATTTCCAAGAGAACTCAATTTCCAACCAAGTCCTACTCTAACTTCGGTCTTTTTTTTTCATCTA
Organism: Notamacropus eugenii; assembly: GCF_028372415.1. NCBI lineage: Eukaryota > Metazoa > Chordata > Mammalia > Diprotodontia > Macropodidae > Notamacropus > Notamacropus eugenii. Next base: position 428,147,948 of record NC_092876.1, on the reverse strand, counting down.
CTCAAGTCTTACTTGTCAACTTAAAAGTCTGGTCACATAATAAGACTTTTGTTTATGACTTACCAAAACAATACAGATTCCTTCCCACTCCTACCCCAGCTTCCTTGAAAAGAAGAAACAATACCGTTTGTTTTCCTGAATTCTGATAACCACAAGATCAGTTTCACTACATAAGTCTATTATGGATTTACCTACTGTTGACCTGAAACTTCACCTGTTAACCAGGAAAACCACTTTACATAATTGTCAGTAATTGTGGTCAATAGAGAATTCCTTTTTAATGCAATGGGTCAGGTTCCTAGTGTTTCACAGGGACAAAAGCTAGTGGCGAAGATAGTTAAGCAAACATGCAAAGTCATACCCAGTAATTTTAAAACTGCCAGGTTAGTTGTAAAGATGATTTGTTTTAACTGGAATGGAATATACAGTGAGAACAATAAAATTATTGTAAACTGTGGTATCAAGGAAATAACAATAAACTTACAATTCAGAGACAAGAGGTCTGCTACTAGCTACTCTATAACCTTGACCTCTATGACCTTTTCTAGACCTCAGTTTCCTTATCTGGAGAATATGGGATCTGACTTCTAAAGTTCCTTCCCTTGTAACAGTCAAGTTAAATCCAGTTAGAAAGACAACAAGCAGGTGTTTGGGGGGGGATAAAAGGGGAGAAAATTTGGAACCCAAAATTTTGTTAAAATGAATGTTAAAAGTTAAATAAATAAACTAATTAATAAAAAAAAATGAAAAAAAATAAAAAAAAAAGAAAGATAACAAGCATTACTGTCTACTGTGTCTACTAAATACCAGGCACTGTGCTAAGCCTTGGGGATTCAAAGAAAAAAATATATATGTATATATTTCTTGCTTTCAAAAAGGTCACAGCCTAAAGGGAGATAAAATATGCAAACAACTGTGTACAATGAAGATATGTACAGGACAAAGTGGAGATAATGTTTAAGGGACAGCATGGCAGAAAAGAGATCCTCAAAGGGTTAAAGAAGGTGATATATTAGCTGGGACCACAAGGAAGTCAGAGAAGCCAGGAGACTGAGAAAGGGAAGGGGAGAATTCCCAGGATGCAGAACAGTCAGTGAAAATGCGTGGAGTCAAAAGATGGAGTGTCTTTTGTGAGGAACTGCAAGGAGGCAATGTTACTGGATCGCAGGGAATGTGGAAGGAAATACAATATAAGAAAATTGGCTTTTAAAAGTCAAATAAGGGATTTTACATTTGACTCTAGAGATAAATAGGGAGACACTGGAATTTACTGAATATGGGGATGTCATGATTAGAACTGTGTTTCAGAAAGACTAATTTGCCAGATCAGTGAAGAATGAATTTGAGTCCATTCTGAGTCCTAGGCTTGTGGGAGAGAGACCAATTGTTGTTAAGTCTTATCAGTTGTATCCAACTCTTCTTGACTCCATTTGGAATTTTCTTGGTAAAGATACTGAGTGGTTTGTCATTTGCTTCTCCAGTTCATTCTACATATGAGAAAACTGATGCCAATAGGGTTAAGTATCTGAGGCCAGATATGAACTCATGAAGATGAGCCTTTCTGATTCCAGGCTGGATTTCATGCACTCTATCCATCGTGTAACCTAACTGCCCAGACAGAACAACAGACAAACCATTACAACAAGACAAGGTATGAAGTTATACAAGATTTCATCAGGGTGTTTGTGGTGTCAGGAGAAAGGAGACATACCTGAGAAACATTAGACATGTAGAATTGACAGGAGTTGGTGACTAGATATGGGGAGTGAGACAGAGAGAGTGGGGAATCAAGGATAACAATCTGGGTGACTAGAAGAACATAGTACTACAATCCCTGTGTCTAGATGATGGTGGATCAATCTCCAAACTATTCTATTCTCTTAAGGACATCAACCTGATTATTAATTTCAGTAGAGGACATGTGATGCTTCTGGTGGGCGTTAAGCATACCCTGCCAGAGACTGAGATCTCTAATCCTAGCCAATCTTTGCTGGGATGTAGTCATGTGAGCTGAATGGCTAGCATTTGAGAGAGCCGATAAAGATTTCTAACCAGGGACGATGGGTCTAGAACTGATCAATTAAAGGCTTTCTTCTTTAGGATCATGTCCAATGGAAAAAATTTGCTGAACACTCCCACCACAATCTACTCATGGACATCACTTAACACCTGAGAAATCTGGGAAACTTTCATCTTGAGTGCATCATTTCTGTTTAACAATGGAAGAAAATACTGTTTCAATGCCCAATTCCATCACCATCACCATGCAGTGAGCTAGACCAATCAGGTGTCTACATTAAGACCAGCATCAGTATAATGCATATCATGAGAGTAGGTGCCACAACTTTGCCTAAATCGGGCTGAATCAGCCCAGGTCAGAAACAGAACAGGCCAAAGTTCCCATGCCAAACAGCAGGGAGACCAAGTCTGTGAGTATCTACTGCGCTTCCAGCTTGAGTGAGATAATGACTCAGTCTTGAAAAAAAATTTTTTAAAATAAAAGAGTCCATTAACAAAAATATTTTTTCTCTTCTGCTTGCACATCCCATTTCTGATAAAGAAAAAGAAAACCTTTGTATCAAATATACAGTCAAGTCAAATGAATCCCCACATTGTTAATATAAAAAAATGTATCTCATTCTGCACTCTGAATCCATCATCTCTGTGTAAGGAGGTGGGTAGCCTTCTTCATCACTGGTCCTCTGGGATTATACTTGGTCATTTCATTGACTAGAGTTCTTCAGACTTTCAAAGGTGTTTGTTTTTAAGGTGTTATATAAATTATTCTCTTTGATCTGCTCACCTCACTTCATCAGTTCTCAGGTCTCACTGAAACTATCCCTTTCATAATTTTTTATAGTGCAATACGATTCCATTATATTCCTATGCTATAATCATAATAGCCAATTGATGGGCCCCGCTTGGTTTCCAGTTCTCTATTACTTCAAAAAACCAGCCCTGTTTTCCTAGATGGTTACTAAAGATGCTACAAGCTCTTGCCCAATGTTCATTAGTCAACCCGCCCATACTTGTATGGAGATCTGTCAAGGAAGGTTTATGATTAATGACTGATGAACTCAGGTAGGGCTCTGTCCAAAATTTATCTAATTGCACCTGAAGCAGTTTGGTCACAAGGAATCATGTGTAAGGTGAGGTAAAGAAAAGAGAAGAGAGGGAGAGGGAGCATGAATCTGGTATATCCAACCCATCTCTTTTAAAAATTTCACTCCCTCTATTGCATTTTCAATTGGGGAATCATGGAAATCAATGTAGAGGTAATTGTCTCTATGGAACCAAATACGAAGAACTCCCGTTTCATCTACCTTAAAAGGGACAAAGGGAAATCCCCATTTGAAAGATTAAATTGATTCAACTGACTGCAAGAGCAGACTCTCTCATGGAACTCTGTAACTGACAAGATCTCTGAATTAATCCCATTAGACTACACCTTCGTTAGCCGCTCTTCTGATGACTCATTAGTTTACCATTTAATCCTCACCTGAAGTACATTCACCCTGAAATGTAGGGTCTTGGTGGTAAAAATCTCTCTACCCTATGACTCTGTCCTCTGTTCTCAATGTGATGTTAGCTGGAAGGGTTAGGAGGAGTTTCCCATTTCTCATCCTCCACTCATGGTTCTACACTCTAATTCTATTAGAGCTCTATTCTAGAGCTCTAATATTGGCAGGGTTAACATATCCTCCTGTAAAACCTCTGTGTCTAAGACCTCTCACCTAGAGCCTGTCAATCCACCAGCCTCCCTCTCCATTAGCATTGCCCTTTAGACCTGTACCATTCCTAGATCCACAAGTCAACCCCTAAATCTTCAAGGCACAATTCTTAAAGAGCAAAAATTCACTCACCTTTGCCTCTAATTAATTAATACTCAAGATAATTAATTTTCATTTCTCTTATTTGGCAATCTAGCCAACAAAAGACAAGGAATATTTAGTTTTATTATTTTTCTACTTTCACTGTCAAGCAGAGTTTTTAAGTATCCATCCAGTTAACCCTACAGGTTAATGAGAGTTTTTTCACTTTTCTTATTCCACTGAGATAATTCCCCATACTGCATTCCCCATACTCCCCATGCAGCCAAAGGATTCCAGAATCCTGAAAGCAACCATCTAATCACCTGAGGCATCTTGTCTTTCCTCCCAGAGCATGTTTCTCCCACTTCAACAATGAATTTAGCAATGAAGTCATTGCAAATAACCTTTGCATATCATACAAACATTCTGGGCTTGGCTAGCTCAGGACAGTCCAATGATTCAGATTCGATGTTAAAATGAAATGAGACAGTCATGGACCATAAAGTGCAATAAAAATACCCTTACTTAAAGTGATTCTGAAGGATACAATTCATAAAGTGAAAGAGGAAACCAATTCATTAATTGTGTCCTCACTGCCAAAATCAGCAGTCCTGGGTGAGAAAATTGTTCCTGAAAAACAAGGAAAATGCCATTAAAATTTCCAAGGCCAAGTTCTTCTATACCAGGCCTTTTTACCTAAAGTGGCAAAGAAATCAGATAACATCCCTACCTCTTTAAGGACTAACCCAGTCTACATAAAATAGGTTCCACTTCTACCACAAAGTTGGTCTAGATGATCTTCAAGATGCCTTCCAGCCCTAAATCCATAATTATATAGATGTAGGAAAGGAAAATTAGTGGATCTGTTGGTGAAAGATTTCCCTTACTAGTACAGTCCGTTGTCTTCCAAGAGATTTAAATTAAGAGTTTCTTTCTCTAAGCTTTCCATTCAGGATAAGAGAACAGTATAAGTGCAGCTCTTATGGCTTTCTTGACTACACTCTGGGAACTTGCACATTTTTTTCAAAGCTAAGATTGTATGATTCTAAAAACTGAATAAAACTGAGTGAAGCTTCTCTCCCTGTTTTCTTCTCTGGAATTTAACTGATAACTCTTGTATTCTCCATGCTCCAGGGTAGTCACCAGATTCTCTAATGAGCTCATAAGCCCACAAAGTTCAGAACAGGAGTGTTCTTATTTATGTTAATTTAAACAGTTATATCTGACATCAGTGAACAACTCTCCCAATAAAATGACGTGTTTTTGTGACTGAAAGTACTGACCAGATAAGGATCTGAGAAGGTGGTCAGAATTAGTTTCTTTGCATCTGTGTTTATATCAGTGCCTCCTCTGCCCATGACACATTGCTTGCATCCAGAAGCCCCCATCTCCTGTTGCTTTTAGCAGGTGTTCTCTATAGCCATTTTCTGTCATTGTTCTAATTTCCTATCTCCCTATCCTCCCATCAGATTTAAAAGGTCCTCAGAAACCATCCAATTCAACCTACCCTTTGCTCTTTTCCTGCCCCTGAAAAATAATTCAGGACACTTTCCTGAGACTTTGATGGAACACCATGGAAATACTTAAAGCCCACTCACTAAAAAAAAAAAAAAAAAAAGAATAATTTAATTAGCCTTCAAAACCTTAGAATCATAGAATATCAGAATCAAAAAGAACCTTGAGATCAACTAGTCCAATTTTTTTTATATTACAGAGGAAGAAACTGATGACCAGAGAGGACAAGTGATTTGCTCCAAATCATATTTAAACATTTTGAAAACTGTGTCCAATTTGATGGAGAATATTTGCAACACCATTCTCACAAGTGTTGCCATGGAAATGTGAGATACTAGAAGTAACCATGGCAGCTGAGCAGATGCTTTTAGCCAGAAGTCCAATTATCATTGGAGGGGAATTCTGGAAAAGAGGCAGGGTATGGAGATCCATTTCATCAGATCATGTGGAATGGGTGAAGCAAAAGGGAAACCATGGAAGCCATGCCTGGTGTCTGGTGTGCCTCCCACATGAGGCACTCGACACATTTATTATCCTATAACTTTGTCACTGGAGGGCAAACTGTTCTCCCACTAACTGTTCAAACTGTTCACTTCCTTTTTTACAGTTTTTATAAGAGGGAAAGTATAAAAAGGGAGATAGTTATTCTTTCCCCTATCACCCAAAGCCCACAGGCCAGCATTCCAAACTCACTCTTTCCCAATTATTGACCATCCTGTAATTGACTATTGGATTGAAACAATTGTACCTTATGTAATTTTTTCCCCCTGAGACAATCAGGGTTGAGTGACTTGCCCAAGGTCACAAAACTGGTAATTGTGTGAGCCCAGGTTTGAATTCAGATCCTCCTGACTCCAGGGCCTATGCTCTATCTGCTGTACCACCTAGCTGCCCTCCCTCCTTTTTACAGTGTGCAACAAAAACTCTTATTAGCATTTGGCTCAGCTATTGCTACACCTGGTAATCTCAAAGCTTAATATCAAGACTGTAAAGTGCTAATAAGTGCAAAAGGATGTTATTATTGGCAGTTTATGCTTTTATAATAAACCTTACCCAATAGAATATCATGATTTACATGACTAAAAGCACTGACCTGAATAGGGTTCCAGCAAAGAACCCTATTTATTACCATTGATATTAAGTTAAATTAGTGAGGTGGAGTCAGGAAGACCTGAATTTAAAGCCAGCCTCATATACTTACTATCTGTGTAACCCTAAGCAAATCATAACCTCTGCCTCAGTTCCCTAAACTATAAAATAGGGATAATGGCAGTACCCATCTCTCAGGGCTGTTGAGAAACAATATTTGTAAAAGCGCTTAGTACATTGCCTGGAACATAGTAGGTGCTATATAAACTCTGATTTTTTTCCCTTCTCCTTCCGAAGCTACAAAATATCTCAGGAACAAAAGATATCGAAAGCTTAAGGAAGCAAAAAACACTAGTGTCATGAAGTAGTTAAACTGATTTCCAGTTGAGAAGAATCATGGTGGAGGCTCCAAATAACTATTTTTAGATTAGGAGGACCTGGGTGAAAATTAATTGAAGCATCATTAATTATTATTCCACTAACAATCCAAAGTCAATTTATTAAATTAAGCCCCCGATAACATGGTTATTGGCTAGCATGAAATCAGATTAAGATGGAAAAGCTATTTCTTTAAAGAAAATGGAAACATTTTCCCCCTTTAGATGAAACTGAGTTAAAAGAGCGAGGTTCTTGAAATCCATAGAAAGGGAGTAAAAAGGAGGGAGAGACAGAGAGACAAAAAGAGATGAGAGACAGGCAGAGAGAGAGAGAGAGACAGAGACAAAAACAAAGAAAAAGACAGAGACAGACTGACAGAGACACAGAGAGACAAAGACAGACACAGAGACACAGAGACAGACAGAGATATAGATAGAGAGACAGAAAGAGAGAATATGAATTCTGTTTCTTCCCCTAGACTTCGTATGAGAAACCATTAAGAAAAAGAAAGCTAAAGAAAAATAACTTCAAGCAGTGTTTGTACTGAGAAATGCTGCTGGAGCTGGTGAACAGCACTGAGGCTACAGGGTTTTAGTATTGTTTTGCTTGGCCAATTAACTTCAAGTTTCCTTAGCACCATACCCAGATTCTATCAGATCCCACCAACAAGGGCATATTATTATACTCTAGATTTTTATTGCACACCTGCACTCTCATTCCAAGTCAGAGCTCTTTACACAAATATAGATGATTACTATACATAAATACACTGCCCAAAAACGTCCTCTTTTTTCAACACATTGATTGTTCAATAGGCAATGATTTATGAATTCTTCTGTTACAGAAGAACTCATTCATTCCCATTGTTAGAATGGACTGGAAAATATAACCTAGGTACATCAAATGAGATATTATTCGTACTATTTTTAAAACCAGAATTCTAACAGTTCACTTCCACTCTCCCAGAGGTTCCATCATACTAATCCCTAGGGAGACAGAAAGACCATAGGTCCCAGACATGAAGTCGTTTCCCTCCTCACCACATAGGCACATACCTCACATTCTTGGTGGTAAAGATTCAGTCCAATGTTATGTTATGAGGTTCAAAATAATCATTACCCACTTTACAACCATGCTTGGAGCAACCTTTGCTTAGCATTTTGGTGTCTAATATCTGAAATTGCTTCATTCATTGTTTTGGGGTTTTTTCAGATGTGAGGCACGACAAGACTTTTAACTTTCTCCTCTTCAGCAATCCTAATTCTACTGAAAGGATTTTCTTGGAGTAAATGTCACTGTCCAGCTTTCTCTTTCTCTTTCTCTTCAGAGGGGAACAATTTTAGAGAGTCAAAGTTCCTTTTGGTCCCACACAAAGAGTATTGGAGACAAATGCACACAGAATTTACCCAGATACAAGACTGCGCAGTTAATTGGATCTCTTAGAATGATGGAGAAGAAGGGGGAAAGGTAGAAGCCAGAGAAAAGACCAGACAAAAAATGAGAACCAACCTAAGTCTTTACAGTTTCTTCTACCAAGGAAATGAAGTAACTATTTGCAATTCGTGCACTTTGTGAAAGGCATTTCTGCTGAATAGGATCATAATAGAGAAAGAACAATCGTTCTGCTAATAATAATGAATCACATTTCTACAGCATTTTAAGATTTGCAAAAACACTTTCCATACATTATCTCATCTGGCTGCTTAACTATGGTGAAGAGTCCCATAAAATGTCATGTACGTCTATGTCAGTAGTGGTTTTATATTCTGTCTCTTTGGGGAAAGCATGCATAAGAATCTTGGTGTCTGAAATCCTACTTCCAACATGGGGTAGAAAAAGCAACTCAGTGACTTAGCTCCCTAAGGACCAAGCCAGGCTCCTTCTTGAAAAAAACTTCATAGATGAAACTTGCAGGTACCTGAATGCTGGGAAGAGAGAAGAATTTTTAGTTCCTGTAACATATTTTCCTAGTATGCTGCAGCTCAAATATTCTGTTGAAGTTCATCAATCAAAAGATTATAACCTCTTCAGGATTCTTCATCTCAAAAAATTCATTTCATTTTCTGTGTCTAGGGATCTCAGGGCTGACACTTAAAAAAAAATTTCACTCATAGTCAATGGTCAAGAAGAACAAGGATCAAAAATGACAAAACACAGAGGCTCCAGTTTGACCTCTTGTGAGGGGCCGAGAACGGACCCCCTAAGTGGGTAGGAGACACCCTGGTGTTGGGACCCGCCCGAACCCGGAACTGCCGCGTCGCGAAGGCTACGTGGCCGCCGAGAACGGGTGCTGGGGAGGCACCATAAAAGGAGATGGCTTCACCCTTGGGGAGGATCCGGGATGGACCCGAAAAGAGAAAGGTATATAAGACAACGCCCTAGGGAGCTCGGGGGGACTGGACTGAGACCCGCCAAATAAACGCTTGCTCTACCCTACTCTGGTCTCTGCTCGATTACTGCTCCCTTCCCTTGTTCCCCGGGAGGGAGCCCGGAGACGTCCGAAGCCGTGGTGTGCGGAGTGGAGAGAAGACCTCCCTCTTAGGGATCGCGAAGGTGGTCGGTGGTCGTCGCCCGCCCGCGACAACCTCTGACATGTATCATTTGAGGATGAATGGTATGAGAAAGGGTGAGATCTTCAAAGATTTTTGATCAAAAGATCATAGATTTAAAACTGAAAGATTGACAGTGTTAGATGCCACCTAGTCTAACTCTCTCATTTTACAGATGAGGAAACTGAGGCCTAAGAGACCTAATGACCTGCCAAAAGTCATAATGGTAGAGAGGCAAGATTAGAACCAAGGTCTTCCTATTCCAAATGTAACTATTTTGCCCATCTACCATGATTCCTCTCAGCTGGGTCAATTAACTACTCATACACTACTGTTGATTTTGCCAATTTGAGCTTTCGATATCTTTTGCTTCTGAGATATTTTGTAACATTGGAAAGGAAAGGGGAAGGAATAAGAATTTATATAACACTTGCTAGGTCTCAGGCACAGTGCTAAGTGTTTTTACAAATATTTTCTTATTTAATCTTCACAACAACCTTATGAGGTAGGTACTATTATTATCCCTGTTTTTTAGTTGAGGGAACTAAGGCAGAGATTGTGATTTGCCCAGGGTGACCCAGCTAATAAGTATTTAAGACTGGACTTGAACTTAGGTCTTCCTAACTCCAATTCCAGCACTCTATCCACTGCACCAAGAGCTGACCCTGGAATTGAAATCAACTATAAAGTATACGAAAAGTTTCATAATGGACAAGAGAACATGATCAAATTATTTATTGCTATTGGCATTCTTAGTACCACTGGGAAGGGGCAGAAGAGAAGTCCCTCTCCTATCCTCAGAGAAAGCCCAAGATGGGAGAGAGAGTAGAATCACTCTTTTTTTAAAAAAAGTTCAATGAAATCAATAGTTAGGCTTGCTCGGTGGTCAATAAGAGAATTGCTCTATCATCTCAAAGTATAAATCCTTTATTACCAGTATATGCATGTTCCCAGAAGATTTCAGTGAAACTCATGGCACACTCCATGTGTAATACAGGTTAGGGTCCCCATAGAGTCATATATCTTAGGTCAATTATTTTCCTAGAAAGTGGTCTTTAATACTTGATTGTACTAATGCATTGTTGGTGGAGTTGTGAACTGATCCCACCATTCTGGAGAGCAATTTGGAACTATGCCCAAAGGGCTATAAAATTGTGCATACACCTTGACCTAGCAATAGCACTTCTAGGTCTGTAATCACAAAGAGATTATAAAATGGGAAAAGGACCCACATGTACAAAAATATTTATAGCAGCTCTTTTTGTGGTGTCAAAGAATTAGAAGTTGAGGGGATGCCCATCAATTAAGGAATGATTGAACAAGTTGTGGTAAATGAATGTAATGGAAGATCATTGTGCTATAAGAAATGATGAACAGGCGGACTTCAGAAAAACCTGAAAAAATTTACATGAACTGATGCTGAGTGAAGTGAGCAGAACATTGTACACAGTAGCAGTCACACTGTACAATGACTAACTTTGATAAACGTAGATCTTCTCAGCCATGCAAGGATCTAAGACAACTCCAAAAGATTCATGACAGAAAATGCTGTCCACCCTAGAAAAAAAGAAGTATGCAACCTGAAACACAGGTAGATATTTGTCCTCTCTCTTTTTTGTTTTGTTTTTTTCCTTTCTTTCTTGTGGTTTCCTCCATTCATTCTAATTCTTTTTTACAACATGATTAATGTGAAAATACGTTTCTTAAGAGCATATATGCAGAACTTTTATCAGATTGTGTGCCGTCTTGGGGAGGGAGAGGAAGGAAGGGGTAGAAAATTAAAGCTCAGCAGCTTATAGAAGTGAATGCTGAAAACTAAGATTAAATAAATTAATTTTTAAAATAAAAATAGATTTATTGATGGAAAAATAATAATTGGTTGTTCCAGGGGACTCAAGTCTCTGAGTTATTGAGGCAGCTTCATGGTGGCCTCAGGCCATATTGGCATGGCTTTCAATTCACCTAATGACATTAAAAAGTCCACCCACATGCAGACAAGGACTTTTAGACAAGGTATATCCCAAAAGTTTGCTAGTCACCATACCTTGCCTTGCTAACAACATTCCCAAATATGAGGGAGTCACATCTACTAAGCTAAGTGCTACATTCTTATTGAATATTCTATAGTTTTGCTATACATCGCTAAATGCTTCTTTTTACTAACTTTTGAATGACCCATGAGAGTTTCCTTTCGTTCCAATATTGGACCTAAACTGCCATGGGACCTTCTGGAGTCAGCACTACACCATAGGGTGGAACCTTGCAGACCCCTTCTGACTTATGCTCTATGGGGTGCAATTCCCATTGTGCAATATCCAAGAAAACTGGAAAATAGGCAAAAATTAGATTTGGACTAACATCTTATAATATATACTGTAATAAACTCAAAATGGATATGTGAACTGAATCTTAAAGAGTATATCATAAAAACATTGAAAGAGAAGCAAATCAGGTACCTTTCTTAGCTTTAGGTAAAGGGAGAATTCTTAAAGGATAGGGGTAATTATTAAAGATAAAATATGTAATTTCAATTACATGAAATTGAAAAACTTTTGCATGAAGAATAATAAAATTAAATAAAAAGAGAGCAGTAAACTGGCTTAAAATTATATCAATTAGCCTTTTATCAGATTTAATATCTAAGATATATAGACAACCAGCAACTATATGTGACCATAAACCATTACCAATGACATAAATAATTCTAAAAAAAAAGCAAAACCCTGGAAACTATTAACAATTGTGCAAAAGAATGCTCCGATTCACTAGTGAAAGATACAAATCAAAACAATTCTGAGGTTCCATGTCACACTCAGTCAGTGTGGGAGGGGTTGAAAAAGATAGGCACACTAAAACATTGGTGGAGCTGAGAACTGGTACAACCATTTTGGAAAACATTTTGGAATTATGTGAAGTGACTAAAATGTCCAGAAATTCCATTGCTAGATCCATACACCAAGGAAATTAATGACAAAGAGAAAGGTCTCCTAGACACAAAATATTAGTAGCAGCATTTCTGTAATAACAAAAAGCTAGAAGCAAAGTAGATGACCATCAATGACTAAACAAACTGTGGTATACGAAAGTTACATAATAAATATTGCTACACTGTAAGAAATAATGAATATTTTGAATCTGACACAAACAATGTAAAATGAAGTAACCATAACTGGGAAATATGCAAAATAACTATAAGATAAATGGAAAAAAAAGCATCAGATGAAAACTTATCTGTAAAAATGAGGGAATTGGCCTAAAGCAGAGGTGTCAAATAGTCCCCAGCTTGAAACAATTGAAATGCAATTGGGAAATATTCAATAAAATAATAATAATACAGGCATAATATTACATATTAAAACTTAATCAATATGCAGCCTGCAGAGATCCTTGTGTATGGATGAATGGTCACCCATTTCTGTTTGAGTTTGACACCACTGGCCTAAAGGATCTTTCTAAATCTACCATCTTATAATGGCCCCCTCAACACCTAAATGTAAGGAATAGGGCTGGAGAAAGGGGACGAGTGGAAGGCAGGGGATGATCTGGACAGCTGGGGGAATATGTTGTGGGAATTGTAGGAATGCATCCCCTCCCCACCTCAAATGCTGCCTGAGTTTATGACCCTGCCAAGGCCACTAGTTTCCAAATCAGTAACTCTACAGTAACATTCTATAGTAATGTTCATATTAATTGGGGAAATTTTTTTAAGAAATCCAGCTTCATTACCATCTTTAGGAGCCCAAAATAAGTGTTACCTATCTCGTAAAGGTCCTCAATTCATACTTCAAGGGCTAGATAAGAATAGTTTATATTTGAGCAGTGCTCCTGAGTAAATTAAAAAACTGTTCTCTTACTTCCACTGTCTAGACCTGTTTGCACTCTCAATTTGCTGGAAAGAACATTTCTTCACAAAGCAAAGATGTTTATCAGCCTAGCTCCTGCTCCAAATTCGAATGAATGGATTTTCGCTGAACAAAAATTTACTCTACTTGTTGTATGAGTCACATACTTCTCTACTTTTCAGTTTCATCCAGGTATTAGGTAATTGACCACCTGAGTTTTAAAGTGATGTGTTATTCCAATTTGATTGCACTACACATAATAAATCCATGTTGATCTGAGGTCATGTATTTCCACAAGGATTAATAGATCTTATCCAAGTGAATGGCAAATGGTAATGATTCACTGCTCCCATTACCTCCCTCAGAAGCTCTGGCTCCTTCTCACGCACTGCTAGGTTTGCTAGACTCCCCCATAGACTAAATAGTGCCCCTTGTCATTTTCCCACGGAGGCCAAGACATGAGGAAGGTGAAAGTGTTAAAACTCCTTTCAAGTCAATGAAGGGCTTATTTTCTAGACAGAATGGGGAGAGGAGGAGGGAAGGCAAAGAGAGATTATTTATTGGTTGGTAACTGTTCTTATGGTGTGTGAGCCCATAACTAGGAACCTCTCATACCACCCTAGCTAGCACTGTTGTAGTTCATGGTAAAGGGTCATTTATAGTACTTCCTGTGCTGCGAAGGGACCTCTTTGAAGCCCTGGAATAATAATAGTCCTTGAAAGGCATGTTGGAAGAAAGGAGGAGGAGGGGAAAAGTCATCTCTGTGTTTAAACAAAACGTGCTTAATGTAGTCCTGGGGAAGATATAAATACAGCACTAAGTGACTGTCCTAGAAGGAATGAGTCAGAAGCATAAAGGGATTGATGACCTAGGACCTCCAAGACCACAGTAAGATCTAAAGCAAAAATTCCCTTTTACCTTTTCCTCTCATGCCAGGCAGGGGCAGTTAGGTGAAGCCATAGAGCACAGAGCTCTGGACCTGGAGTCAAGAATACTTGTCTTCATGAGTTCAAATCTGGCCTCAGACACTCACTAGTTGTGTGACCCTGGGCAAGTTACTTAGCTCTGTTAGCCTCAGTTTTCTCATCTATAGAAGGAGCTGGAGAAAGAAATGGCAAACCGCTTTAGTATTTCATCAAGGAAACCCCAAATGGGGTCACAAAGTCAGACATAACTGAACAACTAATGCCAGTTTAATCTTTACCCCCAAGATCTTTTTGAGGAATATTTTTCAGAGTTTTCAAATCTATTTCTGACAGTTCTTTCATCCCAGTCTGACACTCTTCCTTTTACTTAGTTATCCTTTGAGACCCAGGTCGGACCCCAACACCTCTACCCCAGCCCTCAAATGATAAACCTCTGGGTATTTTTAATTAATTAATTAAATTTCTTATCATAATTTATCTCTGTTGTCCAAATTTTGTGGTTGTTCAAATTTGTGATTCCATCATTAGGAACTTTTTATGCAGAAACTTCCTCCACCAATGCAGGTGAACAGCTTTCTGTCATTTATGGCCTTACAAAATGGTCTGGAGACACTGAGAAGTGCAGTGACTTACCCTTAATCCCACATCTAGTAGTGTCAGAGGCAGAACCAGAACCCAGGTCTTCCTGACCTTAAAGCCGGCCCTCCAATCACTATACTACACTCTTAACCTACGTGTAGCATATGCATATATATACTTTACTCCTCTACTCAAGCACTCTATGGGATACAAAGAAATGCAAGAAATGCTGGTGATCTCAGGAAGCTTACAATTTAACGGTGCCTAGAAGACATTTAAATGTGAAAAAATTATATAATGTTTAATTATTTAAAGGAGACAAAAGAGAATTGGCAGCTCAATACAAATAAAAGAGAAGTCACTAGACAATACAAACAACAAAAGAGACCGAAAAGAGGAGGGCAAGAGGAATTTGTGCTGGGTCTGGAGAGATCCTATTTGAACAAATAAAGAACATATGCTGATGCTCTGTAAGCAAAAGAATCAAAAAGATAATGAACAAGACACGTTTCAGGAGCTAGCAAGAAAACTCGTCTTCACTTCCCCCAGAAAGTCTAGAATCATATTTTATGTGTAACATTGATTACTAAAGGCAGATGTGTCACATTTGCCCCTTCCCCCTGGGTTCTCGAGTACCATTAAGGAGAGTTGAGAGTAGACAGTCTTTCTGCCATTGGTTCAAGTCTCTACTGATGCTAGGGCCATTTAAGCAACTTGATAGTCAGATTCATTTCTACAAATGAATATTTAGTTGAAAGGTTTGCAAGAACAAACATGCAAATATCCACCCTCACCCCTCCAATTAGAAAGTATAATCTCTCTTTATACCATCTCAGTCTCCAGGGAAGAAGGAAGGATTAGGTTTACAGATTAACTCAGTCCCTATATAACATGGTCAAACCAAGTTCCAAGTCCAAAGTTCTTCCTGGGCTTGTGTTCCAGCACCTCTAAATGTTTCCATGGCTGCAGTTTCTGGATCCAGAGAATCTACCATCTGCACCTATGGACAAAAGAAAATCCCAAACCCACTTCTCAGGGTCACAGGGCCTAAGAGGGGGTGCAATCAAGCACAACTCAATTCATGGTTCCCGCTGATGCTGATGGAAAAAAAGACTGCCCTCTTCTATTAGTTGTAAAGATGATGTTGTGGTATATGGTTGTGATGGAATACTATTGTGCTATAAGAAGTGATGGACTCAATGATCTTAGAAAAAATAGGTAGACTTGCACAGAACAATGAAGAGCAAAATGACGAGAAGCAAGAGAACATTGAGTGTTGTAACAGCAATACTGTTTTGAGAACAACTTTGAGTGAATAAGTCATTTTAACTATTATAAATATCCAGATGAGCTACAAAGGACATATGAAGGAAGATGCCATCTGTATCCAGTGAAAGAACTGGTAAATGGAAATATGTATAGAATGATTATGCAAATTTGTGTCTAATGGTAGCCATCTCTGTGTCTGCTTGTCCTTCATTGCCAAAAAAGATCATGACATCAGAGAAATGATGACATGACTTTCACTTGACTTTGTTTTGAGGGAGGGAAGGCTGTGCATGTCACCAGCCTCACTTTCTCCTCCTGAGCCATCTGGGTCCAGTGGCTCAGTATTTATCAAGAGGACTAGAGATGGCCCAGGATGCAATGGGAGACCTTGGCCTATTCAGGTACTCACTTAGAGAGCAAGGAAAGTCACAGAGGCAGATGATGGCCTATATGAGATCAAAGGGTATCCCCAAAGGTTAAGAAAATCCAAAGTCCAGATTCCTCTGTCATGTTTTTGAGATGGAGAGAACAGAAATGATCCTCAACATTCTCTGGAATAAGATATTGATATTTGTGTTCATAGAAAGTACAAGAAACATAGACCCTAGAAGAGATACAGATTTTAGATACTGGTGGTGATTACTAGTGTGCAGCACTGGAAGCAGCATAGGGTACAAGAGACTGGATAACAATATGGAAACCAACAGAGTTGGAAGTATCCTAGGCACTGGCATTGGATAGCATCACTAGCAGTGGGATTTTCTTTTGTCCATAGGTGCAGATGGTAGATTCTCTGGATCCAGAAACTGCAGCCATGGAAACATTTAGAGGTGCTGGAACACAAGCCCAGGAAGAACTTTGGACTTGGAACTTGGTTTGACCATGTTATATAGGGACTGAGTTAATCTGTAAACCTAATCCTTCCTTCTGCTTCCATCACTAACAGGTTGTAAGAGGTCTACAATTCCAGCCCTGATCACCTCCCTTCTCTGCTAGCCCAATGAGTCTATGCCTCTTGAGGATCTATATTTTGCATTTATCTCTACTAAATTTTATCTTATTAGATTTCATCTAACGTTCTAGGATGTCAAGGTATTCTTGCGTCCTCTCTGTCATCTGAAGTGTTGATTATTCCCTCTTAATTGTGTTTCATCTGAAAATTTGAGAAGCACACTAGCTATTCCTTTAACCAAGCCATTAAGAAAAGCCTCAAGCAAATATACAATTATCTTTCCTAGTATAATTAGTCAAGGATATTAATAGTAAGCAAAAGTCTATATCTTCTTGAGAACTGTCATTCTCTAAAAATATGCCCAATGTGAACCTCTGAAGGAAATACAAATATTTATGTTTCACATACAATTATCAAATTCTTAAAATTCATTAAATTTTTCTAATATACAGAAACAATCTTAGCAATAAAAAAAAAGATGAGTTCAAGTACTCAAATGATTGAAATAAAAGTATGGAAACGCTCCATGTTAATTATCTAATAGTTATTCACTTTTTATATCACCATATGTTAAAGCATCAGTATTTAACCATAACTTACATATATATAGAAAGACTGATTTTTAAAAAACTGGCTAAAATATAAAAAGGAAATTAATAATAAGGGCAGGAATGTGGGCTGTGTGGATATAGGAAAATGACTTTGCCCTTTGACTTTGGTCTTGAATGGCAAGTCAGAGAGGAGCTTTGGAAATGTCTAATTCTTAGTGCCAAAGTTGTCTAGACAGAGGACTGTAACACAATCACAGACACAGAGATTTAAAAAGAATGATTTAATCTTTGTGTAGGGAGACTGACTGATGAGACCAGTAGAGTAGCATGGGTAAGAGATAACAGAGGAGCCTGGGATGGGATTTGTGGGGAAGGGGAAGAGTGGAAAGAAAGAGAGAAAGAGGGAGACAGAGAGAGAGAGAAGGAGGAGAAATATGGAGCAGTAAATTTATAATACTACAGGGAGAAAAACACACATGCTGTGATTTCCAGGAAGAGGTCCAACACAGAGGAAAACCTAGCAGAATAAGACCACAGAGAACAATATTATATCATTACTGGAAGATGCCTGAAGCTTTAAAGTGTCGTAGGTATAAGTTGACTCACCACTCATGTGCCCTCCCCATTCATATTCCCAAGATCTATGTCCCCATGTATGATGCCTGATTGGGTCCATTCTTTCTACAGATAATATATGCCCCAGGCTTACAAGTTGAATATTTTATACTATTTTTCTTTATTATGCAATTCCATTAAATACCTTTGTTTTAAACTAATTGTGTTCTCTGGGTCACTAGAAAAAGTAAACACATCAGTGAAGACTTATAAACTAAGGTTCTGAGTGGATATAGACCCACAAAGCACTTCTGAGTTAGCTTTTCTAGGGAATGCATGCATAGGAATATGCCCTATGCATGGTACATGCAATAGTTTTTGGAGTATCATGCAAGACCTTTAGTGCCCTTTAAAACTCCTGGTTCTAAATAAACGATCCCTTCTTACTTTGGAAAATGCCTCCAGAGGGGCACTGGTCATGGAATCAGGAGGGCCTGATTTCAAATCCAGCCTTAGACACGTGACACTTACTAGCTATGTGACCCTGAACAAGTCACTTAACCCTGATTGCCTTGCAAAAAAGAAAATGCCTCTGGAGATTTGAATATTATTGTTCTATGGGTTGATAATAGATATAAATTGTCAATTCCTCCCTGTAGGACTATTTAATGATCTTCCTTTTCTTGTGGTAGGCTGCCCCTTATGTATACAATTAATAAATCTAGTTTCTAAGAATCCAAACAATTAAAATCTATTTTCTCCCTTAGAACAGTTTTCACTTGTTTTTTGAGTCATTGTAATAATTGCAATTCTGGTGCCCTCTAGGGATTGGTGAGTATCTCATGTGATTCATTATATCAAGCCAGTCCCCAACATAGTTCACATCATTCCCTGATCATTTTCTTGCCAACTGCTTTGCCCCAGGGAAATGTACGTCTTCTACATCCCGTACCCTCTTCCAGTTCTGGAACAATACTTAAATCAACACTATCGTTGCTTCTGGAAAGGGAAAAGAGAATTTCATCTTAATTTTTGCATTTCAATGAATCAATAAGCATTTATTATGTACCTACTATGTGCTGGACACTGTGCTAAACACTATGATACAAAAAAAGAGGCAAAAAAACAGTCCCTGTTCTCAAAGATCTTACAGGGGCAACAAGTAAAAAAAATAGATACAAAGAAGTTATATACAGGATAATAGGAAATAATTATCAAAGGGAAGGCACTAAAATTAAGAGGATTGAGAAATACTTCCAATAAAAGATGGGATTTTAGTTGGGATTTAAAGGAAGGTAAAGAGATCAGTAGCCAGAGCAGATGAAGAAGGGCATTTTAGACATAGAGGATAGCCAGAGAAAATTCCTGAAGCCAAGAGATGGAATATTCTTGCTCATGTAACAGAAAGGAGGTCAGTATCACTGGATCAAAGACCACCTCTCAGGGACTAAGGTAGGAGGGGGCTAGGTAATGAAGGGTTTTGAATGCCAAACTGAGCATTTTATATTTGATCCTAGAGGCAATTGGAACCCACTAGAGTTTATTGAGTAGAGGGGTGATGTGATTAAGCCTGTGCTTTGGGAAAATCATTTTAATGACTGAATGGAGAATGGATTGGAGTAGGGAAAGGCATGAGGCATGGACTTACCAGTAGGCTATTACAATAGTTCAAGCATGAGATAATGAGGGCCTACATCCAAGGGGTGACAGTGTCAAAGGAGTGGAGGAGGTATATTCTAGAGATGTCAAAAAGGTGAAATCAACACACCTAGGCAACAGTTTGAGTGAGAGAGAGTAAAAATCCAGGATGACTCCTAGGTTGTGAGGGAGTAGGAGAATGGTATTGCCCTCAACAGTAATAGGGAAATTAGGAAGTGGAGAAGGTTCAGGAGAGAAAATGATGAGTTCTGTTTTGGATACATTGAATTTAAGATGTCTACTGCACTTCTATTTTGAGATATCTGGAAGACAGTTGTAGATACAAGATTAGAAATCAGCAGAGTTTAGGGGAGGATGAGTATATTTGAGAATCATGAGCTTACAGATGGTGATTAAATCCATGGGAGGTAATGAGATCACCAAGTGAAGTAGTATAAAGGGAGAAGAGAAGAGAACTCAGGACAGACCCCTGAGGGCCACCTAACTTACAGAATATGATCTAGAAGAAGATCTAGCAAAGAAGACAGAGGAGGAGGAATCAGAGAGGTAGAAGGAGAACCAGGAGAGAGTGGCGTACTAAAAACTTAGAGAGAAGATAGCACCAAGGAGGAGAGAGTGATCAACAGGTTCAAAAACTGAAGAGAAGTCAAGGAGAATGGGGACTGAGAAAAAGAACACTGAATTTGTCAGCTACAATATCATTAGCAAACTGTGACCAACATGTCTTAGAGTCTTTCAAGCTGACACTGGTCTGATCAGCCACAGTTGTACACACTTTGACCCTGACATAGTGGTGTTATTTCGGTCTTCTTCAAGCATGAAAGATAACAACCAAATAACTGTGAAGAGAAAAGATGCAGTAGAATGATAAGGCCAGAAGCTACATTATAAGGGGTTAAGAAGACAGTGAGTAGAAAGTGGAGGTATCTCTTGTAGATGGCCTTTTCAAAAAATTTAACTATAAAGGGCAGAAGAGATGTTGGACAATAGTTACAGTGAGGGTTTATTCAGTCATTTTAGAGAAATCAATTTCTTTATTCCCTAGAGTCGTTTTCAGTAAAATTTGTTACTGAGGCACTTACCATACAGCACTTCTAGTATTCATGGTAGATTTGAGTATTAAACCAAGAAAGTTGAAAATGAATTATTCCTTACAGAGAGGGAGAAAACATATTCTCACATATTAGAGCAAATGAACAGAAGTGCATTGCTGAGTTCAACACAGGCTTAGTAATTTCATACAAAGGCCCCAAGAAAAGTAAGGAATTTTCATTAAACCTAATATTCTCAAATAATACCCAAGGAGGAGGGGAAAAAAATGCAACTGACACAAAAATGGAAGAGAAAATTAACTATGTAGAATTAACTCAATAGACCAACTAATAAAGGTCTAAAAACTCAGTTGTGAAAAAATAATGTAAAATTATGCCAGAGCTGAACAGTTCTTATTTTACACAAGCCATAGTTAGCATGGATTCATCTTTCTGCCTTTAACTGAACAGAGGCACAAAAATGTGAAGGGTGTGCTAAAAGGCATTCAGAAATTTACAGATGGACCGCATTCCAAGTTTACAAATTTCCTTCTAAACCTACATTACTCAAGCAGACAGTGCAATCAGGGTAAGGTTGGCATAAAACATGAAAACAAGTTTCTGATCTGGCAATCTACCTCAGGTCATGGTGCACCTCCCCTATCTTCATGTTATGAAGAAAGGAATTTTTCCTTTTCCTGAGAGTTCTGACAGGGTGGTAGAGAGAGCATATTCAGCAATTTGAATCCAATGTCTGTCAGTATCTACAGAACCAAAACTCTTGTTTCACCATTTGTAGAATTAGAATTGTTTTTAAATTGGAGGCACAATTAAGACTTTAAAATCCTTTACAAAAAGACATTTCACCTCACGCAAATCTGATTCAGCCTTCAAACTCTGCAGTGGCCTCATGCAAGATTTCCAAGGTCCCATTCCATCTGCTTACTTCCTGCCCTCATCTCATATCACTGAACAAAGAGCATTTAAGCACCTGCCCCTAGCAAATATACACAGTCTACCCCCCTCTGGAAACACACATTCCCATGGAAACCAAACAGTAATAACTTACACTTATACAGCACTTTAAGGGCTAGAAAACGTGTATATACAGCATTTTATTTGGTCTATAAAGCAACCGTAAACCAAGAACAGCATTTTTAACTCTTATTTTACAGATGAAGAAAATGAGAGTTTTCACAGAAGTTTAATTCACTTACTCAGTCACACAGGTAGTTAACAGTGAAAGCAAAAATATTCCTTGTCCACTGCTATTTCTACCATACTATATAGCCTTCCTAATGACATAAGAAAGGAAAATATACTTTTTTTAAAAATTATACTTAAGTGACCACCCTTCCCACTATTATTTGATATGGTTCTGGAAATGTTAACAAAAGAAAGAGCAACATAAAGTTAGGTATAGAGGAGATAAAACTATCCCTTTTTTCTGATGATACATGATGGCACACTTGAAACATCCTAGAGAAGTGGCAAAGATACTAATTGAAACAGTTAATAGCTTGATTAAGATTGCAGGCTACAAAATAAACCCTTAAAAATCAATAGCATGAGAACAGAGCAAAGATGGTAGAGTAAGGGAGCATTCTACCTGAGATCTCCCAACACTTTCCTTCAAACAACTTGAAAATTACCTGACAAATCAAATTCTGAAATGGAGTAGCCAATAAAAGGTTGGTGTGAGATCATTTTCCTTTCCAAGACCACTTAGGAGGTCCAAAGAATAGGACTGTGGCACTGGGGTCAGGGCTGGCAGGGAGCAGAGTGAAGGCAAGGCCAGCTGTGGGGCTTGGAGTTTGCAATGGCAGCAGAAGCAGCAGCTGCAGCAACAGCCATTCTGGGAGCTCTCACCACCCAAAGAAGGAAAGGGGATTGAATACCTGGTGAGAAAGATTCCAGGGGATGTCTGTGCAGAAACTGGGCACAGGACTAGGTGTTACTGGCAACTCCATTACCTTACTGTTGCAGCTCATGGGTAAAGAGGGATGAGGGACCCTAATTCCTGGTCACAGTTCCAGGGCAGAGAGGAACACTAATGTTTGCAGTCAAAAGGAGCAGAGGGACTTTCCTGGGTAATGATCAGAATGCAGACCAGGAAAGCAGTGTCTACACCTTTGCCAGGTCAAACAACTATGGAAGTACTGAAATCTTACAGATCCACAGAACTAGCTGTGAAAATAGCAGTGCAAAAAAGCCTGAATCTTGGGACAGTGAATTCCACATTGCCCAGGGTGATCAGTATATATATATAAAGAGAGAGAGAGAGAGAGAGAGAGAGAGAGAATCAATATATATATGAACATTATATATATATATATATATATATATATATATATATATATATATATATATATATATATATATATATATATATATATATATATATATATATATATATATAAAATGCTCAAAGTCAAGAACAAAGACTAGAAGAATGAGCAAACAACAACAGCAGCAGAAGAGCCTGATGATATAAAGCTACTATAATGACAGGAACATTTAAGACATAAACTCAGAAAAAGTCAATGACACAAAAATATCTTTATGAATGTTTTTCAAAGAAAAAAATGCAGATTGAACACAAGCCCAACAAGAATTCTTAGAACTAAAGAAACAAACCAAGAAGAGAGAGAGAGAGAGAGAGAGAGAGAGAGAGAGAGAGAGAGAGAGAGAGAGAGAATGGTTTTAAAAACCAAACAAGAACAGTAGAAAAAAACTGGGAAAAGAAATGAGAGTAATACAGTAAAAATATGAAAAGAAAATTAACAGCTTGATAAAAGAGGTACAAAAAAATTTAAAATAATTACTTAAAAAGAAGAATTGGTCCAATGGGAAAAGAGACACAAAATATAACTGATAACATAACTCCTTAAATGACAGAATTGACCAAATGGAAAAAGAGGTATAAAACCTCTCTGAAGAAAATAATTCTTTAAAAATTAGAATTGAGTAAATGGAAGTTAATGACTCCATGAGACATCAAAAAACATTAAAACAAAGTCAAAAAACTGAAAAAAAAATAGAAGAAAATGTGAAATATCTCATCAAAAAAATGGTAGACCTGGAAAATAGATCAAAGAGAATTAATTTAAGAATCACTGAATGGCTAAAAAGGGTGGGGGGGAGGGGGGAGCCAAGATGGCAGAGTAGAAGCAGAGAATTGCTCGAGTTCTCCCCCAAAACCCAGCCAAATACATGTAAAAATGACTCCAAACAAATTTTGGAGCTGCAGAACCCATAAAATGATAGAGTGAAGCAAATCTCCAGCCTAAGAGAGCTTGAAAGGTTGTTGTGAAGCATACATTGCACCACGCTGGAAGCAGAACACAGTCCAGTATGGGCAGTGCCAGCACAGACAGGACCTGAACAGGCCTTGGGGGACTGAATCTCTGGCACCTGTTGCAGTTTCCAGACTTTCCAACCTCAAAACATCAAGGGCAAATTGGAATGGAATATCAGTGGAAAAACCTGTTAGACTTGTGTGAGAGAGTAGAATGGTTTGGCCTCAACCCCAGGGCTGTGGAGGTGGTAGAGGAGCCTACAGCAGCCACAGTAGGGACAGAGGGAGTGGCTCTAGGCCCACAGATTGTGGGGGGAATGAACAACTGGCAGTACACCAGCCATACTCCCACTGGAAGCAGAGAACTACCTTGACAAAGAGCTCAAAAGTCAAGTAAATGGCTGGGGAAATGGATAAAAACTGGAAAAAAAAATCAGACTCAAGAACCTTGCTTTGCTGACAAGAAAAACCAAAATACACAAACAGGAGAAGACAACAAAGTCAAAGCTCCTACATCCAAAGCATCCAAGAAAAATATGAATTGGTCTTAGGCCATGGAAGAGCTCAAAAAGGATTTTGAAAATCAAGTAAGAGAAGCAGAGCAAAAATTGGGAAGAGAAATGAGAGTGATGCAAGAAAAATCATGAAAAATGAGTCAACTTCTTGCTAAAGGGGACCCAAAAAATGCTGAAGAAAATAAAACCTTAAAAAATAGACTAAGTCAAATGGCAAAAGAGATCCAAAAAGCCAACAAGGAGAAGAATGTCTTAAAGAAGCAGAATTGGCCAGATGGAAAAGGAGGTCCACAAGTTCATTGAAGAAAATAATTTCTTAAATATTACAATGGAGCAGATGGAAGCTAATGACTTTATGAAAAATAAAGAAATTATAAAACAAAACCAAGGAAATGAAAAAATAGTAGACGTGAAACATCTCATTGGAAAAACAACTGACCTGAAAAATAGATACAGGAGAAACAATTTAAAAATTATTGGACTATCTGAAAGCCATGATAAAAAAAAATAAACTAGGCATCATCTTTCAAGAAATTAGCAAGGAAAACTGCCCTGATATTCTAGAACAAGAGGGTGAAATAGTTCTTGAAAGAATCTATATATCACCTCCTGAAAGAGATCCCAAAATGAAAACTTCTAGGAATATTGTAGCCAAATTTCAGAGCTCTCAGGTCAAGGATAAAATATTGTAATCAGCCAGAAAGAAACAATTCAAGTACTGTCGAAACACAATCAGACTAACACAAGATCTAGCAGCTTCTACATTAAGGAACTGAAGAACCTGGAATATGCTATTCCAGAGGTTTAAGGAACTAGGATTAAAACCAAGAATCACCTATCCTGCAAAACTGAGTTTAGTACTTCAGGGGAAAAATGGTTATTCAATGAAATAGAGAACTTTCAAGCATTCTTGATGTAAAGACCAGAGCTGAATAGAAAATTTGACTTTTAAACACAAGAATCAAGAGAAGCCTGAAAAGGTAAACAGGAAAGAGTCATCACAGGGACTTACTTGCTAAACTGAACTGTTTACATTCCCACATGGAAAGATCATATTTGTGACTCTTGAGACTTTTGTCAGTATTAGGGTAGTTGGAGGGATTATATACGTATAGACAGAGATCACAGGGTGAGTTGAATAGGAAGAGATGATATCGAAAAAAATAAAATTAAGGAATGAGATTGGAATATATTGGGAGAAGGAGAAAAGGAGAAATAGAATGGGGTAAATTATCTCTCACATAAAAGATTCAAGAAAAAGCTTTTTCAATGGAGGGGAAGAAAGAGGAAATGAGAGGGAAAGAGTGAACCTTTCTCTCATCCCATTTGGCTTAAGCAAAGAATAACACACACACTCAATTTGGTATGAAGGTCTATCTTACACTACAGGAAAGTAGGGGGAAAGGGTTTAAGCAGGGGTTTGTTGGGGGAATGGTAGAAGGGAGGGCAAATGGGAGTAGGACATAATTAGAAGGAAATACTTTTTAGGAGGGACAGGATCAAAAGAGAGAATAGAGTAATTGGGGGGGGGCAGGATAGGATGGAGGGAAATATAGTTAGTCTTTCATAACATGATTATTATGGAAGGCTTTTGCATAACTACACATATATATCCTATGCTGAATTGCTCACCTTCTCTAAGTGGGAAAAGATGGGAGGGAGGAAGGGAGAGAAGTTGGAACTCAAAGTTTTAGGAATGAATGTTGAGAATTGTTTTTGCATGCAACTGGGAAATAAGGGATACAGGTAATGGGGGTATAGAAATCTACCTTGCCCTACAAGAAAAGGGAGAAGATGGGGATAAGGGAACGGAGGGGTGAGAGAGAAGGGGAAGCATATTGGGAAAAGGGGTAATCAGAATGCACAGTGTCTTGGGGTAGGGGGAGGGGAAAGATAGGGAGAAAATTTGGAACTCAAAATCTTGTGGACATGAATGTTGAAAACTAAAAATAAATATTTTTTTTAAAAAAAGGAAAAACAAAAAAAAGAGCATAAACATCACATTTCAAAAAATTATGAAGGAAAATGGACATGATATTATAGAACCAGAGGGTAAAGTAGAAATTGAAAAACTCTACCAATAACATCCTAAAAGAGATCCTAAAATGAAATTTCCTGGGAATATTATATGCAAATACCAGCACTCCCAGTTCAAGAAGAAAATACTACAGCAGCCAGAAAGAATCCATTCAAAAACCACAGAGCTAAAATCAGGATCACACCACATTTAGTAGCTACTATGAAAAAGAAGCAGAAGGATTGAAATATAATATTTCACAAGGCAAAGAACCTAGGATGACAACCAAGTATAAGCTACTCAGCAAAACTGAATATAATCCTTCAGGGGGAAAAATGGATATTTACTAATGAAATAGAGGAATTCCAGGCATTCCTGATAAAAATTACAGAGCTAAAAATCTAACAATCAAACACAGGACTTAATAGGTATAAAAAAACATATATGACAGAGAAATCATGAGGAACTTAATAAGGAAAACATGTTTACCCTCCCAAATTGAAAGATAATACATGTAACCCCGAAGAACTTTATCATCTGTGTATATGCATTCTTCGTTGCCAAAGAAGATCATGCCATCAGAGAAATAATGACATGACTTGCACTTGACTTTGTTTTGAGTCAGAGAGAGCTGTGCAGGTCACCAGCCCCACTTCTCCTCCAGAACCATCTGAATCCAGCGACCATATATATATTCATCAGGATGACTGGAAATGACCCAGGATGAGACAATTGGGGCTAAGTGACTTGCCCAAGGTCACACAGTTAGTGAGTGTCAAGTGTCTGAGGTGAGATTTGAACTCAGGTCCTCCTGACTCCTGCACTGGTGCTCTATCCACTGCACCACCTAGCTACCCCCATCATCTGTACAGCAGTTAGAAAATATAGTTAGACAGAATGTATGGCTGTGAGTCTATTACTTTGTGATGATCTCAAAAGAAGAGTGGGAGTCTGACAAAAAGGGATTTCTTGGGAGCAATGGGAAAGAAGAGAAAGAATAGGAGAAATTATCTCACATAAAAAAGATGTGCAAGGTAGAGTTTTTGCAGTGGATTAGTAAATGGGAGGGTATGGGTAACATTTGAACCTCATTCTTATCTGAACTGCTTGAAAGAGGGAAGAAAATATACACACTTAGTTGGGTATAAAAATTCACCTTATTCAACAGGGAAGTTAGAGGTGAAGAGGCTAAGAGAAAGGCAGGAGCTAAGAGAAAGAGTGGGGAAGAGGAGGAAGGTAGATTAAGGAAGAGATTAGAAGTGAAAACAGACTTTTGGTGAAGAACAGAAGAGAGGAGGAGGAAGGAAGACAGGGAGGGAGAGAAAGAAAGAAGAAAGCAAGACAGACAGACAGAGACACATAGACCAAGACAGGAGAAAATAGGACAGAGGAAAACACAGTGTTGGTAAGCATAACTGTGAATGTGAATGACATGAATTCACCCATAAAAAAGCATCAGCAGAAAGGATTATAGATCAGAATCCAAAAATATCTTTCTTATAAGAAACGCATTTGCAACCAAATGTTCCTGGGCAAGTCACTTAACCTCTGTTTGCCTTTGTTTCCTAAAATGGGAATGGTAATAGCACATAGCTCTCAGGTTATTATGAAGAGCAAATAAGATAATATTTGTAATAGTGTAGCAGAATGTCTGGTACATAGTAGGTGCTATATAAATGCTAATTCTCCTTCCTTTCAACATTATTTTTTTTAATTTATTTTTTTGGGGGCACAATTAAGAATTAGCTGTATTGAAAACACTAGGAGCTTATAATTTGGATGACAAAAATGAATCTGATTATTCAGAAAAGGCAAACAACCAACAAATTCATGATTCTAAATTTATAAAAATTAACCTTTCCCCCTGAAAATTCTCATTTAATAGCTCAAGTAAACCTAAAATGACCACAAGATCTCACCACCCCAAAATTAAGCTGAACTTTTGACTTCTAGTATAAAAAGATAGCATCTCTTCAGGACCCAAATATGATCAAAACAGAAAGCTTCTCTGGAGAAATAGTGAATACAAAAACTATTACTCTAACATCTGCGGTGATTTTTAAAGTGATTGACCTTCTGGCAAGAGAGGTACTTAATATTTATTTCTGATAAGGACAACAGTCTGGGCATAAAAGGTACTGGCCTCAAAAGAAAGAATTGATTCTATAAAAGGAAAAAAAATGCAATCAACTACTGCTTAGTTTGGGGAAAATTAAATTTTATAACTATTGTACATTAGACCTTTCTTTATTCATTTTTAAATGTTGAAATTAAAAATAATTTGGTTAAAAAATAAAATAAGAGGCTAGAGTAAAAGCTATTATGTTTCAGCTAAAATAAAAAAATGCAGAGCATTTTGAAGCCATCATGCATATCATGATCTCAGAGAAAACAAAAGTAAAAATAGACTTAATTAAAAGAGATAAACAGGGAAACTAAATGTTGTTAAAAGGTACCATAGACAATGAAGCAATACCAATACTGAAAATATATGAACAAATGGCATAGTATCCAAATTTTTAAAGGAAAAGTTAAATGAATTATAAGATGAAATAGGTAATAAAACCATAATAATGAAGAACTTAAATTTATCCTTCTCAGAACTAGATACATCTAATCATCAAATAAATAAGAAAGAAATTAAGGAGATGAATAGTATTTTAGAAAACTTAAAGAGGACAGATATGGAGAAACTTAGATGGGAATAGAAAGGAGTATATCTTTTTTTCAACTGGACATGTTCCCTTCACAAAAACTAAGCATGTATTAGGGCATAAAACCTCATAAACAAATGAAGAGAAACAGAATTATTAAATATAACCTTTTAGAGCATAATGCAATAAAAATTACATTCAATGAAGAGCCTTGGAAGCAAAGTTTAAAAATTAGTTGGAAACTAAACAATCTAATCCTAAAGAGTAAGTGGGTCAAATGACAATCATAGAAACAAATAATTTCATTAAAGATAGTGACAAAAATAAGACAACATACCAAAATCTGTAGTATGCAGTCAAAGCAGTACTTAAGGAAAATTTTATATTTTTAAATGCTTACATCAATCAAAGAGAAAAAGACTAGGTCAATGAATTGGGCATACAACTAAAAAAAGAACTAGAAAAAGAACAAATTTAAAATCCCCAATTAAACACCAAAATAGAAATCCTGACCACCAGAGGAGAAATTGATAAAATTTAAAGTTTAAAAAGAAATGAAATAATAAATAAAACTAGGACCTGGTTTATGAAAAAACACAGTAAAATAGATAAATGAGGTTCATTTAATTTAAAAAAATATATGGTACTGGCTAAGAAATAGAGTAGTAATTCAGTGAAATAAAGTAGGTACACAATACACATTTGAGTATGAGTAGTAAAATAAACATTTACATGAGTAGTAAATGAGCATAATTATCTAATGCTTAATAAGCCCAAAGATCCCAAATTTGAGGACAAGAATTCACCATTTAATAAAAATTGCTGAGAAAAATACAGATCAGTTTGACAGAAAATAGGCATAGATCAACATATCACACCATATACCAAGACAAGCTAAAAATGCGTTTGCAATTAAGACATCAGTGATCTCACAAGCAAATTAAAGGAGCATGAAAAATTTTATCTGTCAAATCTATGGATAAGTTGAAGCTTATGACCAAACAAGAGGTAGAGAGGATCACAGGAAATAAAATGGATAATTTTGATTGAGCAGAACCAGGAGAATATTGTACAAAGTAATAGGGCTTTTATGAGGATTATCAACTGTAAAAGAATTAGCTTCTCTGATCAAGACAATTCCAAAAAACAAAAAATTAATGAAATTCCAAAAAATGATGAAAAATTATATTCTACTTCAGAGTGAGAATCAGTGTACTCTGAAAACAGATTGAAGCATATTTTTCCTTTATTTTTATTGCTTGGGGTTGTGGGGGTTGGGGAGAGGTGGATAATATAGCTAATATGAAACTGCTTTACCTGACTTCGTATGTAAAATGGGTGTCATATTTCTTGGCTTCTCAATGGGTGGGGCACAGACTAGAGGGAGGGAGAAGAATTGGAATGGAAAAATAAAATTTAAAAATTTGCTTTGAACTTCCTCTTCTACCCTCTTCCTCATCTCCTATCATTCAGATGCCTTCTGCTACCCTCTGCTCCTTCACTGCTGTTTCACATGATGAAGAGGCTTTAATCCTTACCAAGGCTAATCCCTCTGTTCAAGGGATTCTATTCTATCCTGTCTCTTCCAATAGATTCCCCTCTCTCATTTCTACTCTCTCACTTATTTTTAATATCTCTGTGTGTATGTCTCTGTCTCTGTTTCTCTCTGTCTCTCTCTCTTTGTCTCTCTCTGTCTCTGTCTCTCTCCCTCCCTTGCTTCCCTCCCTCTCTGTCCCTGTCTCTGTCTCTCTCTGTCTTTGTCTCTGACTCTCTGTCTCTCTCTGTGTGTCTCTGTCTATCTATCTCTCTGTCTGTCTGTCTGTCTGTCTGTCTCTCTCTCTCTCTCTCTCTCTCTCTCTCTCTCTCTCTCTCTCTCTCTCCCTCTCCATCTTCAGTTAGGTGCCTCTACTTTCTCTCCTCTCACTCTCCTCTTAACCCCTTAAAATCTGCCTTCCAACCTTATCATTCCACTGAAATTACTCTCTGGAAAGTTAACAATGATATCTTAGCTGGCAAATCCAATGGGCTTTTCTTAATACTCATTCTCCTTGACATCTCTGAAACCCTTAATTCTACTGACCATTCTTAACTCCTTGATACTTTCCTCCTTCTCTCTTGGTTTTTAGGACACCACTCTCTCTTGGTTTTCCTCCTACTGACTACTCCTTTTCTACCTCCTTTGCTGGATCTTCTAGAGTATAATCTCTAAATTAGGTGTCCCTCAGGGTTCTTCCCAAGGCCCTCTTCTCCCTCTGAGTTCTTTCACTTGGCAATCTCATCAACTCCCATGGATTTAATTATCATCTTAAATCTAATTATCCTGGTCTAACCTCTCCGCTGACCTCCAATCTTGTGTCTTCCAACCATCTTTCAGACATCTTGAGCAAGATGTCCAGCAGACATCTAAAACTCAAATATATCCAAAACAGAATCTATTTTCTTCTCCCCTAAACATCCCCCCCACACACACCTTCTCTATTCCTCCTGAGGCAATACCCTCTTCCTAGTTTCTCAGGCTTACAACCTAGGAGTCATCCTGGATTCCACCCTATCACTCATCTTCCCTATCTAATCTGTTGTCAAGGCCTGCCAGATGTTGCCTTTGCAACATCTCTCATAAATACTCCCTTTTTTTCCTTTGAAACTGTCACTCCTTTAGTACAGGCCCTCCTTTATTCATGCCTGGAATAGTTGTGCTGATTACAATACCTTGCTGGTGTGTCTGCCTGCCTCAAGTCTTTCTCCACTCCAATCTACTATTAAGCTACCAAAGTGATTTTTCTAAAGTATAATCCTCCCCCCCACACACACACACACTCAATAAACTCCAGTGGATTCCTATTGCCACCAGAAACAAATACAAAATTCTCTCTTCAGTGTTCAAAGTCCTTCATAACCTAGCCCCCTCTATCCTTTCCAGTCTTCTTACACATCTTACATGACACTTTGATCCAGTGACATTGGCCTCCTAGTTATTCCACATTCCATCTCTTGGCTACAGACATTGTCTCTGGCCGTCCCCCATGCCTGCAATGTTCTCACCTCCTCTGCTCTGACTATTGACCTCCTTGGCTTCTTTTAAGTCCCACTAAAATCTCACCTTCTACAGAAAGAATTTCCCCAACCCTTTTTAATTTCAGTGCCTCCCCTCTGCTAATTATTTTCTATTTATCTTAAATATAACTTGATTTGTATTATCAGTTTGCATGCTGCATCTCCTATTAGATTATAAGCTCCTTGAGGGTAGGAACTGTCTTTTGCCTCTTTTTTGTATCCATAGAGTTTAGCACAATACTTGGCACACAGTGGATGCTTATTAAATATTGATTGACTGATTGATCGTGTCATCTGTTAGTTTGATGAGCATACCAAGCTATGTCTTTATCCAAAGCATTAATAAAATTTTTACAGTTGGGGAGACGGTGGCAAAGGTGAAGTGACTTGCCCAATATCAGGCAACTAGTAGTTTCTGAGGTTAAATTTGAGCTCAGGTCTTTCTGACTCATTTCCTAACAACTTACCCACTGTACCTCCTAACTACCCCAGGACCCATGGGAAGGGTTCGCTGACTAATCCCAGTCAGACCTGAGGACCTGAGGATCAGTAAGCACCATACTTGAGTTACAAAGGAGAAAACCCATTTAAGTTCTTCACTGGGTGGCAAGAGCAGCTATGAATATTAAGGCCTGTGTAGTACAACATCTTCAATGCCAGAAGTAACCCCTTATCCTCTAGCTGGGGAGCAGAGATCCAGGACAATGCCTGGGTACACACTTTAAATCCAACTGGGTCCATCCAAATACAGAGGAATAAGCAAGGAAAGAGTAGGGCAGGCAAATTGGCTGGGTTACCCATTGTGTCATAATGAAACAGAGGTAGATCAGACAGAAAAAGAAACAAACAAAAATCTTTTGTAAATTGCAGTGGCTCCTGAGATCAAAAGTTCATCCATAGCTTTGGGTACTTGCCCTAAAATGTTTCATTACCAAAAGATTTAATTAATTAAGTTAATATAACCCATTTATATATATATCAGATTTTTTCAGTAGTAAAAAGATAAGGGCTTCTATAATAAAAATCACTGTATTCTGACTCTCCTCCACATCCAAGCCTCTCATGAGTATAAAGCTACCATTTCATAGTCATAACTTGTCCCTTCCTCCAATTCTAAAAGGATATCCTAACCTGGAGAGATCAGGCAGTGAAGCATGGTAGAAACAACATTGCATATAGAATCAAAGGACCAAGTCTACTACTTACTTCAAGAACGGTGGCTAGGTGATCCAGTGGCTAGAACACCAAGCCTGGCATCAGGCAGAATTGAGTTCAAATGCCACCTTAATCATTTATAATTGTGTGACCCTGGGCAAGTTACATAAACCTGTTTACCTCAATTTCCTCATCTGTAAAATGAGCTAGAGAAGGAAATGGCAAGCCACTATAGTATTTTTACAAAGAAAATCATTTCCTTCTCCAGGTCATTGGGTTGGCAAAGATACTGGAATGGTTTGCCATTTCCTTCTCCAGCTCATTTTACAGACGAGGAAACTGAGGTAAACAGATTTATGTAATCTGCCCAGTGACACAACTAGTAAATTTCTAGGGCTAGATTTGAACTCAGATTTTCCTGACTCCAGACCCTTTGCTCTATCCACCGTGTCACCTAGCTTCCCAGCCCTAATTTGTATCATTTGCCAATTTCTAAGATGCAAATGCACACAAGAAAAATCTGACGATCAGCTCTTGGAAACTGGCTTCAGTCCTCCTCAAAACAGACCCATGTGTGCAAAAATACTTAGGATAGCTCTTATAGAAATGGACAGTTTTAGAGGAAACTAAGAAGTGCTCTATGAATTGATGCAAAGTGAAATAAGTAGAACCAAATGTCTATTTTATACAGTAACAATGACAATATAAAGCACAACAACTTTGAAAGGTTTTAGAGGTCTAGAAGCAAAGAGAAACCAAGATTCCAAAGAACCAAAGAGTCAATACTCTACTCACTTAATGGCAAAGAGGTAATGGATTTAAAATGAAACATACATTTTTGGACACGTCCAATGAGGGAATTTGCTTTATTTTACTATGTATACCATGCATATTTGTTATGAGGGTTTTCTATTTATTTTCTTGTTCAAAGGGGTGGATGTTGGGGGAGAGAAAATGAATGCTTTTTAATTACAAAAAAAAAAGAGTAAATCGTTCTTTGACTGGAGAGCAAGAATAAACCTCAGTTCCACAAAGAAGAGAATGATCTAACCCGAGAAGTTCATTCTTTCTTAGAAATCCCTGGGGCTATAGACACTGAGAATCAAGGGATGTGGTTTCAGGCCAGTTTTCTCCATATACCTTTAGCTCAGAGGTCTCTCAGCCAATCAGGAGTCCTATCTCTCTATAAGTATGCAGCCAGAGTCCCAGGTCTATCTATTCTTCCAGGAACTGCCTGTGGCCAAGGTATTTTATTTTTTGAAAAGTTATAACCACAAAACAAATGGAAGGTAATAGAAGAAATTCACATAGTAGAAGAAAAAGTGCCTTATTTTCTGTGTCGTTTATAGATCCCACCACTATCATCCCTTTCCCTTCATCATCTCAGTAGTTTGTTGCTTTTGTTTTTATGTTTTTTAAGATTAAATCTTGCCATCTCACTCAGGCTGAAAGTACTGGTCTTAATAACATGGTCCCATTCTCACTATTCATCTTCATAGGAACTTTGACCTGCTGTGTTTCAGACCTAGGCTAGTTAGTCTCTCCTTTGGCGACTTTGGCCCTTTAAAGGCTCACTATATTATTACCAAAATTAGTGCCAACACAGATCAGCATAGCCCACTGCTATTCAGAAGACCTAGGCTCAAGAGAGCTGCCAGCCTCAGCCTGCCCTGAATTTGAGATTACAGGCCTGTGCTATCATCTCTAGCAATTGTGTACCTATTTTTAAATTTTCTTATTTATCTTATTTTGAATTTATGGAATAAAACAAGCATTTCCATAACATAGTATTATAAAAAAAAGATGATTGCACATGAAATGGTAAATAGTGAACCTATTTTAAAGTAAAATGTATTACCTTCTCTTCTAAAGGTCTTAAACTCTAAACAAAAGGGAAAAACCATGTAGCTAGAGATTATTACAGCAAAGTTCAAAGCTGTTCTTCAGAGGTTAAAAGGGAGCAATATTTAATAAGTTCAAATCTCTTCAACTCAGATCATTTTCTATTGGTTTTTATAAGATTCTCTTAGAATACATTTAACAAAGTCAGATATGTCAACTAGAAGGAAAATGGAAGTAAACTTTCACTCTCTCCTCAAATTCTTCACTGAGCTAGAAATAACCCCCCTTCTCTCCCTTCTCCCACTCCCCTCCAGTGAACCACATTCTCCTAGGTCCTGAGATATTCACCTTTCACAAACAGAAGACCTTTGAAGCAAAGATAAACTGTTCAGCTCCGGAGGTCATTTTTGTTTAGCCAGTTGGTGCTTGTGTGTACCCAACTGCATTCTGGTGTCTTCTTTGAGTTTCCGCAGATTCCAGAGCTGCCTACCTAACTTGCAATAAGAGAATAGCTCAGGCCCACAGACAATTGAATTCATTGACTCATGGAGTTTCCTTCTGAGCTGCATGATTATGAATCAGTGCCTGTTTAGCACATGGTATGCAGTGATTATTGTTCATATTAGGACACCGAACACTAGGGAAATAATGATCAACTCGGAAGCCATAAACATGATTACAATATACTGTGCCATCATAAAGTCATAATGATATGTAATAGCACCTTGTATTCATATTACTCCTTTCTCCCAAAGAGCACATGGTGCTTTATGGATATATTACTGTGCTCAGTTCTACCCCTCCTTCCCACCAATCCTTCATTCCAGTGTGTAATCGAGCTTTCTTATCTCTGTAGGCTTTAAAACTGCAGGAAACTCCATCCTCTCCCTTTCTCTCCTCTTGCCTTATCCAAACTGTCTGCGGGAGCTAAAGAAGTCTTCCTTCTCTTCTTCCTTCTCCTCGTTTTCCTTTTCCTCCTCCTATTCATCATCCTCATCATCATGTTTGTGATTGGAGCTGTCCCAAAGATGTTTTCAATGAGCCTATAGAATATGACAAGTTACAATATGTTTATTCAGTGACAAAAAGCATTCATTTTATCTACTAGCTGAATAGCCTGCAAAATGTGGAATATAAAACAATAATCCTGACTATTTCTATCTGATCTCCCTTGGATAAGATGAGAAGAATAAAATAATAGCAGCAAAAATTTGTATTTATATAGATCTTTTAAGGTTTGTGAAGTGCTATGCGCATGCATGATCTGATCTGGTCCTTACAACTTCTATGTGAGGTAGACACTATTTTCATTTATTTATTTATTTCCCCCACTTCACAGTATTTTATTTTTTCCAATTACATGCAAAGATATCTTTCAACCTTCACTTTTACAAGATTCTGAGTTCCAAAATTTTCTCTCTCTCTTCCCTTCCCTTCCCCTCCCCAAGACAGCAAGGGATCTGATACAGGCTTTACATGTACAATTGTATTAAACATACTTCCACATTAGTCATCTTGTGAAAGAAGAATCAGAACAAAGGGAAAAAACATGAGAAAGAAAAACTAGATGCTATTTAAAAAACAACTTTTACTGATAAGAGGATTTTACATCACTTACATTTCCTTCTTTATCATTCTCCTTCCATTCCAGAGAATATCCTTTATAATAAAGAATTTATTTGAAAGAGAAAGATTTTTCAAAAAGCTCCATTAAACTGACCAACCTATGAAAAAAGTCTAATGTTATAGGCAGTGTTCCATATCAATGGCTGCCCTTCCAAAAATAGTAGAGGGAAGTGTCTTCTCATATCTCCTCTTTGGGGCTGTTTGGTCATTATAATTTTGTAGCATTAAGTTTTGACAATTTGTTGTTTCCATTTACAATATTGTAGTTGCTGTGTATCGTGTTTTCCCAGTTCTGTTTCCTTCGCCTTGCATCCAGATATATTTCTTGCCACACTTCTTTGTCTCCATCCTGCTCGTCATTTCTTATATCACAGTGATATTCTATTATATCCATTATATATAAGTTTTTTTAGCTATCACCCAATCAGTGGTTAGCCTTATTGTTTCCAATTCTTTACTACCACAGAAAAAATGCTGCTGTAAATATTTCCTTTCTTTCCTTTTTGTCATTTATGTCCTTGGAGTATGTACTTCACACTGAAACTCTAGGTGAAATAGTATTAACATTTTAGTCACTTTCTTCACATAATTCCAAAGTATTTCCAGAAAAATTTACCGATTCGTATCTCCACCAATATTGTATTAGTATATTCACCTTTCCACAACCTCTCCAATACTGACTATTCCCATACTTTGTCATCTTTGACAATTTTCTAGGTGTTAAGTGAAATTTGGGGTTATTTGCATTTTCTTATCTAGGATTTAGACCTTTCTTTCACATAGCTGTTAAAGGTTTGCAATTATTCTTTTGAGAATTATTTGCTCATGTCCTTTTATCTATTGGAGAAAGGTTTGAGGTGTTATATATTAATATTAATCATTTATTTATTTTGGATATCAAACCCTTATAGGAGATATTTGATTTGAAGATTATTTACCCCTGGTCAATTACTTCCCCTCTTATCCCACTAGCATTATTTTTGTTTTTGCAAAAGCCTTTTAATTTCATGTTATCAAAATTATCTGTTGTCTTTTATAATCATTTCTATCTCTTTTTAGTTAATAATTCATACCCTTCTACCTCTGCCTTTGAAAAGTATGAGATTAAAAGTATTTTTTAATATTTTTGCAAAATTTCTTAATTGCATAGTGTTTAATATTTAGGTCATCAATCTCGTTGGAATTTATTGTGGAATAAGATGCAAAGACATTTGTCTAAGCCTAATTTCTGCCAGATTGTTTTTCAGTTTCCTTAGAAGTTCATGTCAAATAGAGAATAAAATAAATAATAGAGAAGCCTAGGTAATTAGGGTTTTTCTTGAACATTGGGTTATTGAGTTCAGTTATTTCTGATTCTTCCTTGTTTAATCTGCTCCATAAATAGTAAATGTTGTTATCACCCTCATTTTATAAAGGAGATAATTCAGCCTTGGAGAAGTTAAATGACTTGCCCAGAATCTCACAGTTAACCATCATGGAATGTTATACAGAGGCAGCAGGAACCTTAGAGATTTCTAGCTGACATTCATCATTTTGCAGAGAAGGAAAGAGGCCCAGAGGTTGGCCAGATTAATTTGTTCAAAGTTCCACCATTCTATATCCTTCAGTCATTTGTCCTTTGGTTGTAGCATCTCATTCTTTTCCACACTTCAGTCTTGGATTATTCTCATCACCTGTCTTCTCCTCTCTTACATTCATCACCAATAAGACAAGTAATTTAAAAAATTTGGATGGGATCTGCCAGAAATTTATTCTATGTAATAGAGGTCTGGCTCACAAAGAGTGCTTCATGTAGCATCTCTCCATGTGGAGGAGACTCAGGAGTTTGTTTCCTGGAGAATCCCAAAGACACGGAACAGAAAGAGACTG
Organism: Notamacropus eugenii; assembly: GCF_028372415.1. Classification (NCBI taxonomy): domain Eukaryota; kingdom Metazoa; phylum Chordata; class Mammalia; order Diprotodontia; family Macropodidae; genus Notamacropus; species Notamacropus eugenii. The sequence continues at coordinate 428,109,211 of NC_092876.1, read as the reverse complement.
GAGAACATTCATGGATATTGCATAATTAGTTCTGATTGATTAACCATATTTTGGAGAGCAGGTTCTTTGATTTGTTACAAAGGCATCAGAAAGGCCTGTCAGCTTTGGCCTCTTCCCTTGACTTCATTGGGTGAATCTATCATTCACTGAACCTAGTGAGAGACAGTACTGCAAGGGGAGAAGTAGTAGTTTTCTCCCCCTTTGAGGCCATATGGTCTAGTGAAAGACAGGATCTTAGACTCTGCATTTGTTTTTTTCTGCCCTCAATGAAGGCAGCAGAGTTCCCCAAACTTGTGAGTTTGAAAAGTTCAGTGGTTTCCAGAACTCTGAAGGGGTGTTCTAGAACTAGTGCATTACCAATGCCCTTAGGAGCAAGGAGTGAGTTACTTCCAGGAGTGATTTTAGGGACCTTAGGGCAGCAAAAGTTGAGATTTGGACTCACCTGGCAGTCATGCTACATCTGACCATGAGTTTAGAGGGGTCAATGCTATTTAAAACTGAGTTAAGTTAGGGACCCTGCTACCCAACAAAGACCAAGACAATATAGGGGAGAGTAAGGCCCTTTGAAGAAAATATCCTTTTTATGAACAGGCAATTTTCAGAGGAAGAAATTAAAGCTATCTATAATCATATGAAAAAATGCTCTAAATCACTATTGGTTAGAGAGATGCAAATCAAAACAACTCTGAGGTACCACATCACACCTATAAGATTGGCAAACATGACAGAACAAGAAAATGATAAATGCTGGAGAGGATGTGGGAAAGTTGGAACACTAATTCATTGTTGGTGGAGCTGCGAGCGCATCCAACCATTCTGGAGAGCAATTTGGAACTATGCCCAAAGGGCTACAAAAATGTGCATACCCTTTGACCCAGCAATATCGCTACTAGGACTATATCCCCAAGAGATCGTAAAAATGGGAAAGGGTCCCACATGTACAAAAATATTTATAGCAGCACTCTATGTAGTTGCCAAAAACTGGAAGTCAAGGGGATGTCCATCAATTGGGGAATGGCTGAATAAATTATGGTATATGAATGTAATGGAGTACTATTGTGCCATAAGAAATGATGAACAAGAAGACTTCAGAGAGGCCTGGAAGGACTTATATGACCTGATGCTGAGTGAAAGGAGCAGAACCAGGAGAACTTTATGCACAGCAACAACCACAGTGTGTGAGAGTTTTTTCTGGTAGACTTAGATTTTTGTAATAACACAAGAACTTCTTACCAAAAAAAAAAAAAAATCCCAATGGAGGATCTCAAGGCATAATGCCTTCCACACTCAGAGAGAGAAATATGGAAGTCACTCACATATTGTAGCAGATCATGTTTGTGTATGTGTATGTGTTTGTGTATCATGTTCTGATTTGTTATACGATTTCTTTCATTTATCTTAGTCTGACTACATAGCATGACTATAGTGAAAATATACTCAATAGGAAAGTATATGTAGAATCTATACAGAATTGTATGCAGTCGTGGGGAGGGAGGGGGGGAGTGGGAGGTAGGTGGGGGGGATAAAATCACAATTGTATGGCAGTGACTGTTAAACATTACAAAATTAAAAAAAAAAGAAAAGAAAATATCCTTTTGTAAACTATAAAAAAGGGGTTAAATAAAACTGGGGTACTATCTACTACTACCTATAGAGAGAACATACCCAATGGGGGCTTGAGATAATGGTGGTAAAGAAAAGACCACCTCAACTACTCAAGGTTCTAAAAGAGAGGTGCAGAGAATACTCATTACACATATAATGATCTCAGTTAGACCCTCATTGTCACATGCCAATAATTTTGGTTTCCCTTGATCAGTTCTCTGTACTCTTTCCCTAAATATCTGTCCACAGCCTTTTCTTCCCTAGGTAGCACAAGGGACAGAGTGCTGGGTCTGGAGTCAGGAAGACCTGAGTTCAAATCTCCACCTCAGATACTTACTGGCTATGTGACCCTGGGCAAGTCAGTTAACCTCTTTCTATCTTGGTTTCTTTAACTGTAAATTGAGAGTAATAATAGCCCCCTATGTCCCAAGAAAGCATTTTTAAAAATCTTCTGAGAAGAAATTGTTATACAAATAGCTTTGGTAGAGGAAGGAAACAAGCATTTATTAAGTGAATACTATGTTAAGGAACTATCCCAGGTGCTTCATAGATACTATCTCATTTGATCTTCATAACAACCCTGGGAGATAGTGCTACTAGGTGCATACTGAATTAGATTGAATGAATTTTCCAAAGTCACATAAGTATTAAGAGATAAAGCAGGATTTAAACCCAGGCCTGTCTGGTTTCAAACCTAGTGTTATTTCCACTCAAGCAAGCTGCACCATTTTGGTGTACTAATTCAGGAAAAGTATAAGGAAAATATTTTTTAATGAAATTCAATAATTACACCTAACATTCATTGAGTGCCTGCCATATACAAAGAACAGTTCTAGGTGCCAAAGGAGAGAGAAATCCAACAAAGCCCCTGCCCTCAGAGCTTATTGGAACTTATTTCAAGTTTCAAAAAAACCATATAGAAGCACTTGCCAAAATGGTCTGGGATATTTGAAAACGAATCATAATCTTTTCCCAGGTAATTTGACACTGGGTGGGGGGGAGGAGAAGCTATTTTAATTGGAAAAATCCAATTTTATAGATAAATGCCTATAATCTCATCACATTCTTCCTAATGTTATCTCCTCTTTTTTAAGTCCCAAACTATGGAGGAATAAGGACAATAAGTCACCTAATAAAAAAATCATGTAGGTTAGTTGTAGACTTGGTAACACTTGTAAAAAACTATAGGAAAGCACATCTTGTTGGACAACTCAATGAAAAACAACCAAGGCCAAAGGCAATCTTGTTTCACTTGTTCTAATTAACCTTCTTGACAGGTCAACAGAGAAAGGAAACTAAAATACTTCTTCCAACGTATCCCTACTTACACTTGGTTCAGCTCGAAAGTTGGCCCGTTGCTCTTTTATTGGGGGTGAAAAGGATGTAGATCTGCCATTTAATATGTGTGAGGATCTCCTGGTGAGGAAACCCCCTCTATCAGTGAGCATCTAAAACTGTTCTGTGAATTGTATCCTTAGAGATTTGCCTCAAGCACTCAGAGGTCAAGTGACTTATCCAGGATCACATAGGCAACATAGCAGAGGTAGGGATTTGAGTATGTTTTAAAGCTCAGAAATATCATTTCCCTTCCCTTCTGTTTAAAAGGAAAAAGCACACAAGAGGGCTTAGCTTTATGCACTCATGAAAACTGACCTCAGTCCCTGCCCAGTGGGACCTGACTAACATTACCAGTGACAGCTTCATTATAAATATCCAAGAATCATGAGCTTGTCACTTTTCCACCATCACAGGTAATTAAATCCCAAGCAAACTATGGAAACTCATTTACTCCATCAATCCAGACTGGTACTGAACTTGTCTCTGTGCCTGCCTGCATCCCTTCAAATTCCCTGAGGAACAAAAAACAACCCTTTTCCCTTACTCATCTCCATTCACAAGTACACAACTACACACATGCAATGTACCTTTCCTAAACCTTGCATAGTCAGAGTGCATCTAATATACCCTTCTGATCTTTCACAAGGTTTTAAATAGACTTAAGATCTCTGAAACCTAGGGAGTTTGCCATTAGGATCATAGCATCTCTTCAGGAGCTGGTAGGGACATTAAAAACAATCTGATTCAACCTCTAAGTCCAAACAGGTTATCAAATTACTAATCACTCAAGTAATCAAATGAATCTGAGATTTCATGATCTACCCCCATCTCCCACCGCCATTTTTCATTCTTTTTAAATTCTCTGCTACATTTGAAACAGTTAAACATGCTCTGCTCCCAGGTACTCTTTCCAAGTCCAAAACATACCGCATTAGCTTTCCCTCAAAACCCACCTGTCTTCCAAACTTCCCTATTTCTCTAGAAGGAACCATTATTCTTCCTGTCTTCTGGTTTGTAACTTAGCTATTACCCTGCAATTTCTCACCCCATATATTCAATCAATTTCCAAATCTTGTCATTTCTACCTCCAGAACATTTCACGCATCTAACCCTTTCCCTCTACTCACATAACTATTACCTTAACTCAAGTTTTCATTCCCTCTTGGGTAAATAATTGCAACAGCCTCCTAATTGATCTCCCTCACTAGATTTTCACACCACTCTAATCTATGTTCTACATTGCTGCCAAAGTGATTTTCCCCTAACATAGATCTAACCATGTCATTCCCTTAATCAAAAAACTCTAGTGGCTCCCTATTCTCTCTAGAATCAAATCTAAACTCCTCTGTTTAGTTTTTGAAAACCTTTACACCTTTGGCCCAACCTATCTTACTAGTTATATTGGACATCATCCACCCCGATCCCCAGCCCCTGACTCTAACACTCTGTGATCTAAACCAGTGGTTATCAAAGTGTGGTCTGTGCATCCCTGGAGGTCTCTGAGATGCTTTAGGGAGTCCATAAGGCCAAAACTATTTTCATAACAACACCAAGATGTTTTTATTTCTAATATAACAACTATCAATAGAAAATGACTCACATACACAGAAACTCTGTAATTTTTAAGAGTGTAAAGACATCCTGATACTAAAGTTTGAGAACCATTGCTCTGGATAAACTGGTCTTCTCCCTGTTCTTACACACAACACTTTATCTTTTGTCTTCTTGTCTTTGGCTATTCCCCCCACCAAGAATTCATTCTTCCATCACCTCTACTTTATAGATTACCTCTCTTCCATCAAGAGGCAAGACCTTCTAGATGACGCCTTTCTTGATTCCCTTAACTGATCATGCCCTCTCTCTTTCAAGCTACCTTGATTTGAGCTACCTTGTAATTATTTGTCTTTATTTTCTTCCTATTTATTCTGTATCTATTGTGTGTGTGTATTACTGTTGTTGCCTCCATTTGGAACATAAGTTTCTTGAGAGTAGGATTATTTCATTAATTGTATTTGTATCACTAGTACCTAATACAGTGCCTGACATACAGTAGGTGTCTAATAAATACCTATTGATTAAATGATTTATCTCATCAATGAGATTATTACCTCCATTGACGGCAGATCATTAATACCCACTCACTTGTTCCATGTCTTTATATGAGTTCACCACAGTGCAACATTTCACCCAGTGCTAGAGCTTTCTTCATTTTCTCTTGCTGTCTAGAGAATACCAGGAGAGCATGTGGGCTACTCTCACTACCTGATCTATCCATCTTCTTTTTCAATCATTCATATCTTTGATGATGCTTTTCATTCTGCTTCTTCTTTATTATGCCTTGCAAGCTCCTCACATCATCACCACCACTATCCATTGCTCTTGGTGAAACTCATTTTAAATCCTTCTGGATGGTGTTCATGACAGTCATATATACTATCCTATGAGTAGAATATAGGTATTAAAAATGTGGGACTTTGGGGAAGAAATTTGTGGTCATCAAAGGAGTTGCAATTTCCTGAAAACAACCCCACCTTCTCTCCTACTTCTCCACTTAATAATGAGTTATTGGCTCAGTTAATTTTGGGTCAGTCTAATTGCTATTACAGTTTGAGATTTCTAATTCATTGCCACTAAGATATGTTTTAGACTTCATTGAGAGAAAAGGAGTCAAAACTCTCCAAGCAAATCAATTTTGAGAGTTATGCATTCTGTGGATTTACTTTTGGAAATGGCAGTAATTCCATGATAGAAGTGACTACAAGTAGATTATAATGAGATTATGAAGTCAAGAACTTCCAGCTAGATTGGAATCACTTTACTGTTGGAGTATTCTTAGAAAAAAATGTCAGTCTTTCAAAAAGAATGACTCCTCAGGCACCAAATAGCTCCCATACTCTCAATTTTAGAAAAGACACCTTTTGTTAAAGACCCTTCTAAGAGCTCTTATAATTGTCCTAAACAAATCCAGGATCTGAGGATGTCAAAAACCAGGAAGTATGGGTGAATTCCTTTAAAATGCCTATCTACCAAGCCATTCCACCATCCGTCACCTTCCCACAAACATCAAGTTGGAGGTAGCTACATGAATCGAAACCATGACTGCAGCTACCACTCTCTCTTTTCTCAGGAGACTTGATGCCAATACTAGGTTTCCGAGCGACCTTAATTCACTTTCAGGATTTCTATAAATGTTACCCTAAATAATACATTTACTGGTCAGTTGATTCCCATCTGTTCCTGTGAGGTTTTGTTTTGTTTTTAGTGACTAACCCAAAGCCAAAAGGGCATTTAGCTAATGCAACCAAACAATGAAGATGATGACTCCATTTCTTAGGCTGAGTGGAGTGAGGGACAGCACAGAGCTATGCCACAGATGGAACAAGCCTAATCTGCTGAGAAGGTCACTTCCGCATCTCCTTCACATATTGCTACCAATTAAAGGAGGATTTTCTGGAAAGAAAGTGACAAATGCCAACCCCCTCCACCTCTAAATGAAAAACTCATTGCCTGAAGACATCTATAGCAACCATCTGTCACTGAAGAGACACTTCTGATAGACAGACCTTGAACTTCTCCATGCTATTCAAAAGGAGACATCAAACAAAACAAATTCTTACCCCAGTGACTTTGTCATAAATAACAATTTCTTGGCAGCTGACAGCTGGAATGTCAGGGTGAAAAAATTAAAAACAGTATTGGGAGGAGGGTGACTTGGGTGAGAAGGTGGCAGTGGGAGAAAGATGGAGGGGGGAGAGCGTAGAATTCAGAACAGGAAACAAAGTGTTACCTGTGCAGAAAAGATTTCACTTATGTGACTTTTTTTCTTTGGCACAAAAGAAATACCTTGGAACTAGAAACCAATCTATTTTCTACCAGATCATAAATTCCAGGAATTGCCAAATATCTCAGTTATAGTTGTTCATGTGCCTGCATTTATTAACACAGCCCTAGTCATGTTCATTAATGGAAAGCGTGCCAGACGATGTGCCAGGATACGGGGTTCAAGTCCAGCTCTGAGCAATTCACTGGAACTCTTCATATTCTAATTCTTCAAGGTGGTGGAGAGAACATTGATTTTGACCTCAGGAGACCTGACTGACTACCTCTAGCTTAGCTACATGACTTTGGTCAAGTGTCTTCACCTCTCTAAATTTTGGGATCTCCCTCTGTAAAATAGTGAAAATAACTCTTGTGCTACCTATTTCAAATCTCTAGTGTGAAAATCAAATGAGGAAAAAGTGTGTAAAGACCCTAGTAAATCACAAAGCACCATATCAATGTCATCCATAACAATAACAAGTTAGTATTCATACAGCATTTTAAGGTTTGCAAATTACTTTACAAATATTACCTCGAATTCTCCTCACAACTCTGGGGGTAGGTGCTATGATTTTATAGATGAGGAAAGGGAAACCAAGAGCAGTTCAGTGACTTGCCTTGGATCATACCATTAGTAAGTGTCTGAGTTGGGATTAAAAGTTTTTCCTGATTCCAAGTCCAACACTCTATCCACTCCACTATTCATTGCTTTCTCTAATACTTTAAGCATCTATGATTACATGAATATGGATCTATATTTCACAATGTAGATTGCCATCTGTCTCTGTCTTCATGAATTAAATTTGATCTCCTTTGTGATAAGCCTCTATGTACCTACCTAGTTTTGTCTTATAGCACGTGTAACTAGCTGGTGCAGCAGATAGAGTGCTCGTCCTGGAGCTAGGAAGACTCATCTTCTGGAGTTCAAATCTGATCTTTCACAGTTACTGGCTATGTGACTCTGGGCAAGTCATTTAACCCTGTTTGCCTCAGTTTCCTCAAATGTAAAATGAGTTAGAGAAGGAAATGGCAAACCACTCCAGTATCTTTGCCAAGAAAACCCCAAATGGGGTCACAAAAAGTCAGACATAACTGAAATGACTTAACAACATATTCAGTACCTCACAGAGTCCATAATCAAAACTTTTCTAGCACCTTGCTACTTAATCAACTCTTTGAACCTCACTTTTCTCATCTGTAAATGAGGGGGAAGAAATATAGTGTAGTGGGAAAAGGACTGGATTTGGAGCCAGAGAATCAGGTTTACATCCTGGCTCTACCACTTACTGTGTGCATGACCTTGAGGCTAGTTGTTTAGCTTCTCTGAACTTGTTTCCTTCTCTGTCAAAGTACGGGTTTGGGTTTCATAAATCTAAAGTTCCTTCTAGCTTTAAATATATGATTCTTGGACTAGATCATCTCAAAGGCTCCTTCCATCTCTAAATAATATGAAAATTTGGCAAGAACTGCCTGAGCCTGCATTCTGCTGTCATAGTATGAGAACTCAAGGTCATTTCCATGTACCAATGAGATATATGAATAAGACTTTAGTGTAGAATTATTGCCATTATCTATAAAAACAAATTAATAGAAAAACAAGTAGAGAGAAATAAATGTAGACATAGATGTAGGTAGGAATATAGATAGATAAAAGATAGATAGATAGATAGATAGATAGATAGATAGATAGATAATGATTCTACCAACTAAGGGTTATTTTTGAAGATAAATGAATAAATGAGATAGCATCTGTAAAGAATGCTGGGTCACCTAGAGGAAAATCCTACTCATGCCACTGGGATTATTCTCTATGAAGTAATACTTCCAGGAGTTAGTGCTGATCTACAGTAGAGACTTTGCCTGCATTTTGCCCATGAGGCTGGCTATTCTCCCCCCCCCCCCCCCCCCCCAGATGCCAAATGTGTTCTGAATTGCTATTATATGCTCACATTCTTTCTCAGGAGGTCCCATTTTTTAACTTATTGGTTAAATAAGTTAACCTATTTATTTTTATTTATTGGTTAAATAAGTTTAACTCATTGGTACTAGCAAAAGACTTAGGAATTAACTGATATATTTACAAAAAAAAGAAGCTAACTGAGCTAAATAAGGCAGAGAATCAATGTATTTGTCCTGAAGCACAAGAGAGAAGTGAGGCTTCTCATAATCTAGTAAATGGATTGGGAATATTTAGAATGAAAACCTGCTCACCTATGGAAGTACCAGTAAAGGGGTCTCTGATTCTTGTAACTACCCTGAGACTGTGGAGGAAGTTTGCAGTAGCAACAACAGTTCTCTGACCCTAACAAAATCCACCCTGTTGCCCATCCCTTTCACAACTTCATTTCTAATTCCTATTGATTTCCAAGAAAAGAACCCTACACTGAGGCAAGAGATTCAAAGTTAGCCTAGTAAGACATGTTTATCCCTATTTGTCTAGTTATTTGCTTTGTTTTATTTTTAATGAAACAGGAAAACCCAAAAGGCTTTCATTTAACTAAGGAGAAATGACACATTGTCAAGTAAAACAGGTTTTAGCGTCATTTAGAGAATGATTTTAGAGTCATTGTCTCCATGAAACACAGAGATATTGGTGTGTGATTCAAAGAAGGCAGAATAGATACCTGTATTGAACCTCTTCTCTTCTTAATCTTCCCCAAGAAAGACTTTGATTCCTTCTAAGAGGGGAAGCAGGAGGTTGGGGGAAGCAGGTGGTTGGGGCCAGTAACCACTCCACTCTCCTTAAAGAGAGGAAGTGCTAGGTTGAAATTGTATCTATCTACTCCCTTAAATATTGTTAGTGTAGGGGATATAGTATTCAGTTTCAAATTAGCTTCTGATCACTTTCATTAAACTCCAGCTTTACATCCAAGGCTTGACTCTCTTGCCACTAAATATTAATTTCACAATCAACATAGCAATTATCAAAGAAATACATTTCTCCAATTAGATAGCAAAAGAAAATTCAGAGAAAGTATATGTAAGAGAACATATTCCAGGCAATGCAGAATGAAGAAACTCTCCCATTGGATATGGGATCTCTCAGTTCAACCAAGAGAAAAAGTCCTAGATTTCATCCAAAGGAAATCCCCCCAAGTTTCTAGTGTAGCAAACTGGGGATAGGGACAGGGTGAAGATGGCCAACTCCTCTCATGCCATTTTTCCCCCCCGAGAGTCTTTTCCTTCAGCCACCCGAAGTAAGGATGGCATTTTCCATCCCTTGAAGCTAGAAGCCAGAGGAGCCTGAAGTCCAAAAGACAGCAACCAGAAGAAAATTGAAGAGCTCTCCTCTCTCCCACACTTGCCCCTCACTCAGGTGTAGGAAATTGATCTCTACTAATGAGGAGATTTCCATACCAACAGGCTTTGGGATTCAGGCTACAAAGGAAATGGTAATGTTGTACTCTCCACAACACGCATGATATCTTTCCGATTTTATCATGTCACAAATGTCTTTATGATTAAATTAGTACAAATATTCCAGATTGCAGATGATGAAACATAACCCTTCTTCTCAATAAAAGGGTAGGAATCTAAACAAACCAAATAGTACATACATTGATACAGTCGTTCAGTCAGTTGGTTCTGATTTACTTATTTTTTGACAAGAATTGGATCTATAGAGAAGGGGGAAAGTAAAAGAATGTCAGGCATAAAAAACAAAAGGTATAAAAAAGCAGAAGGCATCAAATTGAGATAACGGGGGTATAATTCTACCTGAGTACAATAAGATTCTAACTATAGGATTTTATGCAAGATATAGCATGGTGCTTTGGGAAACAGTTCTAGATTTGGAGAAAGAGTTCCGGGGTTCAGATCCCAGATCTTCTATTTACTTACTAGTGTGGCCTTAGGCAATAAAACAGCATGGATTTTTTAAGCACCTATATTCAATTCTAGGAATACAAATATTTTAAAGTGTGTCCATGTTTTCAAGGTGCTTACTACACATTTCTAAGGACCAAATTACTTAATTTCTTTGAATCTTAGCTTCTTCATCTAGAAAGTGAGAGTATTAGATTAGATTGAGTAGCTTCTAAGGTCCTTTCCAGCTCCAAATAAATGGTCTTAGAGAATATGTACTTCTTTTGAATTCAACCCAAATGTTTTTTCTGATCCAAAAGACTGACCTCAAAAACTTCTGAGACTCCAGTCTATTTGAGAAGAAAAATAATGAAGTCTTCCCCCAGACACCTAATTAGCATGCAGTTGATATTTTAAGGGATTTTTCTCCCCTTCTTATGAAGCTTCAAAGTCTGAAGGAAGAACTTCCAGATAATCACCATCCTTTTCCCCATCTGACTTCTAGCTCAGGCTAAAACTGAGATATGTTGAAGTGTCTGCTGCCCCCCTGCGGTTTCAGTTGGCCTATTGCATTCAATTTTCCTAGTGAAATCAGTAATGCATAGAAAGAATCCCTGAGTGCAGCATGGAAATATTCCAACAGAATTCAGCAAATTAACCTATAACTACAGTTACAGTCATCTAAGGGGCTAATATTAAAGCCTCATTATTACACAGAGCCATTTGCATGGTTGCTAATTAGCCATTTTACATTTCATCTCAGTTTGGGATCACCCCATTGATTCTATTGGTATAAAGGGTCAGCAGCTCTATCTGTCTCTCTGTCTCTCTGTCTCTCTTTCTCTCTCTGTCTGTTTCTCTGTCTCTCTGTCTCTGTCTCTCTCTGTCTCTCTCTCTCTGTCTCTCTGTCTCTCTCTCTCTGTCTCTCTCTCTGTCTCTCTCTCTTTCTCTCTCTCTCGCCAGTGGTGGAACTTGCATGTAGAAGCTTCCCCTGCTGCTGAACCAGAGACTACATACAGCCATACACTTGCAGGACTTTTCAGAACTCACAAGGTCTTCATCTGGTCGCATCCATTAGGAGGCTGCTGCTCAGTCATCTACTCATGAAGAAACCTCAAAAAAGGCAGCCCAAACATAGGTTCAGGTTTATCTTTTTAAGAGGGGAGCTCATAGCTAAAAGGAGACCAAGTGAAAGAATAGGGGTAGCTGCCCTTCTCCCATAAAATCCTTGGGAAACAGCTTACAAGGGCTCTCTAAGCTAAGGAAGAGGAAGAGGAAGAGAAATGGAGGGGTGTATTGTTCCTTTTGTATATCCATTGGTATAGAAGTAAATGAGGGAATTCTTTGTGTCTCATCTCTCATTGCAACATCTGATTTATATGTAGGGAAGTAAGCTCACTACAGACATATATAGTCACCAGGAATTGTGACTGAGGAGGAAGCTGACACCTCCTACCCTAGGCATGTGCTTCTATGTTCCTGTCACACAAGTTTTTATGTGTTTTTCACATGTATTTGGTCTTTATTTCCCCCACACCAAGGAGATTATATTTCTTAAAGATAGAATCATTTTTTTCTTTGTATCTCCCTACACTGGTTACTACAGTAACCAGTTACTACATCCTTGAGAGATGACTACCTCATGTGATAGACCAAGGCTCAACAGATTGGGCATGAAAGGAAAGGGAGAACGTTGGTGTCTTCAAAACCAGATAGCAGGATTTGGCCTTACTGACTCCTTGAAATAAATGTTAACAGCCAGGATGGGCAGCCCTGAATTAAGATAAACATCTTAGGCTCCCAGTCTATCCCTGCCTGTTCATGATAATACTGTAGCCTTTATAGTACTTAACCAGTTCTACATCTCTGGCCTGTGTTTATATTTAGTAGTCTTCCTTTAAGTAGCAAGCTTTCTGTGGTATGTCAGCAACTTTACTATATACAAGATCATAAAAAAAATAAAAAGCTTTCATAGAGTCTCAGGAGAGATCAAAGATACAAGGTTGGACTCTAAGCAACTTTATCTCCCAAAATAATCACTGAAATCAAGTTCAGATATGACTTTTGTCAAAGTCGGTGGGAAAGAATATGCATTAAGCAGAGACTATTAACGGTTTTCCTCAAAAAACAGAGAATTTGCTTAAAACTAGCAGAAATGGAAGATTCGTTTTCTCTCAGGAAAAAAAATATGAAGCCATGTTTAAACATATGATAATAGGGTACTAGGCTCAGTATCATTCCTAACTTGTCACAGATTCAAAGGTATCTTTAGGTAAGGGGTGGAGGCATAAGTAAGGGAGTAGTAAGAGAGAACTTACCTGTCCTCAATGAGTTGAGTCTCTGATCCCAGAAGAAACATATCGCAGTATTCTGGAAGAGCTGAAGGATGTGATTGCTGTGGCTTTGTCAATGATTTTTGAAAGACTATGGAGAAATAAAGATGTTTCAGAAGACTGAAGAAAGGAAAATGTCCTGATTTTCCAAAAAAAAAGAAGAGTAGATTGAACAAAACATAGGTCAATGAGCTTGACTTTGATTTCTGGCAAAATTCTAGAATATATTTTAAAATAATTTTAAAAGACAGTCAACTAGGCATAGTAGCTCATGTCTGTCATCCCAGCCAGTGGGGAGACTGAGACTGGAGGATTTCTTGAACTTGGAAGTTCAGAGCTTCAGTCAGATGAAGTCAGACTGCAATCAGGGGTCTGCACTAAGCTGGAATTAATATGGAAAGCCCCTAGAAAAGGAAGGAAGTGGGGCAGTAGATTGCCCATGTCAGAAACAGAGCAGGTCAAAGATGCTAAATTAGTCAGCAGTGGGATCTGGTCATGAGTATTTCCAGCCTTGGTGAGAAAGGGAGATTTGATCTTTAAAAAAAAAAAAAATGGTTACTGAAAGGGATAAGTGGGCATAGTGACAACAGGGCTTCTCTGAGAACAAATTTATGGCTTCTCCAGACCATTTTTAAAAGTAAAATTACTTAACAGGCAGAAAGAAAGATTTCTTTTTAAGTTTTTTGAAGATTTAGCTTTTTATACTACAGTCATTTCTCTCCCAAGAACCACACTCCCCATAGTGCCCTCCCTTAGAAAGCACATTCCCCTGAATGATCCCCCCAGATATGGTCTGTAGCGGCCTGACTGACACTTTCAGAGTCATTCCTGTACGTCAGAATCTGACACTGCCACCTCTTCCAGAGCCTTCCAGAGGGCAATCTCTAGGCTTTGGTGTATATAAGCCACAGCCATCCCAAAGCAGCCTAGCATTGTCCTATGTAAGTCAGGACCTCCTGCTCCTCCTATTTATTGAGTCAACTAAAGACAGCTCCTCCCTTTAAGAACTTACCATTTTTCTGAGTTTGCAGAGGTAAATTAGTTGGTGGGAAAAGGAAGAAGGTAGGAGGACAGGAAGGAAGGAAGGAAGGAAGGAAGGAAGGAAGGAAGGAAGGAAGGAAGGAAGGAAGGGAAGAAGGGAGGGAGGGAGAAAGGGAAGGAAGAAGGGAGGGAGGGAGGAAGGATTTGTAATTTCACCAACAGGTGGGAGCAGTGAACTTAACTGATAAAGAGTCTTCCTATGTTACATAAATCTTCCCATATTTTCCAAACTCCTCATATTAATTTCTTTCAGAGCAACAATATTATGTTACATTCTTATTTCACAAATTACTTAGCCATTTCCTTATCAATGGATACAACGTCTGTTTCTCATTTTTTTGCTATTAGAAAAGAAAAGTGCTGTGATGCTTTTTTTTCACCAGTCCTGTGAATTCAGCGATGAAACTCCCTAGACAAATGGAGGTTGGCAACGATTCTGCAACTTGCACTAGTCTTAGAGATGCTTGGAGACAATCCTCCTTGAACTCTCTACAGTCTTTGATACTGTGGACCAGTCTCTTCTTTAATGCTGTCTTCTCTCTGGGTTTTCAGGACCCCAGTCTATCCTGGTTCTCCTCCTACTTATCTGACCTCTCCTTCTCTGTCTCCTTTGTTAGATCCTCTTCTAGATCACATTCTGTAACTAGAAATGTCCCTCAGGTTCTGTCCTGGATCCTCTTCTCCCTCCACTCCTTTACTTGGTCATCTCATCAGCTCCCATGGATTTAATTACCGTCTCTGTGCTGATGATTCTCAAATCTACTTTTCCTTCCCCAGCCTATCTGCTGACCTCCAATCTTGCATCCTCCACCTGGGGCTCAGGATCTCCTGCTGGTCCGCTGAGGTGGGGTTTTTTGAGGGTTAACTGAGATGCCTCCCATTTTGTCCCCTTCAGCCACAGCAAGAAGGAGCTTTACCATTAATTCGCTAGCCTCCAGAGCTAGAGCTAAGAGACCCATATCCCCTCTTTCTGCTGTCTCCACTATTCCAGAATTTTTCTTGGGGCAATATTCTCTGGGTTTATCAAGGTCAACAAGGGAGGGTGAGAGGGACTTAGTGTTTACTCCGCCATCTTGGCTCCGGGAAGTGACTTTCAAACATTCAGTCTGTGGGCTGATAGCCCCAAGAGTAGCTGCTGCTGCTGCTCTGCAGGTGCTGCACAGGACTGCACTTTTCTCTCACCCAGTTCTGACAGACCCTCCTCCTGCCCTGAGAGATCTGGGAATCGTCACTGTTGCCAGCGATTCAGTCTGCTGTGGTTGGCTTCGGATTTGCTGTGGTAGAGTCTGTGCTGGTGTAACCCTCGCACTAGACTACAAGTCTCTCCCAGTCCCCTCCTGTCCACCCTCCAAGTTGTCTTGGACTGGAAACCTGCCACACCCTGTCTCATTGTGGATTCTGCCACTCTAGAATTTGTTCAGAGATATTTGAAGGAGTTTGTGGGAGAGCTCAGGTAAGTCTGTGCTTTCACGCTGCCATCTTGGCTCCACCCTTCCTACAATATTGTTCTTAAAGACTACATTTTGACGTCAAGGGTATGACTCAAATGTCCCAATGTTGCATTGTCCTCAATGTAAATGTATGGGAATTTAGTATCTTACTTTTCTCTAAAGCTGGTCAAGTAATATACAGTGAGAATGGTTCTTTCAAAATGAAAACCATTCCAAATTAAGAGAGAAAAATTTCCTGTCATTCAGGACATTTATTTGACTTCCTAGATCCTCATTATTATCATCCATGCATCAAGTTCATTAAAGTTCCATTAGGGTTTCTTTGCCTAAGGAAGGGTTCTTCTCTTTCAGGAAATATTCTACACAAGGAAATCCTTCCTGTCAGTTAGGGAAAAAAGAGAAATCTTAATTAGACCCCAAATACTCAAAACTGGAACAGTCTAGGACTACAGTAATATATTTTCAATGAAAGAAAACAAGTCTTGATGAAATACAGTCTTGCCTGTTAAATGACATCACATAACTAATGGTTTCCCCATCTATCAATAATAGCTATTCATTGATTAATCAGGACAAATTGAAATGGTACTCCAGCAAAACGAGAAGGGGCCCAAGCCATCCTTCTTCTTAGCTCTAATCTTATCTACAGACTTGGTGTTCTTTATTCCAATTAAAATGAAACACTGAGGATCTACATTCAGGCTGGTGGGTTGCCCTGGTTCCTTCCCTTCTTTAGTTCACTGCTTTCAGTCCAACATGCTGCTGCCTCAGAGGGATTTCTCCTTTTCCTATCCCTCTGCCTTCTCTGACCAGAGTTTGAGAGAAGGCAGAGTTAAGTTCTGCTTTATGTTCTTACAGAATGATGTAGTGAGGACAGGGAGGCAGGATATGTTGGTAGAGTCTACAACTACAGCCCCAAGTAACAAAATAATGGATCCCTGCTGTGCCATTTTTTCTTTTATTAATTCATGAAATTGTCACCTTATTGGACTTCTTGATGTCTTGGCCTTCAGAGACAACTGCATAATTCTTACATTGGGAAGTTTTAAGAATTCAAGAACTGGAGAAAATGTCTAATCTTCTATCTTGTTGGTCTCATGGTCCACATGTCTTTCTGTGTCTCAGTCTCAGTCTCTCCATCTCTATCTCTCTGTCTGTCTCTCTGTATCTATCTATCTATTTATTTTTCTCTCTCTCTCTTTCTCTCTGTCTCTCCCTCTCTTTTTCTCTTCTTTTAATAGTCACAAGATGAGGTGATATATGTGATTATTTTTCCTTTCCCTAAGGGTTATATTTTTTTAACCTTTCCTGTGCTTCTGTTGCTTAAAGTATTTGCAAGTTGAGTAACCTGCTCAGATTTTTTTTTTAGGAATGCTTTTAATACCTCTATTTTATAGAATGTCCTTTTTTTCAAGGATGATTAGTTTTAAGTTTACAGGGCATGTCACCTGAAGTTGCATCTTGAGTTCCCTTTGTAACACACTGTTCAATTTCCTCCTTTACATTTTTTACGGTAGAGAATAGACTTGTTAGATGAATTTCCTTTTCTTTATATGTGAAGATATTTCTCCTGGTTACTTGTAGAATTTGTTAGTTATTGGAATTGTTAAATTTAACCAATACGTGTCTTGGTGTTTGTAGCACAGAATTTTCCCTTTTTTTTTTGCAGGCTATCTGTGGATTTTTTTTTATTGCTGTGTTTTCAAGCTCTGGGCAGTTTTCATGTATTGATTCTTGCATTATAGCATTCAATTTTTTGACTTGTCATGTTCTTCTTGCAGATCTGTGATACTTAAGCTGTCTGCTTATATTTAATCTTGAACATCATTGCGTTTTGTTTGTGTAGATATTTCAGAGGTGTCCTGGTGAATGGCTTTCTGAAGAAACAATGTATATACAACCCCTTTTTATTGTTTAATCTACATGAGTAACATTTTCTCCATTACCTTCTTAAGTCTAGATAATCAATGAAACAATGTATCAAGCCCTGGTAGTTTTTTTACTGACTTCAGAGATAAAAATGCTCACAATGAAAATTCAGTAGTAAGTTTTCTCAGTACAAGCTGGCTTCAGCACATGCCTGGATCCTGTGCTCTTTTTACCTTCTCCCTTTTTCCTTTTCTTCTGGATAATCTTTCGCTTCCCTATGTTTTCATTCCCAATTAGTTTTTCCCTCTTTAGTTTCTTTGGTGAGACTTGCCACCATGGATTCTATTTTTTATATTCTGCCCATTATTTTGACTGTCTGGGCCATAAGTAATGCTTTCATAATTCTTATTTCTGTTTTATGCAATTCAGCCACACCTGCTCTCCAGGGAATCCACAGGGTCTGTTGTCTTATCTGGTCTTGATTCATCTTCTTTTTGTCTTACAGTATTTATTTACAGATTCAGGTCTCTCCCAGCTTATCTGGGAGACCATATTCCCTTCTATTATTAACATGTTCCCTGCTGGTTTATCTGCTTGTGCTTGTAGTCTTTACTTGAAGTTTTTCCTCCTGTTATCTTTGTCTATTTCAATCTTTTTTCCTTATATCCTTCCATTGCTCATTTTCCGTCTCCATTTTAATGGAAGTTTCCTAGGGTTGCTCTCAGTCATCTCACCTCTTGGAAACCCACATATCCCATGTTTCATCAAGTGTTAATTCAATTTCCTTTTTTTGTTGTTAGTTTCATCAAGAGATCTTTTAAGCCATCCGGGTTCTTGGTAGCCATCTTCCTTTCTGTTTTAATATCTTTCCTATTGATTGATCTGGTTGTGCTCAGGATTTTTAACTGAATTTTCTTCCTCCTGAGATATTTGGTGTTTTCAGTTTTTTTCCCTTATACTCTATCTGTCACTCTGAACCTTCTCCTTTGATGACAAATTCTCTAGCAATTGGACCTCAAATCTGTGTCAGTCATTACTATCAGTTGTGGAAAGTGAGGGAAACAGAAGTTAAGTGATTTGTATAGGGTCAAACAGCTAGAAAGTGCCTGAGGCCACATTTGAATTCAGGTCTTCCTAAGTAGCATTCTATCCACTATGGCACCTGCCTGTCTTGGTTATCAAAATCTCTTTGAATTTTTTTTTATTATCTAATGTGTTAGCTATGACTACTAACTTTGTGTCTTCTGAAAGAGCTCTGACAAGGGATGTTCAAGGCATACTGGAAGCCTATAGTGCTCTGATCAGGATTGGTCAAATAACCAGAAAATTCCAAGGAGTGTGGAACCTGCAGCTCTGATCAGGGTTGTTCTGGGACAGGAGGGGGTGGGGGGGAGGGAGGGGCTGCAACCCGGCAACAACTTGATCAAAGAAACACTAGGGGAGGTGCAAGGTTCTGAAGTTACCTTTGCCACTCCAGGAGTCTTAGAAATAAAAAAAAAAAATACACAATGAAATAGGGACTAACCAACTCATCTAAGAGCAGAGGAGGAGAATGATTCTGTCCCTGATATGAAGTCCCAAACCAGGAACTGAAGTTGTGTAAAGGAATAAGTAGAAGAAAGCATTTAACACAATGAAGAAATATTATGGATTGAGTTGCCCTAGAGGTAAATCCAGAAAAATATTTCCAGTCCCTCATGGAAAATAATTAATATGTGGATTGCCTAAAAACTATGCCCTGTGAAATTTGCTGAGATTTTTAAAAAATAAGTCATTGGTAGAAAGTGCTCAGAAAAACACCTTTGGCCTTCCTAAATCATCACAGAGCTCTCCTTAACTGAGGAGACAGTTGTGCCAAAAGCACTTCTATTGATTTGCTATGAACAGAATTTTTTTAATTGGGAAGGAGTTGATCAGATACCAATAATCAATTAATTTTTATCTAGTCTAGTAGATGAAATCAGAAAAAGTAAGGGACAAGTAAAAGAAAAAAACTAAAGTGTTAGGGTCTTAAAGTACAAAGAACTGTCTATACTTTATTATCCCTTTGTTTGAAAAAGTCAAGTGTGATATTGCTTCTTTGAAAAACAAGAAAAACTCTATGGAGTGAATTGAAGCAGGAGATAGCTCTGAAGAATGTGTTCTCTGTCAGCAGAGAAGAGACCCATTTATGGAAGAAGAAAAAAGCTCTCATTGATTTAAGTCATAAATGTCTGGGAGCTGGAGTCCATGTTACATGTGGTTTGAGGCCACTTAGTTGAGACCTTTTGAAAGCATACAAGTTCTAAGTTTAATGGTCAGTGAAAAGTCCATCACTTCACAACACGGTTAGAAGACTTGAACTAGTTGAAGAATGTCTGTATGTCCTCTGGGTGAGGAAGGAAGGTTTTCTATGACACATCATCATTCATTTCCAAAAGTAAGCTCCCCAGCCTCTTACACATAGGCTTGCATCAGGAAGGACATTGCACATGCCATGAGGATAGGGCTCCATTGGCCAAGACCATGTCACCTTTAGAATTAGGAGGACTTGTAGCATGCTCTGGATAGCTTTAATTCTTATTGATCATGGCTATCATGGAAAAGGGACAAAAGAGGGTTTATGCCTCATTGAGAACTTATAGTTTAAATCAATGAGTGAAGTCCTATGACATGAGAAATCTAGGAAATTTGTCATTTCTTAGGTTGGGCAAGTATAAGAGGATGTTGATTTTGAACTGGGGAAGAAATTATGAAAAGTCATGTGTGGCTTTAAGGAACATGAAAAAGGATGGCACTTTCCTAATACTATATGAGTTCTCTTCTGGATCTGGGAAGTGACAGAGGATAGGTAGGGTTTTTTAAGGGTAGTGGGAACCTTCAGAGGAACTTATATGAGAGGTGGAATTTAAAATAATTTGTGCACCATCCAGATGTCAAGTGAAGCTTCCCTTTACAGGAGACCTTTCTTGGTTTCCCCTCCCCCATGCCCCTTCTTCCCCCTAGTTATCCTTCTCTTATATTTTATGGGTACCAGGTTATTTACATATTGTCTACCCTATTAGAACATATATTCCTTGAGAGTTAGGGTCTGCTTTTGTTTGCCTTTATTTGAATTCCCAGTACCTGGCACAGAGCAAACATTTAAATACTTGTTAACTAGCTGAGTGTGTCAAAATTGAATAGTCCAGACTTGAAATATCTTTCCCAAAAGTTGTAAAAATTATGAGAGTATCCGACATGTAAAATGGGTAGAGACAGTGGAATGAAATTAAGGTGGAAGTTGTAGTAATAGATAGAGATTCTTCCCAAAGACAATTTTCAAGGTATGGGAGAGTCAGCATGGGCTACAAATGGATTAGAATCTAACCTAAGGGTAAGTGAGTAGCACTGGAGATGTCCCACCTACAACTAAGATGTAATATCACAGGGAATAAGAATTGATGACACTGACCCATTAGATTGGATATCCGGGACTGGAGTAGACTGAATGAGGAGGAGAAGGAAAGGAAGAAAAGATGAAAACAAACCAAAAACATCCCTGTTTCTGAGGGATAAAAGGAGCTTAGGAAAAAGGTATTTTAATAAAATATTGTGAAATATTAAAAATAAGGTTGGAACCTTTAGACCATAAAGTATTTTTAGAAAGATTAGATTCTATTTTTATGGGGAATAGGAACTTCAATAGAGAGCACTGCAACCAAATGAATTAGTATTCTCTTATCAATGCTCATTTACTCGGAAGTTTAAACTTTTGTTATTGCCTTTTGATTTTTAGGAAAGATATTTTTTAATACATCTCACTTTCTCACCCCTTACCCTCAAAATTAACAAGGCAATCAGAAGTTAAATAGAAACTGATCAATCATATCCTCCAGACCATAGACTCCCTAAGTGGGTGATACTACCCCCTAGGAGCCCTGGAACAATCCAGGAGGCAGTAGTAGCCTTGGATGCAACTGGGGGTTGTTAAATAAAATTAGGGAGGAGGCAGTGAGAGTATGGGGAAAGAAGAGAAAAAAAATTTGAAAAACCATTCATATATGTTTCATCTGTTGTGTAACAGAGTTAAAGTCATAATGATTACATTATTTTCCAAATAAACACACAAAATCCAAGTTATAAATCCATCTGCGGTCAAGTCTTCCAACAGGTCTTAACAAGCAAGTGTGGTTGTGCATTGTTGGGGAATATGTGCCTGTAATGACTTGTTTACAATATGATACTATATTGTTACATGGCACAATATTGCATCATCAAAATTTTAATGAAGGAAAACACCTACAAATTTACAATAAATTATTAAATTTAAGATACCATTTTTCTTAAATATTTTTAAATGCCACAAATTTTAAAAAAAAACTGCTAAAGGGTTAAAGAAAGTAGATTTCCAGGTGGGTGCTAAGTAATTTTTTAAAAGGGGGTGGTAGGCCAAATAAGTTTGGGAATCTCTGCTCTAGATGAACAATATTTATGAGAGTAGGTTGATATCTCTAACCTGGTACCCCCTCTCTCCAAGGAGAGAATAGGACTTCTGCCTCCAAACTCCTGCTTCCCCTCCTGGAAGCAAGGAAAGTATCCCTAGGAGGAGGGTGGGAAGAAAAGAGGCTAGAGATGTGTATTCTGCCTCCCTCTGAGGAACACAAGGACAGCATCCTCACAACACATAGAACATCACTACACATAGGGGGCTCACTGCTTTTCCTTATATAAGACTGAAGCAGAAGAAGAAATTTAGGGATGTCCTGGAGTAGAAATGAGATTTTATCTCAGCTGGGCTGGATTCCAAAAGGTGCTCCGCATTCATAGGGTTTTGATGCTAAGTTAGCTGTAGAGCCTGATGCAGATTCAATTCCCAAACACCTAGATTCCTGCCTCACTCTCCTGACTTTTCAAAATTCAGAAGGTTGGGTCTCTAATCCCCTCAGCTAAAGAGAAAGAACAAATATCAAAGCAGGCAAAGAACTGAGATCTATATTCACAGAAGTGTGTATCAATGAAAGGGGGGAGAGAGAAGGAGAGAGACAGACAGAGAGAGAGGGAGAGAGAAAGAGAGATGGAGGGAGAGAGGGGGGGGAGAGAGAGAGAGAAAGAGAGAGAGAGAAAGAAAGAGAAAGACAATAAAGAGAGAGAGAGAGGAGAGAGAGAGAGAAAGAGAGAGAATCTAAGACTTTTCCTCTTTAAGTGTTGTCTCATCTCTCACCACAACACCAAAAGCAGGAATTAGTCAGCCAAAAAGAATGGTTAAAGCAAAAAAGAAAAAACTAGGCCTTCCTGAATGACCCCACATTCCTATTCAACCACTGAAGCCAATCCAAGTGGCAGCTTGCCATTGATGGTTAGCAGACCAGAAATGGTTATTGCATGTCTACATATGCCAAAGTTTCTCCAAGCACCTCCATGGATACTTAAACCATGCAAACATAATACGGGTTTCCTGGAACCCCTGAAATCACACCTATTCAAAAGCCCAGCTCTGAAGATGCCAACTCTTTTGCAGGTGAAGAAAGAAATATCCAGTGTCTCCAGAATTAGGTAGGATTATGCTGGCCTAGTGCAAGCTTTTGAACATTTAGGAGAGAGTTGAAAGAAATGGAGCTGGAGATTGGAACTGCAACAGGGAAAAACCATTGTATGATAATACTGTGGTGACTGGGTCTGTGGACTGAATTTAGCAGCTTAGCCTCCACTTTATGGGAAAAGGAAAACAGACAGCTTTTTGCTGGAAGAGGATCAAATTCCTTTTTGTGGACAAGAAAGTTCTGGAAATCCCTCTTCAGACCTGTTTGTTTCCAAGTGTGCATCTATGATTTGTCCCCCCATATTCTCCTAAATTATGATTTTATCCCATTTATTGTTTTCACATAATATCTTTTGTTCTGTGAAGTCTGAATTCAGTCAAAGGGATGCACTTGAGGACCTAGTGACCTTGAAGTCACATGTAACCTTGAGGATACAGGTTCCCCATCCTTGATCTAGGGTTCGCCATGAAAGTTGTATAGTGTAATATGTTTGTATATTGGTTGAATACAATGGGTTTAAAGGGAGACTCTAGTATCTAGTGAATTTTAAGCAGGAATAAAGAAAATAAGCCAGTAAATTCAATACTCTACTAATGATCAGATCTCAGTTCTAGTCTGCAGGTATGATAATATATTTTTTAAATTAATAATTCTATAGTATTTCCAACAGTCAGAACATAAACTGAATCTGAGGATTTTCTTTAGTTCCCTGGTTAATAGGTATTGAACCTATTGTGATAACAAGGTGCTATTGAAAAAAGAGAAAGAAGGGGTCAGATGAGGAAAGGGTAGGAAGCCTCTACCAAGATCTCCCTCCATCTGAGGGAAACAAGGCAGGGACTGGGAGAGAAAATGATGATCAAAAGGAATCTTCAAACTCTATGAGTGAAGACAGATCTGTCATGATTCAGATCTACCCTTTTCCAGAAGTAAAAAGAGACTAAGGAACAAATAGTAACTGGTCAACTTTGCTCTCCTCAATGACACATACTCATTATATACAAAAGAGAATATGTAGATTTGATAGGGGGTCCAGGAATGTATGGGGACTATCTACACGCATTTGTAGGAGAGTAGTACCTACAAAGTTGAGTTGGGTATGGAGTATTTGCCAACCCAACCCCTTCAGCAGTTCAAACAGTGAGAGTTGGGTTACCAAATACAGATGTAACTCACGTCTCAACACTCAAGACTCTGGACTTATAGGAGCAATCTTGGGCCTAATCTTGGGTCTCTAAAACCCATATTTTCTTGCCTCCCCGCCTCAAAGAGCTGCCTCATAAATCTCAGAATAAAGTGCAAATGTAGCTCAAATGCATATCTCCAAAGACATGAGTAAGTCTCCTGTTTCCATGTCGACACTTAAAGTATTAACATATATCTGAGTAGAGAACAGTCTTTTTAAACCCTTCAAAAATTGTAGAAAACACATAAACAACTTATAGCAGGTCAAAAGTAATGGATAGAATTTTTTTTCTCTGGTGAGTTCTCCCTTTCCCTAGGTCCCTATATAGTCACCAAAACTTAAAGTATCATCCTTGGAGAAATGAACTTTGGGTTTCTAGAGAGAAAACGTCAGAATATTCCAGAGATTCCTACTTTCACACTAGAATTATATATAAGCTTCCAGTCTTATGAAACTACCCTCCATACTTGGGCTGAAGAAAATTAGCTTGCATTTCAAAAGAGGCAACCCTTTTCCCACCAGGCCTGTCATAACCAAGTATTTCATTCTGACAGTTTTTGCTCCTTCATATTATGACTTAGACCACTGAGACTCCTTCAACTGTGTGGTCACTTGCATATCTCACCAAGAAGATAGAGGTGCACAGGAAATCTTCTATTGCTTTCAGACTGAATTCTAGAATTGTCTCCACTCCAAGAGGAAGCTACTGTTCTGAAACTCCTTATCTTCTTTACATAATGTTGGATTCTGGACTTTGAAGTCCAGAAATTCCTCTCTAGGGCATCATGGGCTGACATCACATGCAACTTTCTTGGTGGGGTGGCAGGCTATGTATATTGATAGATCTTCACCACTCCAGACCCAGTATATCACTTAGCTCTACTATTCTCTGGTCTAAAAAGGAGAAAAAGAGCAAAAAATGTCCATCTCTGCACTGATTCAGTTTTATTAGCCCACTACAAAGAGAAAACTCTGTCTCATTCACTTCATAATTCACTTCATAATCTATGGGGTGCAGTACAAGTCCCAAACAAAATTTTACCACCCTGTGAATTTAGAAGTTTTAGTTTTTATCAAGAATTTATCAAGGGAGCTCCCTTGATCAACCCCACAACATGTAGATCATAAGTTACTCCCTGTCTCCTGGTACCACAACAACAAATGGGAAGAGGGAGGTGTCAGAGTACTAAAAACACACAGATAAGCATAGATTTAGAGTTGGAATGGACATTGATGTCAATCTAGTCCATTCCTCACACATTTTACAGATGAGGAAACTGAGGCCCACATAGAGTAAATGATTTTCCCAAGACCACAAAGTGACAGAGACTTAAGTCTCTGACTCAAGTCAAATTTCAAATCCATTGTTCTTTCCATTGTACCATGTTGTCATTCCCTTCTCCCTACCCCAGCATTCAAGTCATCAATAGTGACATAGGAGGCCCACTGTAAAACTAAAGCAGCATTAAGATGCTTCATGTGATATGAAGAAAATGTTTTCCAAGTCTAATTTGCAAAGATGTCAGACTTATATCTAATTAAACTAAAAATCTAATAATACTCCATTCAACATACCCTATACCCATCTGTTTCTGAAAGCTTTTTCCTACATTCAGGATCATTCTTTTAAATAAGAACGTAAAGCCCTTCCCTGATGGCTGCCCTCAAATCTACATGACATATTTTATTTATTTTTTTTCTAATGTTACCATTTGCAAAAAGAAACAAGTTGTCTTGTGTACTGTACTGACTAAGCCCTCTTAATTAAGCATCCTTAGTGTACTAGTTGCTACAAAGATCACATGTGATAGCACTACTCTCCATCTGCATTCTTACCCTCTAGGAATTTATTTCCTAACAAAAGGAACTCTCCATAATAATTGCTTTGGCTCCACTGGTTCCAATTTTTTTCCTCCCAACTTTGGTGCTATTACAAGGAAGTGTTTTCCAAGCTCTCCTTTTTATCATATTCTTGAATTTGGAGCTCCTCTTGCTGTTATCACAGTATCTGGCTCTTTACTACTATCTACAATTTATGAAGTTTTATCTTGGGAAATATACTTCTGATATTATGAAATAATATCCTCAAGAGTTTGAGAAAAATTGTAGTCTTTCAATGATCTATGCTGTTGACTAAGTGGAATAAGGCAATGGAAGAACATGTCAAAATATTAATAGGTACAACAATCTCTAAAATTTGACCAAATACAAAGCTAAAATGTAACACATAACTTTTCATGAATGTGATTACCCAGGAAAGCATAGGATGGTGTAAACAATGTTAGTTTATCAAGTGACCTTCACCTGAACTTCTCTTAGTTCTTTATCCAACAACACATCCATCCATATGCCTGAGTAACAAAGCATTTTTATATTACACTCTTTGGAATCCAACAAAGCAGTTTCACCTTTATAAAGTCCAGAGTTAAAATGAAGAGCTATTGTACACTTATTCAGAGTTTTTCTAAACAAGCGTTAACTTTGGCAGGTTTCGATCACAAACTGTGGCAGGTTTTATGATGATTCACACATGACTCATGAACTCCCCCTCCCACCCCATTCCCTCCACCTCCACTCCTGCCTTATCATTTATACAAGCAGAAGTCTCCATCTTGAAATATATTTTACAAATATGTACAACCAGGCTACAATTTGTTTAAACCCAATCAGAGTCTTCTTGTTCATTTGTTTTCCTCCTATTTTATTGACAACTTTTGTTTATATGTCATTTTTATTTCTAAATATATGTTTCTCCTCCCATGCAAAGAATTACCCCATTTACAGAAGCATAAAAAGAAAAACATTTTAGCAAAAACTAACCAGCACATCAACCAGCACATGCAATGTTCCCTACCCATAGTCCTTTGTACTCTGTACAAACAAGGGAGAAATATGTGTAGCATATGTCACTGCTGTACAGTATAAAGATAGGTCTGTTCAAGTGCATCATGGATAAGTATTTTCTAATCTAGGTCCTTATTTCCTCCATTTGCAAGAGCAGACTGTGATTTCTGCCTTTGTAGGGATCAGGACTCCATCAATGAATGCTTGTTCCTTCCCTTACTCATCTCAAAGAGGAGCATTGGGCTATATATCTATTACACTTTTAATGTTGATATTGATAGGCTTTGAGGTTCAGAATAAATATCACTGCCCTTGATTATTCTCAAGTGGAAGGTGATACTTACCTTAGTATTACCAGTTTAGTTCCTTCCTACCAGTCAGCCAGTCAATAAACATTTGTTAAGCATCTGTTATGTTCTAGGCACTGTACTAAGTGCTAGAGATACAAAAAATGGACAGGAAAAAATAGTCTCTGACCTCATGAAACTCATAATCTAATAGGTGAGACAACAAGCAAACAAACATGGACAAACTAGCTATGTATAAGACAAATAGGAAACAACAGAGGAAAGGCACTTGAACTAAGGGGAGTTGGGAAAGACTTCCTGTTGAAAGTAGGATTTTAGTTGGGACCTGAAAGAAGTCCATCTTGAAGAGTTAGTATACCTCTTTATAAAAGTAAATAGTAAACAGAAATTTGAGATCCACATGTCTAGGTTCAGGGGTGGTGGGACCCTGAATAGCAACACTTGGGTCCTGCCCGAATGAATTCAACCCAAGCTTTCTTTCAGCCAAAGATAGGATTTATTAGAACACCAATAGAATGTGGGCACAATTCCAATAATCCACCATATTGGCCAGACTCTTACTGTGGGAAGACTCCTAAGAAATCTGAGCACCTTAACAGATGCAAGATGGATCTTATATACAGAAAGACTGTGGGAAGTTTCTAGGAGTGACCACATAGCCTGGGGAGACTGGGAGGTGATAGAGAAGGGCTAGGAATGCTAGGGACCTGGAGCACATGGCCAAAGGAAAATGAGGTCTAGATAAAATGATCCAGAGGTAACAGAAAATTTGGAGATTGGACATTGGCTACAGTGAAAGGCCAGTTGAGAGGATTACTGGGATGGGTAGATGCCTCAGGCAAATGCCAGTAACTTGACCATGTGGAAAAGTTCAAGGAAAGTCAGGGAGAGGGGAAGAGAGATTTCCAGATTCTGTACCCCATCATACAGATTAGGATAGACAATAGAGTACAATAGAGTAAATGAGCTCTTTGCCTGGGAGATTTTATCTCAATCACATAAAAATCTCACCAGGATGATGGTCTACTATTATCAGTCTCTAGGTTACAAACACTGGAAATCAGGCGTATGGTGCAGGGATTCCGTTTTGCAACCTGTGTGTGATAACAAGGAAAACTCCACAATCTTCTTACTTTTCTCAGTTGTCTCTCTCAAAGCACTCAAACAATCTGAAGAAATCCCTTCTCCACTCCAACAGGTATACAGTGTTGTGGTCTACCATTCACTCAGCTCCTCAGCAGTCACATGTCCCTCTTTGTATGTGGTACATAGTTCACAGGTCTAGCCCTCTGGGATAATGTCCCAGGTTTGTGTAGAAGAGGGTTAGAAGTACATTCCCTCATCTCTTCTTTAGTGATAAGATTGATCATTATGATTTTTTGAATTACCAATTCTGATATGAATCAGAATTCAATATTTCTCAGAAACAAGGATTCAGTTTCATTATTATTGTCATTTATATTCTTTCAGTCATCAAGTATATTTCTTCTTAGTTATTTCACTTTACATCACTTTATATAATTTTCCTTTATTAATCCTTTTTTCATCTTTCATTCTTTGTCTTCTTTTTTGATATGGCCCTTTAATATTCCTTTTCCTGTTCATTTGCAACTAAGAACCTTATCCTAGCAGATTAGATTTTTCTCTTGTATTTGTTTCCAAAGAACTTTATCACATTCTCCTTATTAGATCATTTTTTTTTGAAAATGAGTAAGCTTATTACAAAGGTTCACTTGTACCAGGAGTTGCTCACAATTTAAAACCCAAATTATAGAATTTGTAAGAATTGTAAGAATAGGTTGGCTCTCTTATCTAAGTATCTTCAACAAAGTTTTCCTGCGTGGAGTCAGGCAGGATATGGTATATTTTTAGGGGCAATGAATTGGTTGAATACTATTACTTGCCATTTTTAAAGTAGTTATACCTGGACACTTATGATAATTAATAAAAGAAAAGCAATTTAATATTGCAGTATCAAGGGCTAGCTCAGGTACCAGAAAGCACTCTTTATCTTCTAAAAGTTTTATACTTCTTCGATCCCTGAAATTATTTTATATTTATGTAATCCATGTCCCAGGGTCCCAATTACTTACGATAATAAACTTCAGTCTTGAGAATTGTACCCAAAATCATCTGTTTGATTCTATACCAACTCTGTACTTCATTATATGCATCCTGCACTCCACATTATGTGTATCCTAGACCTAAGACATATGTACACTCCCTTGTCTATCTTGTCAAACAAGACATTGATTAGTGGCAGACTGGGCAATCCTCAGTTGGCTCTGACCACTTAGTGACACAGCAGTGACACTAAAATCCACATTCCTCTGTGGCCCCCTCTTGGGGTGAATTCCAGATAAAATGCCTGCGAGCATTTAGGGTTAGATACTAAATAGTAGATACTAAAAGTATATGTTTCCTGACTACTTCTTAGCTACTCCCTAATCTCACCATGAATGACCTAATTAGCCTATCTGACATATGTTTTATTATAATTTTTCCTATATAAACTTTAACCATACCCCTCTAAGGTCACAGGTTCCTTAAGAACTTTTGCCTGCTGAATAGTGTAAAAAATAAATTTTGCCAACTTGACTTAAAAAATTGCTTGAGTCTGTGAATTCATTCCAGACGACTTTGCCCTGCTCTTTGGTCCTTGAGGGGTCCATGAACCCCTCCAAACCCTTTTAGTCGTATCATATACCATGCCCATGGTGGCAAGGTCCCACGGATCTCTTAGAGGGCCTTCCACCACATAAATGTTTTGTGGGTTTGTACTGGGCAATCTTCTTGGCATAAGCTATACTAAATTGGGAGAAATCTCTGAAGAAGGGACCTTTAAGATTAAGGAGGACTAGGAAAATTTTCTTGCAGAAGGTAGTACTTTAGCTGAGATTTAAAGGTAGCCAGGGACACCAAGGAAGCCACAAGATGAAGAGGAGGACAAAGAGCATTCCAGGCATGGGGGACTGCTGGTGAAAGCACTCAGATGTGGTGCCATGTTTGAGAAATAGCAAAGAGGTCAAGCTGGATCACAGAACACATGAAGAGGAATAAGGTATGAGAAAACTGACATTACAGTGCTACTCCAACTACTTGTAAAGCCAGCCTTCCCTTTTATTCAACAAATGGATGTGGTAAGGCAGCAAAGGAAGGATATTATTAATTCACAGTCTCAACAAAGGTATTAGCCTCAAGTTTCTCCTCTTTGGCCTTTTCCATTTAATGTTAAAAGGTAAACTGTATTTATAGTAAGAAGAATAACATACATCACGTATCAAAACTCTTACCTACTAGAAAACAAATGCATTTCCCCCAGCTACAGAGAAACATTTTGAAAAGCAATTCTCATTTCTAAGACCTTGAAAATAATGTTGCCATATCAACTCGATTCAGTCTTTCTTCATGAATCCCACTTTAATTGCAAGGTTATTTTTTCATCTAGTTTTCTGGGGAAAAAAGAGGAAAGAAAAAAAAGAAAAAAAGGAAAAGGAAATGTGTAGGGAAAGTGACCAGCTCCACCTAAGGAACTGAGCATTCTTAATGTGAAAAATCTTTCTTATTATCTCCCAACATATTCTAAATCAGTAGTTCTGAACCTGGGCTCCATGACCCTCAAGGGGCTCTGGATAGATTTCAGGGAACACATGAACTTGGAAAGGGAAAAAAATTTTATCTTTCTTTTCACTAACCTCTGAAATTTAGCACTTCCTTTTATGGTGAATGTAGTCAATAAACTTTATTCTGAGAAGAGGTACAAGCTGGTTTCAGCAGTCTGGCAAAAGGATCCATGACACACAAATATGATTAAGAATTCCTGCTCTAAGTGATCTATACCAAGAAAGGGAATGGAGAAGACATATGAAAAGTTCATAATGGAAGATAATATCAAAAAAGCATTCATATTTAGCTTTAGAATATATTTCATACTAATATTTAAATACGAGAGTGTCTGATATTCTGGGAATTTATGTTTAGCTATGAAGACAGAGTACACAAGTCTGTTCAGCAGGGCCTCAGAGACTGTCTAGTGACTCTATCTGATCCTTCATATTGACTTCACAGCTCAGACTACTAGAAATAGAGGATCTCAGAGATGGAAGAGAAATGAAAGTTTATCAAACTTTACAATCCCTAAGCAAGTATCCCTTTTTCAGCATCACCAAGAAGTAGTTATCTAAACAGCTAAGTGATGAAGTAGAGTGATTGACCTGCAAATCAGGAGGACCTGAGTTCAAATCCTGCTTCAGACACTTGCTTACTAGCTAATGTTACCTTGAGCAAATCACTTTAACTCTCTTAAACCTCAGTTTCCTCATCTGTAGAAATGGGGATGATAATAGCATCTATTTCATAAGATTGTTGTGAGAATCAGCTGAGATAATATGTGTAAAATGCTTTGTATACCTTAAGGGGCTATGCGGATTAGTTATTTATTAGTATCACCATCATCATCTTCCCCTTGAACTTAAAATACAAGAATTACAAAGTCTTAAAATAGGAAAGAACCCAAAGGCCAAATAGTTTGATTTCTACATAAATGGGAATACTTTTTTTTACAATATTGTCAATCTAGCAGGTAGCATAGGTAGGGGACGGGGGGGAGTAGGTGGAGGGGAATGGTATTGGAATGGTGAAGAGGGAATGAGTTATCTCCTCTTTGGCTGCACTCTCTTCTCCTTTGCTTTACTCCTAACCTTGTTCTCTCCTTAGAGAGAGAAAAATTAGCTTTTACCAATCTTTGCCTCTTAAGAGCTTATATTTCTTTCTGTTTCATTATTTATTTATATCTATATCTATCCCTCTAGGCCACCCATGGCTTCTCCAACTGTATTTGGGCAAAGGAACACATAAGTTAATCATACAATAGCAATGATTACCTCATTTGTCTCAAAACAAGGAAGAAAAAGTAGCCTTGCTGTTGCAAGCTTCTTGTGAGCTTGCTTTAATATCTATGCCACGATTATATCTTTATATTATAGATATGCAAACTATAATATTTAGATCATGATTAAATGTTTAAAAATGTTTATATATTTTTTGAGGATGGGAGTGATTGAGAACAACTCAAGAGGGAAAGAGATTGAAAATTGCTATATGTACCAGAGCAAGATTTGTGGCTGAGGGGTCATAGTCAAAGGCAGGAAATGTTTATTTTAAAATGCCCAGATCACAGAAAACACATTCTCTGGAATCTCTGGAATCTCTCTCTCTCTCTCTCTCTCTCTCTCTCTCTCTCTCTCTCTCTCTCTCTCTCTCTCTCTCTCTCTCTCTCTATATATATATATATATATATATATATATATATATATATATGTACACACACACACACATATATATACATATATTTATATACAACATTATGTATACGGGTATATACATTTAAAACCAAGCACACTCTTAAAAATTTACTGTCAAGGTGAGTCAGCTATCAATCATTACCCATGACCTTGAGAAATCCACTCCCTAGAGAGTTATAGCTGAGGGTGGCTAGAAATGAAGGGAGAAGTAGTTTGGCCCAAATTGAGGTGTGTGTTCATGTGTAGGGTAGAGGTGGAGGTAACAGTGACCAAGAGTTTTGCCTGACTACTCACTATCCCTTTATGTCAGAAAAAAAGCAAGCAAGAAAAACACTTTTACATAAAGTTCCCAGATCTTTTAGGTGAGAAACACATCAAGAGGCGCATTTTACTTAGTAACATTTCTATCACTTGTGCCTAGGATGCTAGGTTCCTTTGAGTTCTCTTGCTGAGATTTCAGAGAACTCAGAAACTTGTCAGTTCCCAGCAAGTGGCATTACTTGTCTTTTGTGCCAGAAAAGAGCCCTCTTATGAATCTGTCTTGTATTCCTGCTGTAGGACAGGTTTTTGAATAATTGAAATCAACTACCATGTCCCACTAAATCTTTTCTTCTTTAATCCTGAGCCTGAGTCACTGGACTGGTCTGTGCCAGGCCTTGAATGGAACATGTAGTGGTGAGAATCATCTATATCAAAAAGAAAATTGAAGTGATGGGATCATAGACTCATATTTGCCCAATTTATATCAAGCCCATGTGCATTAGCTAGAAACATGAAACAGAGCATGAGGTAGGGAAGGGTACAAGAAAGGAAGGGTTCTAGGGGCAGCTCTATTTTTCCCCCTCAAAAAATAAATTGTGGCTGCAACTGATATTTCCAAAACTAGGATAGCTTGATGCCTTCCCTTCCCACCCCAAGCTAGGACCAGGATAAACAACTCTAGAAATGGTTGGGGAAAGTCAGAGAAGGGAAATATCTAGTGATGTCACCAAGAGGACTCAGGCGTAATTACTATCTGGCCATGGAAGATGTCTTATAACACTCACTCTCAGTATATCATTTAAACCAAGATCTTGCCAGGACTTGATCCACCTCCATTTCCTAAAACTCTAAATATTTTATAGGGAGGATTAGGATCCTACACAGAGTCAAAGGCTCTGATTATTTTCTCACCTCCAAAGTCTCAGGTAAGGCGGTTGCTAATGTTGGGAAAGTCATATCCAATGACTTTGGGTCAAAGACAGGAGGCCAGACTGAAAGCAAAGAAATGTATTAACATGCTAAGAAAATTGCTGATAGCAACTTCAGCTTTTTAGGGTACTGACTTCAATAACTTTTAAGTTCCACTTATAAATATGCAGCTAATTATCAACATTCTACAGCAACTTAGCATAGATAAGTATCATCTTTCATAGAAAAAGGAAGGATAGAGAAAAGGATAGAGAATCAATCAAAGGGTGAATACATACCATGTATCTGAAAAGAATTTGTTATCAGAATAAGACATTCCCCATTCACAGGCATGATATAAGGGTAAGTGACCAAGTACTTTTACAATTGTGAAAGAAGTCCTTTTAGACAAAGCTGTAATGTTTCATATCCAAGGACAACAAGTAGTTGTTATTTCAGTGGAGGGATTGTCTACTTTGTTGTGTCCTTGCATGGTTTGTTAGATTTTATTTCTCCTTATATTCCATATATTAGGCCCACCAGGCGGTTGGGGGTATTTCTACATGGTTAGTCTCTTAAGATATGAAATAATTGAGGTTCCTAGTATTCTCCCCACACCAATTAGTAAGGAAACTGAAAATTTCTATCGGGAAGGTTTCAGACATGGAATATTCTAGATAAAGGGAGGAGGGGATGGGTAAGAAAAGGGACATGGCTAGGATTTATATAAAGTCCATGGATCAAGAAAAGCCAGTCTCAGAAAACAAGTTACAACATAACCTAATTATATTTTTGAGTCCATATTTCTCCACCGTTCCCCTGGGGTGGGGGTGGGGGAGACAGAAAGTGGGAGGGAAAGAAGAGGGTGAAAAAGCCAGGGAAAGGAAGATACAAAGGGGAAGGGAGGGATGGAGTGGAGGGAAGAAAGCAGAAAGAAATAAAGAGGTGGAGAGAAAGGGAAGGGGGAGGAAAGAATGGGGTGAGGAAGAGGGAAGGAAAAAGGGTAATGGAAATGAAAGAGACAGAGAAATTCACATAACCAAATCTGTTCATTTCCATTCAATTCTCTCCCCTCCCCCCTCACTGCATAAACTTATAAAGGAGGCCTCGAACTATGAGGTCTGAGTTCCAAATCCTTCCAGACTGGAAGCACACTTCTCAGCAGCAATCCACACCCCTTTCCACTTAGGTCCGGCACTTTTTTTTTAAACTCACTTCACCCCATTAAACCTCTCTCATCACTCCCTATACCGTTCCTTTGTCTCGTTGTTATAAAAGAATAATCACTTTCCCTCCCGATGATTTAGAGTTGCAGAAAATTGAAAGAAGCTTCGTTAAAAGCATGGCCCACTCTCTCCTAGAAATTCTGAGCGATGTCTACCTAGGGAAGTCGGACACAGCGGAACACCTGGAGGAAGAAGAGCCACCGCATCCCGATGAAATAGGTAAGAAAATTGAAGCGGGGATACCTCTTGTTTCTGCAGCCTTCCGTATCAGAGTTGCAAAGGAAACTTGACTGATTCCCATTAAGACAATGGAGGGGGTCTTTAGAGAAGGGAGCAGGCAGAAGTGCTACATGGAGACCTACTTACTATTCGTGCTAGTGGAGCCCATTTATATATCGCTTTGATATTTAATAAGCACTTTCTTTAAAATGATCCAAATGAGAAAAATAAGATTCAGACAATTTAGAGACCTTTTCTAGATGTTAGGAAATGCCCTGCATCCTCCACCTTGGTTATAGGAAGGCTGTGTGAATTCTTGCTTCTGACATTATGGAAAGATATGGAGGAAAAATGTCACACGATATGGCGATAATAATTTCTGCAATACTGCTTTCACTAAGCTTTTTTCTCCCTACCAAAGAGTTCAAATTACTTTCATATTCATTGTCTCCTTTTATTCCTCTCATCCATACCTGTTACGTAGGATGAATAGCTGGAGTACCACGTCACCGATGGAGAAATGAGATTAACAAAAGAGGTCAAATCCAAAAAAAAAAAAAGTCCAAGGAAATAATGATGGAAAGAGAACCAAAACCCACATCTTTGACTCATTACATTTAGAAAAAAGCAGAATTTCTAGGAGGGGGGGAAAGAAGTTACCAGGTATTTGATTCTTATCATGAATTTGTATTTTCTGGATTCATTTCCATTTCTTGTCACAGTTGTGGTACTTGAAGAAGAAACAAGCCCCGAAGTGATATCTCTGGATTCTAGTGAAGGGTCACCTTGCTCATCACCAAGGCCCAGCAAAGGTTTGATTTTGAAATGTTTCTTATAAAGAAATTCTTTGAAAACCTTTACTCCCAGCAACTAGGTTATGGGAAACATCACCAGGTACTTAAAATCATTGTATAATTACATAAAAAATGAAGAGCAAGAGGTACAAATGTGTAATATAAGTGCCCAAACTGAGTATTTCCTACATGAAAACTGTAAAAAGGGAAATTTTTGAACATGATACTACCTTTGATACATATATATGTACATATGTGTACATACACATATGTACACATATGTACATATATAGTCTTCAGAGGCATAAGCAACTTTTAATGTAGATTTCTTTATAGACTTTAAAGAAACAACTTGCAGAGGGACAGAACTCCATTACCTGTGTTTTCTTCCAGATCTTATCGCATATGAAGTCATGGTTAACCAGAGAAATATAGAAGGTAAGTTTCCCCAAATCGTCACTCCAGTCAAAGGAGTATCCTAAGCTTCAGCTATGACAACTCATCAACTTTGTGTGTAACATGACAGAAGTATTGCAGCACCGTGCAAAGAGAGCTGTATTGGGAATAAAAAGACCTGGATTCAGATCCTGATTCTGTCACTCCCTGTGTGAACAAGTCATTTAACCTCTTTAAACCTTGATTTCCTCATCTGCAAAATGAGGGGGTTAGATTATATGAGGATGTCTTTAGATATTCCAACTTTGATTCTATGATACCATATTAGATACTATGAAGTTAAGCAAATATATATAGAACAGAATAGAATTATATGCATATGTGTGTAGAGATAGAGATATAAAATAGGAGCAGTTAGGGAGTGCAGTTTATAGAGTACTTGGAGGCAGAAAGACTTCTCTTCCTCAGTCCAAATCCAGCCTCATTCACTTACTAGCTGTGTGACCCTGGGCAAGTCACTTAACCCTATTTACCTCAGCTTTTCATCGATAAAAGTAGCTGGAGAAAGAAATAGCAAACCACGCCAGTATTTTTGCCAAGAAAACCCCAAATGGAGTTACCAAGTGTCAGACAAAGTAGAAACAATTAATCAACAACAATATTACATTATATATTTTATTTAATTTTATTTTTATTGTCAGTTGTAAGTTTTTTCTCTCCGCTCTTGGCACCTATTGAGAAGGCAAGAAATACAATACTATTATGCCCATGAAGTTGTGTAAATTATATTTCCTCATTAGCCATGTTTTTTTTTAAAAAAGCAATGAAAAAATAAAGTTTAAAAAATTACTTTAATCTGCACTATGAGACCATTATTTCTCTATCTGAAATTGGACAGCATTTTATAACATGAGTCCTTTGTAATAATGGTGGCTCATCGTATTGATCAGAATTACTGTGTCTTTCACGATTGCTTATCTTTACAATCTTGCTATTACAGAACAGATTGTTCCAGTTTTACTCATTTGCCTTTGAATTGGTTCATATAGGACTTCTAAGGATTTTCAAGCATGTGTATTTTAACATCATATTTTGATTATCTGGGGAAAAGTAACCGTTTTTAATGAAAACAGCACAAAGGGAGAGAAGAACAGTTTGCTGGAGCACTTTGCAAAAAGTAAATGTTCTAGGAGATAAGAGAAAAGCAGAGAATCATAGGTCTTTAGAGCAGGAAGGAAATTGAGAGGTCAACCCCTTCATTGTATAGAAAAGGAAACTGAGGGAAACCGGAAAAAGTCAGCAGCAGAGCCAGGAAACTTCCATTTCTAGACCTGTAATCAAGCATTCTTTCCACTACATCTTTGCTGCTCTTTGGATTGCAAGATCAGTTGAGTATGTAATTAAAACAAGTGGTTACAAACTAAGGCTATGTGTCTGTTTTTTTTTTTTTTTTAGTACTGAGTATCCAAATATAAAGTCATTATGGAACAATACTACCAGATTTTTAACTTTTCAAAAAGTATATTTTTTGATGGTATGGAAATGAATACTGTATCGCATAAGGATAGCAGAGCAGTGTCATTGAATATAAACTTTATACTTTAAACACATCAAATGTTTATTTTAGATCTCTGCATATGCTGTGGCAGTTTTCAGATTCATACGCAACATCCCTTATTTGATGGAGGAATGTGTATTCCATGTAAGGTAAGCAGCCATAACCCTGACAAGGGGGAGTACAAATTCTAGAATCTGTATGGATGACATTTTTAAGAAGCGAAAATATTTTCGTAACTGGACTGTTACTATTTCCCAAGGACAACTTCTTGGAGTCATTCTTCTTATATGGTGAAGATGGGTATCGTCCTCTTTGTACAGTCTGCTGCTCAGGGGAGATACTACTCACATGTGAAAACCCCAGTTGTAACAGGTAAGAAGGCACAAGTAACATGGAAACACACTCTAAAAGCATGAACCAGCTTCATTTTTATATAACTTGAAATGGACTCAAGCTAAGAGGTAATTGCTGGGGCAAGAAAATTGCCCATCTTGCTTAGAAGTTCAACCTGGATAGAATTCTTTCTTCTCTCCTGCCTCTGCTCCCCCAGATCCTTTCCTTGGAAGGTCTCATTTAGAAACTATCTGTATAAATATTTGGGTGCAGCATTCTTCTATTTGGTCCCCTCAAAATCTATTTTATATCCACCTAGTATAGTTGGAAGAATGTTGAATGTGGAGCCAGATGCTGGGTTTGAATCAGCTTTTTCTATTTTGTGACCTTCAGCATGCCACATGGCCTGTATTCTTCTTCTAACAAAACAGTTCTGTAGTTCTGTGTCCTGATATTATCTGTATAAATTATTTATGTCTCCTCTCTTTGCCTTCCACAATTTCTTATCCACTTCTGATATCCTAATTCCAATAACTTTTAATTAAGAAACAAGTAGTTCAAAACTTATTTTTCAAATGAGCCATTCTGCATTTGATTTTTGTCATGTAGAGAAAAAACAAGTCAATCAGTCATGGAGGGATTTCTGAGTTGTCAATGGAAGAACTCTAATGGACATTTTTGTTTGGTTGGTTGGTTGTAGATGTTACTGTTCTGAGTGTGTTGATGCCCTTGTAAATCCTGGGAGTTCTGCAAAATTTCAAGCAATGAGTAACTGGAAATGCTTCTTGTGTCTACCCTTGATATCAGAAAATGGACTACTGAAGAAGAGGAGGAAATGGCAGGAGAACCTAAAGGATTTCTACAATCGAGAGTCTGTAAGCAACATTAAAACTTTAAAAATTAACCAATGAATAGAAAGGATTTTGTTAAGATTAATGGACCTGAAAAGTGATTTACTTCTTCCTGCTATCTATATGTGTTATGATGATACATTTAGTAAATGTTATATTTTTAGTCTTTTAAGCACATTTTCTATCTCTCTTTTCCCTTCTCACCTTTCTCTTTTCTCTTTGCTGTGAGTGAAGTTCCATTTTATAACAGTATTTTTAATAAAATATGAGGAAATTTTAATTCCTATATTTTTTTCTTTACAATCTTGATGACTAGGCCCTTCCAAAAAGTAGGAAAAGGTATTTGTTGGAGAAACAGAAATTTATCTCCAGTTGTTCTTAAATTCCAGCAGGTGGAAGCAAAGACTAGTCCACTGGGCTTTTAAAGGACGGCGTTGTCATTGTGATCTGCTGCATTCATGGAGCAGAATCCAAGCAGGTTCTCAGAAAACAGACTTTTCCAAGACCTGGAAGACAAGCCCTTAATATGCCCTTAATCTAGTCTTATATTGACTCAGAAAAAGAGTCCAAATAACTGACAAATGTGAGGAAGCTAAACTTTCTGTGGGTGATTAATAGGTGCTTAATGAAAACTTATCAGGAAGTTTAGTCTGACCTTAATGCATTATATTATTTCCATTCATTGAGACTTCTAATGAAATACAATAACATGCAGCATGGCTGTTCCAGATTCTTGAAGTTAACATTTTAGAGGAAATTTCAGATTGTGTTTACTTATGTCTTCCATTGCATTGAGATTCAGCTTCATAAGAACAACGAAGGAGAGGCATTGACTAGACAGTATTTCTTCTGAAAAATATCTAGGGGTTTCAGTGGACTAAATAGTCACTATGAATCAGGAATGTTATTTTTATCTATTCCTTCCTTTGCTTGTTTGCTTACTTATTTATGCAGAGAGCTATCATTTCATTGGGAGAGCTAACATCAGGATGGGCAGGGATGACATAGTGACCTGCAGTCAAGAAGTCCTGACTTCAAATCTGGCCTCAGACACTTACTAGCTATGTGACCCTGGTCTAGTCACTTAACCCTGTTGGCTTTGGTTTCCAAATCTATAAAATGAGCTGGAGAAAGAAATGGCAAAACACTCCAATATCTTTGCCAAGAAAACTCTAAATGGGGTCACAAAGAGTCAGGAAGGACTGAACAACATCAACAACTTCAGGGAATGACCATTCTTCATCAATTCCGATCAAAGCCACCTGGAGTCTGTGGAGTTTGAGAGGGGGTCTCTGAACCTGGGTCTTCCTGACTCCAAGGCCAGCATCCTATCCCTTTCACCATGTTGCTCTTCAATAATAAGATACAGCAGCCAGAAAAGTTAATGCACTCTAAGGCTACACTAGGAGAAGTTCAGTGGCCAGGACTAGAGAAATTATAATCCAGATGTGCTTTGGTCCAATCAGACCACTTCTGGTCTAGTGTGTTTAATTCTAGGTGCTGCATAGTCAAATAGACATTGATAAACTGGAGAACACCCAGGGAAGGACAACCAGAATAGTGAAGAACCTTGAGATGATGCCCTGTGATATTGGTTAAAGGAACTAGATATATTTATAAAATCTGGAAAAGAGAGGATGTGGATGGCATACTAGCTATCTGTGTATTTAAAGAGTTGTTAAGTGGGAAAAGGCCATTGACTGTTTACCTCAGGTTGAAGTCAATCCCTCCTTAGCTGAACTTCCAACAGAAGAAGAGGTTTTGAGGGCCATTAGGCTCCTTTCATGTGGCAAAGCACCTGGTGCTGATTCTATTCCAGCTGAGATTTACAAGGTAGGGGACTATTGCTCATACAAAAACTGACTGGAATTTTCCAGTCAAGAGGAGGTTATCCCCCAGGAGTTTAAGGATGCCTCCATTGTCCATCTCTATAAAGGTAAAGGAAATAGATTGATCTGTGACAATCACAAGGGGATCTCTCTCTTTGTCACTGCTGGCAAGATTCTTGCTAGAGTCTTCCTTAATAGGCTGATCCTTCACCTGGAAGATAGTCAAATACCTGGGAGCCAGTGTGCCTTCAGGAAGGACCAAGAAACAGTTGATATGATATTTGCTGCCCTACAGCTACAAGAGAAATGCCAGGACCAGAAAAGAGGTCTGTGCACAATGTTTGTGGATCTGACCAAGACCTTTGACACTGTTAGTCGTGAGAGCTTATGGAAAATTATGTCAAAATTTGGTTGCCCAGAGAAGTTCATCAGTATTGTACATCAATTTCACGATGGCGTGTTTGCCTGGGTTCTGGATAGTGGACAATGCTCTTGTGCCTTCCCAGTCCCCAGTGGAGTGAAACAAGGCTGTGTGCTTGCTCTCATACTTTTTAGCATGATGTTTTCATCCATGTTTTCAAATGCTTTCAATGAAGATGAACATGGCATCAAGGTTAACTACCGTACTGATGGTAAGTTCTTTGATTTGAAAAGGCTACAAGCCAAGACCAAAGTGGAGGGAGTGTTGGTGCATGATTTTCAGATGATTGTGCGCTCAATACAGCCTCTGAAGCTGAGATGCAACAAAGTATGGATCAATTCTCTGCTGCTTGTGCTAATGTTGGCCTAATAATTAACACCAAGAAAACACAGGTGCTCCATCAGCCACCACCACCCCATTCATATGTGGAACCAACAGTTACAACAAATGGAGCAGTTGTTTTTAATTATTTTATTTGCTTTAAGTTTTCTACAATCACTTCCATGTATCTTAGATTTTCTCTGCTTCTTTCCCCTCTTTACCCCCTCCCTCCCTAAACCCTCCCTGAGACATCATACAATCTTACATAGGTTCTACACCTACATTCTTATCAAATACATTTTCACCTTAGTCATGTTGCATAAATGAATTAAAATGAATGGGAGAAACCATAAAACAAAACTAAATACAAGAGAAAAAGATCTGCTTCATTCAGCAATCCAATTCCCTAGTTCATTCTCTGGATGTGGAAGGTGTTTTGCCTCAAGAGTCCATTGGGAATTTTTTATGTCCAAGCACTGCAATGAAGGACTAAGTCTAGGACTAAGGACTAAGAAGAATTCCTTGCAACTGTGGTTGTTGCTGTGTACAAATTTCTCCTGGTTCTGCTCCTTTCATTCAGCATCAGTTCATAGAAGTCCTTCCAGGCCTCTCTGAAGTCTTCCTGTTCATCATTTCTTATAGCACAATAGTATTCCATTACATTCATATACCACAACTTGTTCAGTCATTCCCCAGTTGATTGGCATTCCCTTGATTTCCAGTTTTGGGTTACCACAAAGAGAGCTGCTATAAACATTTTTGTACATGTGGGACCCTGTCCCATTTTTGTGATCTTTTTGGAATACAGTCCTAGAAGTGATCAAATGGAGAAGTTTTGACTGCTGTAGATAAGTTCACTTACCTTGGTAGTGTACTTTCCAGGGATCTACACATTGACAATGAGGTTGATACAGGCATTGCCAGAACTAGTTCAGTATTTGGGAGGCTCCGAAGAAAAGTTTGGGAGAGAAGAGGTATTAGACTGACTACCAAACTGAAGATCTACAGAGCTGTTGTGCTGACCTCATTGTTGAATGCCTGTGATACATGGACAGTCTACCAGCGCCATGCCAGGAAACTGAATCATTTTCATTTGAACTCTTAGGAAGATTCTGAAGATCACCTGACAGGATAAGGTACCAGACACTGAAGTCCTTGCTTGAGCTGAACTGCCAAGCATTCAAACTATGCTTTCTGATAGGCTGACCATGTTGTTCAAATGCAAAATATATGCTTGCCAAAAAGACTATTTTATGGAGAACTCACATGGGGCATGAGAAGTAATACAAGGACACTCTCAAGGTCTCTCTCAAGAACTTTGGACTTGATTATGCGACATGGGAAACACTGGCACAGGACCACTCAGAATGCATGCCCACATCAGAAAGGGTATTGTGCTCTATGAGCAAAGGAGCACTAAGAAAACATAGGATGTGCAAATTTGGAGTAACCACCCCAAGTGTTCACATGGATTATCTATGGTGGAACATTCTGAGCTCGTATTGGTCTAATCAGTCGTACACACTGAAACTTCACTTTCTCGTGGTGATGTCATTTTGGTCCTCTTGGAAAATAAAGGACAACAACCAACCAACCAAGTAGAAAAGGGAGGACATATGCATTTATTTAGCAGCTACTACTATGTGTCAGGCACCATGCTAAATGCTTTAAAAATATTATCTTATTTGATTCTCATAACAATTCTGGGAGCTACATGTTATTATTACCCTCATTTTATAGTATATTGAGATAGACTTGATCTAGATCACATAACTCACAAGTGTCTGAGACTAGCTTTGAACTCAGATCTCCTGGATTCCAGTCCTCTATCCACTGCCCCACTCAGTTGTTTCAATTCTACTCTGTTCTTGAGATGAAAATTAGAAGCAATGTAAGGAAGTTTTTTCCTTGCCTCAGACCTAAATCTAACACTTTGAAACTGCCAAACAATTAGAGCTGTACAAAGATAAAATAAGCTGCATCAGGAAGTAGTAGGTCTTCTCTTAAAAATGGTTCAAGGAAAATATTATTAAGAATTTTATTTGTAAGGGAAGTGTGGGATTAGATGCCTGAAATTCTGAGATTAGTAGCATGATAGGAATCAATCAGACTGGGAAGTGTTAGGACTAGGGATTAGATTTGTAATTTCACTGATAGATCCCTGGAAAGCATACTGCCTTTACCACTACAGGTCAGGACCTTCTCTGCAACTTCTAGATTTAAGGAGTAGCCTAGAGAATGAAGAAGTGGAGTGACTTGCACAGGGTCACACAGTCACTATGCAGCAGAGCCAGAACCTGAACCAGTCTTCTTTGC
This sequence comes from Notamacropus eugenii, assembly GCF_028372415.1. Lineage (NCBI taxonomy): Eukaryota > Metazoa > Chordata > Mammalia > Diprotodontia > Macropodidae > Notamacropus > Notamacropus eugenii. The sequence continues at coordinate 428,065,375 of NC_092876.1, read as the reverse complement.
TTCTAGGCCAGCTCTTTTTAGTTCTTCACAAATTTCCAGTAGTAGTCACTGAATCCTAGAAGAGTCTTCAGCTCTCAAGAATTCTTCAGCTCTGGCTAGATGTTTGGTGTTCCTTCTTTCTCAAGATCAGCACTCACTCCCAGCTATCTGTTAAAGACTCTGCAGATCCGGTATTTGTTAACTGACAGCTTTGGGTCATTGACTTCTAACCTGTCTAAAACCTTCTGTGGTCTTTCATTATGCTCTTCCAACTATTTTTCAAATAAGATTAAATGATTCAGATACACCAATACTTCCAAGGACTCCATTTCAACAAACAGGGTTCTTTAAAGAGGCAATTAAGGAATCCTGGTAATTGTAAAATTATTAGGGAATCATAATTGTTCCTAAGGCATTGAAAAGTGGCAGAAGTCTCATAAGGTCTTTGGTGCATGTGTTGGCATTTTTAGAATTTCATTAGATGGATGAAGACATCTTCTCCTTATCTTCTTCTGCCATGGGGATCTGATAGTCTTCACTGTACAGGTCCTATACTAACAAACACTTGGCTACCCAACAAGCAATCCAAAACACCTTTACTCCTGACATGGTTTACTGATACACCTTATTTCTTTATTCAAAATTCTAAAGCTCACAAATACCCAGATCTTCCCTCTCTTTTTCTAAATCTCCACTCTTGGCAAGGCATCCAGACTATAAGAGTTTGTGATGATTCTTTCATGTTCATCAAGTTGTCCCATCTCTGAGAGAACAGTTTTCTGAGATTATTCTCAAAAAAGGTAAGAGTTAATGAAGCAGTTGTATATGTTTCTGTTTGGATAGATCCTACATATGGAGTGAGATTATACCAGTTCACATGCTGATTTTCTTCCTCAGATAATCCTTCTGCTCCTTAGCCATGAGTCTCCAAAGTTGAACTTCCCACAATTTAGTCTTTGATCTGAAAGATCCAATGCCTCTTTGATGCTCCAAGACAGCACTGTCCTTTATCTCTTGTAAGCTTCCTCAAAAGAAGCATGAGTTGTCAGGTGTTAAAGTTTTCTGCCTGCCTTTCCAGTTGGTTCCAATCAATGCTGAAATTCCAGGAATATTTTCTAAGGCTAGTCTTAATTAGGCCATGGCATTCATCTTCTCACTTCCACCCACGCCTTCCTCGGAAGGAACTCCAAAGTCACTATAACAAAGCCCTAAAATGAGTGGTTTCCTTCTCATTTAGTACACAGAGGCTAACCCCTGGCATTTACCATAATTACATATGGTGCAAGACCCTTTCATAAAATGATGGGAATATAACTGTCCCTTAAGCGCAACAGCTTATTAACAATGTACTTTACATCTTCAACTTTTACTATTAATGCTCCACAAAATCTTATGGGTCCAGATGGAAAGGATCCATGAAAGTTGTGTAGGTCAAAGATTAAGCACTTTGAAGTCTGGGGAAGTTCTCATTCTGACCACTATTTCCACATCTGGGTGCCAGGCTAATGTCCTTGGGTATCTGCCAATCAGCACTGAATTTGTCTCAAGAGTTCTCAGCATTCATGATCCTATCATGTCCATGCCTATTGAACTACAAAGCTCAGCCTCTCAAGGTAGTTGCTATTGGTTCTCTCCATGAAGGAGCCAGCCTTCAGTTCCCATTTCAAGTCCCTTTTTGCTTTCCCAAGAAAGGCTTTGTGCATTTGTGTCTTCAACAGGCTTGACCTGACATTTGGTGACATCTGGATGATTTGAGAAGCCAACTTTTTGGTTACTATGGTGCATACCTAAGAAAAAAACAAAGAAAAAATGCAGACCAGTCCTTGCTGCAAAGGATTTCCACCTACTCTCTCTGTCCTCTATTGTCTATTTTATTTACCAGCTATATAAAATCTAAATAAGTGATAGATTATGTGCCCACATTATTAATTGCATCCATAACTTTCCTTCCTTGTATCAATCTAGTACAATCCATACTCTCCATGGATGCTTCTCCTTTGATTAGTACTCTATGAAACAACACTTCAGCATTGCACAGTGAGACACTTTTCCATTTCCTGTTGAAGATTATCAAGAGATTTCACACAGAAACCATATTTACTCTTAGAGCCACAAAATTTACTGTCTGACATCTCCAAACATCTGTGGTTGTAGTGTTGCATTTTTTTTCTTTTTTTTTTGAATGCAGGTGGGGTTAAATGATTTGCCTTCTTCCTCCTCCTCCTCCTTTTTCTTCTACTTCTTCTCCTCCTCCTTATTCTTTTTCTTCTTCCTCTTCTTCTTCTTCCTCCTCCTCCTCCTCCTTTTTCTTCTTCTCCTCTTTCTCATCCTTCTCCTTCTCCTTTTTCTTGTCACTCCTATGTCACCTCCAAAGTATATCCTAGCCAAGACTAAAGGGTTCCTTTTCTTGATGGTGAGAAGCATTCCTGGCTCTCTCTGTTGAGTGCGTTGTAACTCTGGGATTGGCTAACAGTCAGCACCCTGTGACTAGATCGTACCATTGTTAGCTCTTGCTAATTGACTTCTAAGGGAAGTGTCTTTTGCTTCAATATGTTTCTTACATTGTCCACTCTGCTTTCCCAAGGAAGATTTTAATCTCATTCACCAATTTCTTTTCAGCAATGGGAGAAGGGAAGGTGATAGTAGAAGTAAAAGGCAGAAATTAATTTTCAATGATACTTTTTTAAAAAGGGGAGAGAATAGAGTTTACAAACTATTGGCTAGTGGGTTTGATTTAGATTCCTGGGAAAAAATTCTAGAATGGAACATTAAAGAAATAGTGAATTTCTTTTAAAAAGGGAGATGGTGATTCCAAATGTCCAACTTGTCTTCATCAAAAACAGATATGCTTGATTAACTTCATTTCCCTTTTTCATAGGATTTCTAAACTAGTAGAGTAGAAGAATGCTGTGGATATTGTTTACCTGGATTTTAACAAAGATTTTTGTCAATTATCTCACACAGGTTTTGTGGAGAAAATAAACCAGATAGATTTAGAGTTGGTTGGATGGCCAGGCTCATAGTAGTCCAATATAAGTGTGGTAGAATGTTTCTAGTGGAGTACCTCAGGGACCTGTTTAACATTTTTTTCAGTGACTGGGATAAAGACATAGATGGCACTCTCATCACATCTGCAAATGATGCAGGGCTGGGAGGGATAACTGAAGTTGTGGATGATGAAGTCAGAATCCAAAAGGATACTGACAAGCATTGGGTTGAATTTAACATGATAAAATTTTATAGAGATAATTACACCTGGGTACAAAAAATAAACACAACATGTACATACATACATACATATATACGTGTGTATATGTATACACACGTATATATGTACGTATATATACACATGTTATTATTTTATTAAGAGGCCTGTGTAGACATCAGTTGTTCTAAAAATTATCTGGGGATTTTAGTGTACCACAAGCTCAATATGAGTCAACATAATGATGTGACCAGCAAATATGCTAATTCAGTCTTGGGCTATATTGAGAGGGTCATATCTTACAGGATTGGAGAAGAGGTGGTAGGATTGTAAACTACCCTTTTCAGACCTCATTTGGGGTATTGTGTTCAGTTCTGGACACCACAATGTAAGAAATACATTGGGGGCTGCTAAGTGGCACAGTGAATAGAGCACCAGACCTAGAGTCAGGGGAATTTGAGTTCAAATCCAGCCTCAGACTCTTTCTAGCTGTGTGATCCTGGGCAAGTCACTTAACCCAATATGCCTTTTAAAAAAAGACATTGATAAACTGGATAGTGCCCAGCAGAGGACAGCCATAATGGGATAATAATACCGACAATAATGACTGGCATTTATGTAAGTGCTTTATAAATATTATACCATTTATTGTGCACAGTTACCTTGGAGGGATATGCTCTTATTACTCTCATTTTATAAATGAGTAAACTGGGGCAAACAGGATAAGTGACATGCCCAGGGTTACTTGGCTGTTAAGTATTTCAGTTGGGGTTTGAACTCAGATCTTTCTGATTCCAGGTCCAGCATTTTATCCACTTCAAGAATGTTTGAAATTCACTATTTCCTGCCTCTGCAGGAAGATTTAATGCTGAAATAGAGAGAAGGAAGTACAAAACATGAAGTACAGAAGTAAATCCATAAATGACTTTGTTGTTAAAGCAAAAGTCATCAATAAGACTTTAAAAAACAACCCTTTGATAGAGCAAAATATAGGCTTAAAGGATATCCTTTAATAAGATTTCTCCATATGTTGAGATCATACAAAAATCACTGAAAAACACAATAGAAAAGACAATACAAAGAGTGTGTTGGATTTGTAGTTCCTAAGACCTGGGTTCAAATTCTTCCTCAAGCATTTACTAGCTATGGGACCTCAGGCAACGCACTGAAACTTTAAAATGAGAGGATTGGGCTTGATGACGTATAAGGTTCTTTCCAACTCTAAATCTATAACCCTGTTATTAACTTTATTCAATGACACAATGATCATTAATGTAAATTATATCATCCAGCATAGAGCCCAAATAGAAGAATTTCCTATAGATCGCGAGGCTCTCCAGATGTTCCTCTTTGCAGATTACTTTGGTTTGACGCTTATCTGTCCACGGAATGTAATAGAGCCTCTTAAGTGAGGTCCATTGGTCATTCAATAGACCTAACAGTTCACACAGGAAATATCAATTGATGTGGTTTCACCTCACTTCCTGCAAATTGGTGATGATCAAAAACAAAAATAGTCATTAGTGAGGGGGTGTGGGAAGACAGGCACACTGATGCTCTACTGGTGAAGGTGCAATATAATCCAACAATTCTAGGTTTCAAGTGAAGGAATTATGCAATAAAAATGTGACTGAACTGTCAATATTTTTTGACCCAGTAATTTCACTCCTGGGCAGATAACCAAAGGAAATAAAGGTCTAGTATGTACCCCAACATTCATAGGCACATGCTTTGTTGTAACAAACAACTGAAAGCAAAGTGGTTGCCTGTTGATTGGGAACAACATTATTTTTTAATGCCACAGGAATATAATAAAATTTTACTTTGCCGTAAGAAATGACAAATTCTAGAAATTCAGAAAAACATGAGAAGATTTATATGAACAAAAATGAGCAAAATATGTAGAACCAAGAAAATATACACAATGACTTCAGGAAAGTAAATTAATCACTTCTTAAGAAGTCATTCCACTCTTGAGTAATGGGAAAACCAATGAAGACCCTACAGAAGAGAATAAAAAACTATCTCTTCTCTCATGGTAGAACTATGAGAAAAGAATGTGTGCATGTATTGTCTGGAAGGTTTCTTTGTCAAATATTTACGTGTAATTGTAGCTCTTTGTCACAAAGGAGGGCTACATATGGTAATGGACTGAGAAATGACTATGATGGAAAGACAAAGAGAATAAAGAAAATATTCTTCGATAAAAATCAACTGATAAAGCATACCTATAGTTTATACTATTCAGTTGGATGAACTGATCCATCAGAACAAATATCTGGACAAATACTGAAGATGTAAAATGAACTAGTTCCAAAACTGAATAAGAGCAGATTGACCTGGCTCATGTTTGGGAAACGAGAGCACTGTCTATGATACAATGCTCCTCCTCCCCAATCTTTTCACTAAAATAAAATTCTAAGTTTTAAACACCAATATTCTTCCACTGATACTCTGTGGCTAGGAATTGTGGAATATACAGTCTTTGAAAACATCTCAATTGCAATTTATCTAAAGGATAGAAGCTATCCTACTAATATAAGCTGAGAATAAATATGTTGTAACATATTACCCATAATGAATTGTGCACAAGTAACATTAAAAATCACTGTGTAAATGTGTGGTTAGCAAGGATGACCAGTCTTGTAGTGAGAGGTAAGGATAATACAAGAACAGTTCATGTTTTGCACTGGTATTCATATATTGTTAAGAGATTTAGAGGAAGGCTTTATTCGTATTGGATATTTGAGGGAAGATGTGGGTATGTTGTTTCACAGGATGAGAAGGCTTAGATGGGCTGTAATTCAAACTGGGAGGAGTTGAGAATTCTCATGTTACAGATGAGGAAACTGAGGAAGACAGGTTTTTAATTTCCCATTGAAGTTAGGGAGTGTGAGGCAGGAGTTGAACTCAAGTCTTTCTGACTAGTCCATCCTTCTATCTAGTTGTTTATCAGGGCTACAATGAAATTGCTGTTTGAGTCAAGCTCATCCTACTTCACAATTTGACTGTACTATGTCTACTTACAGCCAACCTGGAACTTAATGTATCGTATTTCGAAACTGGCCAAAGGAACTGATTTTGTTGGCACTCAGTGACTGCACATCTGGTTTCGATTAGTATGGGAACGTACAAACAACCGTGACAAGGAACTGTGTGAACTGCTTTTATATCCTCCCTCAGTTGCCTCTGAAAGTTGTGGAACTTGCTTGTGTCTCAGAGAGTAGGGTCTGAATTCTCTCCACACACTATGAAATCAGAAGAGCCAGTACCTGGACCATGTGTATCATGTTAACTGCTTCCTAGAGTTACATGTTTCAGATTTCCTAAACTTGTTGGTTTTATATCTTAGACAGCATAAATAACAGATGACATCTGGGTTGCACAGTGAATAGAGCTCCTTGCCTGGAGTCAGGAACACCTAAGTTTAAATCTTAGACTTTGATATTTACTAGTTACATGACCCTATCTCATCACTTGACTCTGTGTGCCTCAGTTTCCTCGTCTGTACAACAAATTGGAGAAGGAAATGACAAACCACTCCAGCATCATTGCGGGTTATGAAGCATCAGACAGAACTTAGCAACAGAGAAATTTGGAAATTTCAAACTTGAGTTTCCTTCTGGAGATATTATTATTTTTTCTTTCAGCCATTAAAACCCTGCCACTCTGCCCCTCAGCAATATTTTTGAACACAATAATCATAGCTTTTCATGTTAGAGAGGAAGCTAGGTGGTACAGGGGATAAAGTTATAAGCATGGAGTCAGGAAGACCTGAGTTCAAAACTGGTTTCAGACATTTACTCGCTGTGTGACCCTGAGCAAGTCATTTGTCTCTTCTCTGCTTCAGTTTTTCTCAGATGTAAAATGGGTATATAATAGCATTTCCCAGGGTTGATGTGAAGATCAGATGAGTTAATATTTGCAATATGCTTAGCAAATAGTAGGCACTTAATAAATGCTTGTTTCTCCTCCTTCCTCTCCCCCTCCCCCTCCCAACTCAGTGGCTACCTAATCCAACCCTGTCATTTTGTAGAGGAAGAAACTAAAGTCCAGTGAAGGAACCATCGCAGAGGTAGTAAGAGCTCAGGAGGTGGGATTTGAATGGATCCTAGGACTTCTAGCTCTTGGGTCAGCATTCTTTCTAGTATTTAGCACTGCTCTGGGGAAAAAATATTGAGACAACCAATAGGCATTCATTAAGAACATAATCACTATGTGTCAGCCCCAATGATAAGCATTAGGGAATCAAAGACAATGGTAAAAACAGTTTCTGCCCTCAAGGACCTTATATTCTATCAGGGTAGACAACACACAGCATACAGGTGTTTGCCAAATAACTACAAGACAGCTTTTTCTGAGGCAGGGCACTAATAGCCAGGAAGTTATTTTTTTTTCTTTTTTGTGAGGAGATTGGGTTTAAGAGAATTACCCAAGGTCACATAGTTACTTTGTCTGAGGCCAGATTTGAAGTTAGATCCTCCTGCCTCCAGGGCCAGTGTTCCATTCACTACATCATCTACCTACCCCTTACAGGGTCATTCTTGAAGGAAATCAGGGATTTCAAAAAGAAGAAAGAAGGAGAGAGGACATTCAGGCATAGGGTGGGTGGAGGGCTAACAGGACAAAGGCAGAAAGATGAGAGATGAAGCAATGTACGTGAGGAAGATCATGTTGGCCAGTATGGCTGGACTATAGAGTCCAGGGCATAGAGCAGTAAAGTATAAAGATGGGCAAGCTAGAAAGCACCCACATCATCAAGGGCTTTAAATGCCAAGTAGAATCATTTATATCTGATCCCAGATGTAATGTGGAATCACTGTGACCACCAGTCTAAATAATAAGAAGCTGAGTGAGTCACTGGGTGAGAGTGCCTTAGGAAAATCACTGTGGCAATACCTCCTACTCCCCAAAGTGGGAAGAGGCTGACGCAGAGAGTAAAAGTCCAGGCAAAAGATAACGAGGGTTTGAACTAGCATGGGGGCTGCATGAATGGAGAGAAGGAAGCGTATGTCAGAGATGGCAGCCAATAATAAGTCAACAAACATTTATTAAATACAACTATGTGCCAGGCACCATGCTAAGCACAAATGTTGTAGAGAGAGAAATAAAATATACACATATATACGTGTGTGTATACACACACACACACACACATACACACACATATATATATTTGGCAAATGACTGGACATGTGGAAAAAGAGAGTGAAGAATGAATCTAAGGTTAGGAACTTGGGTGACCAGAACAATGGTGATACCCTCAATTGTGACAGGGAAATTCAAAAGAAGAGTGAGTTTGGGGAAGGGAGGGTATAATTAAGTCTAGATTGGAAATGGTAAGTTTGAGGTGTCTATAGGACATCCGATTTAAAATATCCAAAAGGCAATTCAAAATGTTGAAGCTGGAACTCAAGAGAGAGACTGGGGCTGGATTCATAGCTCTCAGAGTCAACCGCACAGAGATGAAAATTCAATCCATTAAAGTTGATGAAGTCACCAAGTAACAGCAAATAGAGAGGAAAAAGAAGGTAGCCTAGAACACAGACTTAGAGTGTCCCCAGAGTTAGTGGGCGTGACATGGATGACGAATCACTAAGAGATAGAGAAAGAGTGGCCGGTCAGCTGCCTATGAGTCTTCTGCTCTTTCCACTACCCCACACATGAGTGAGGGAGGTAATGCATGTATATTCATCATAGTTTTACAGTTGAAGAAACTGAGGCTTAGATAAGTTAAATGACACATAATTAGTCATGTTGGAGTCAATGTTCAAATTCTGGGTACCTTCATTCCAAGTCCAGCATTCTTCCCATTTATACGTCAACATAGCCAAATATGTTCTCATTCTCTCCAGGTAGCAGCCAATATGTGTCATTCTTGATTCTATGTAAAATCTTAGGTGATGAAAATGGAATATTTATACCCTGATCCAAAATCATTTTTTTAAACCTGAAATCACAAAGATAGTCTCACTTTATTACTATGAATTGAAATTAATAGATGTATTGGAAGGAAGAGGAAATGAATGTCGTTATTCAGTCATTTCAGTCAAGTTTGACTTGTGACTTCCTTTGGGGTTTTCTTGGCAAAGACATTAGCGTGATTTGTCATTTCTTTCTCCGGATGAGAAACTGAGGCAAACAGGGTTAAGTGACCTTCCCAGGGTCACACAGTTAGCCTGAGGCTGGATTTGAACTTTCTGACTCCATGCCTGGCACTCCATCCACTGTACCACCTAGCTGCCCCAACTGCATGGAAGGAATTGCATGACATGTAATCAAATAGACTGCAAACCTTTCTAAAATGATTTCTCTACTTATTTGCATATTCATATTGTTGTTCATTCTTCATTTTCCAAGAGCACCAGTAACAAATGTTTGTTTATATATTAATACAGCAGAGATCTCTGGAAATGTACAAAGCTGTACCTGCATGGAAAAGAAAACCAATCCAAGTTCTGTCCCTTTTTGGTGATATTGAGGAAGGTAAATGTATTTACAACCTTATCTGAAGTAAGTTATTATCTGTTTTAAAGTAAAAAAAAATTCTTGTTCATTCATTAAGTATTTCATGAGTAATGATTATCTCAAAAGGTCTGTGGGAGTTACCAATAAAAGAAAGTTTGTTGTCTATCTAATAGTATCAACAATGTGCTAGTTAAAAAAGGAACAAAAGACATATTCCTTGCCCTCAAGGCACTTACATCCCATTTAAAGAGAAAAGAGGAATATACATTATATCAAATTACAGATGCTTCAGTCCTAAATTACATAGATCAGAGCTTATAATAGCTGTTAATAGTACTGTAGGAATAATAATGACTCATTTCCATAGCATCAACAATGCCTATTCTTCATAATAAGTCTAAAAGGTAGCACAAGTATTATGTCCATTTCATAGATGAGGAAATTGAGCCTCAGAAAGGGATCATAGGATGATAGATTTTGAGCTAGAAAAGATGTCAGAGTCTATCTAATCCAGCAATTCTAAAAATGTGGTTCATGGACTCTGGCAGCTCTGTGATGGATGGATCAAAGAGGGGAGAGACTAGATACAGGGATAATAATTAAGGGCCTATTGTGATAGTCCAGGCAAGGGGTGATAAGAGTGTGGACTAGGGTGGGTTCAGTCTAAGCAGACAGAAGTAATGCAGGGATGTTGAGAAGATGGAATCAGTAAGACTCAGTAACTGATTGAATCTGAGGCATGAGGGACAGCAAAGAAGAAAAACTGATTCCTGGATTATAAACTTTGATTGTACTCTTAATAGAAATAAAGAAGTTCAGAGGAGGAATGGGTTTAGAAGAAAAATAATGACTTCTGTTCTGGTCATGTTGATTTTAAGATGCTTCTGGATCATCCAGGTTAATCCAAGCTGCTAAAGGGAGTATCTGTGGATTTCTAGCAGGGACAACTGGATTTTACCTCCTTGGGATCGATGTCTAGTAGTAGAATTGTTGGGTCAAAGAGTATGTACATTTTGACCAATTTCCTTCCAGAATTCGAAATAACTATTCAGAAGGATTGGACCATTTTATAACTTGACCAAAGCATAGTCGTGTTTATTTTCCCATAGTCCCTCCAACATCAATCATTCTTGTTTTTTTACTGCAGAGCATGAGGTGAAACCTCAGAATTATTTTAATTTATATTTCTCTTACTATTAGTTATTTGGAGCATGTTTTTAAAATTACTATAATTTTAATTTAAAAAAAAATAAAAAACTGAAACAAATATTTTTTAATTTAATATATTTCTTGGGCTTATATGTTAGTGTCATCACTCTCTCCAGCCACAACAAATCATTAAAGCTATCGACTGGAGAAGGGAGGGTTTATAACCTAGATTGATTAAGGGAACACTAATCACAATGAAATCAAACATCCTTGATGGACTGAATCTAGTGGTAGGTCTGCTATTAAAAATTAGTAATTAGATTTCTCTTTTATTGCCTTATGGAATCAAAATGTGTTAATACATAATATGTTCCTTCTCTACCCTATATAGAACTGATCAACTTTGGATTTTTGGAAAACAGTTCTGGTAATGGAAAACTGAAACATCTGGTTGATGTAACAGATGTAGTCAGAAAAGATGTAAGTAAAATAAAGCAGCATGTGCTTTGCAAATTTTAGAATTTTTATTTCCCTAAAATCTAATTTCCACTAAAAGTGGAAATTACGCACATATATGAGATGTTGCATAATAAAGGAGGAACCACTATGTTCTGCTACTATACATAATGCTTTGTCTGAAATATATGGACACTAATTGCCTCATTACTTCCTCTGAAAGCTGAAATTAAATGATGAAACTTTAGCATTGCATTTTTTAGGTCATCAGAATCATGTGAACATTGAAATGAAATCCAAGTTATTCTTTAGATATCCATGATTTCTAAATTTTCAAGGCCCCATATAATAGTACTGTAGAATGATTAAAAAATGCTCATTCATATGATCATAAGATTTCGTAGAGCTGATAGGTACATCAGATTATCTAATCCAATGCCCTTATTTTACAGGGATCCAGAGAGACTAGCCTAGGGTCATACTATTAGGAGGCATATGAGGCTGGATTTGAGCTCAAGACTTCCTAACTGCAGACCCAGTACTCTATCCACTGTACCGCTTTAGCTGCCTTGAGAACAAGTACCCTCCAAAGTCTCTGATACATATACAAATATATGTATGTGTGTATGTAGATATATATATATAGTGTAAACAACAGATTTGCATATTAATGTATATTACCTTATACCAGAGCCAGTTTCAAGATTAGCAAATCAAACTATTAGTCATAACCATGTATTTGTGGCATATTAGAATGAGCTCAGACAATGTGGTTTATGTCATGGCTCTACCCCCTTACTAGTGTGCAACCTTGGGCAAATCATTTCTACCTCTCTGATCTTCAGTTTTCTCATCTATAAAATAAGAATAATAATGCTGCCCTCACAGGGATACTGGAAGAAATTAGTAAGGCAGCTGAGTGCACAATGGATGGACAGCCAAGTCTACAGTTAGAAAGACATGAGTAAAAAATCTATCCTCACACACTTACTAACTGTATGACTCTGGGCAAGTCAATTAAATATCTACCTGCCTTAGTTTCTTCAACTGTAAAATGGAGACAGTAACAGTAATTGCAGGGTTTTTGCGAGGATCAAATGAGATTCCTTTCCTTTGTATATCATGAAGGACATTAGAAATGCATCCTGTTTTTAATAGTAGAAATAGATTATTAATAGTAACTATTATGTTTTCTTCACAATGACCTTGTTCATGTACTTAGTGGAAATATTGGTATTTGTATTTGTGGAGATGATGGGTGGTTTACTCATGGTCTCACCAGTAGCAGGTACTAAAGGCAGGTTTTAAACTCATATTTTCTAACTTTTATTCCAGCAATCTTTGTACTACTAAGACTGATTATTATTGCCATCAGGACTGTTGTTTAATAAATAGCCACACTGTTTTAGTGTGCAATTATTACACTGACATTTAAGTCACTGATTCTTTCATTCAACAAGTAAATATTAAGGACTTACAATATTAAGCACTGGAAAAACAAGGGAAAGGAACCTCTGCCCTAAAGGAACTTAGGTTTGGTTTGTTTTTTGGGGCAATCAGAGTTAAGTACCTTGCTCAGGGTCATGCAGCTGGTTGATCTGAACTCAGGTCCTTCTAACTCTAAGGCTGGTGCTCTAGCCACTCCACCATCTTGCTGAGCCAAGGAGTTTACATTCTAAGAAGCAACATCTGAACCATCATTTAATCCTTTCATCACTATATCAGATTGCAGAATGAGTCCTTATGAAGATGGGTTTAGAGAGAAAGAGGAGAATGGCATGTGCCTGTCATTTCTTCATTGTGTGTAATTCCTAACATAGAAATTCTCTCTGTCAAGGTGGATCAGCAACATCTCCGCAATCTTAGAGAATTTTCTGGCAAATGACACGGTGAAGTGACTTGCCGATCATCATACGGCTAACATATGTCTTTGAACATAAGTATGTAGGCATCTCCTACCTGTCATGATTTCAAAGTCATTGAAATTACCACTCTGAACTCTGCCCCACTAAAAAACCACTTCTATCGCCTCCTCTCTAGAATCTACAATTCTTGAATTAAACATTTGCTTACAAATTAGAAAAAGGGTTAAAATATCAGGAAGAATAAAAGAGATGGCTGAGGATGCCAAAAGGTGAAAAGATGGTACAGAAAGCCAAGTAGAAAAGAACTGAAAAATTTTTGACTAGACCTAACCCTACACAGAGCAGCTAGGGTTGGTGGAATGATGTGCTTTGGACAGTCAGAGGGCAATCTGAAGGTTAAGGATTTGCCATATAATAGAAGAGTGGTGCAGAAAATGACATCCAATTCTATGATTTTACAGGTCACCCAGTTGGCAAATAATCCACCAAATTCTTCAACAATTTTCCATTCTTCCAACCCTATATCTGTATATCTTTTAAGGAGAAACTTTGGTATATGAATTCCTCAAATCTGAATAATGCTAGGGACTAACAGTACCATGATTATGAAATATGTATTATAAGCCAAATGATAATAATGACTTGCATTTATATAATGTTTTACTTTTTGCAAAGGAATTTCATCACAAGAACCCTCTGAGGTAGAATTACAGAAATTCTGTCCCTATTTCACAAATTAAGAAATTGGAATTTAGATAGGGACAATGACTTGCTAAAGGTATTGTAGCAAATGTCAGAGATAGAACCCAGGCCTTTCTAGTCTATACCATGTTGAATTCTCAGACCAAAGGTCTGAGAGCAAAGGTCTTGATGAGCAAAGAGGGGAGAAGGAGCAAAGTGATTGAGGGATGGTACCCTCGGTAGCAGCTTCCAATGTCATGGAATCTGCCATCTTGAAGAGATCCGTTGGAGAGGGGGTCAGTCTTCAGACTACAGACCCTTCCCTCAGCTCTGGAAGGAAATGAACAGTTTTTTGTCCATCTCCTTTTGGCAGGAGATCCTCAGTCCTGCCCCAAGCCAGGGTCCTCTTCTTTTTACTTACTTCTCCATTTTCATTTCATGAGAAGATTTGCTAAAAAGCATTTCCTAGTCACATGTACAGTGAATCTAGCCATTGGAAAATGTTACACAAGTTTTCCATTTCCAGTTCCACATCCTTTCCAGGAAAAGAGAGGGAGTGGAAGTTGACACATGCCAAAAATAGGAAGCACTGAGACCTCAAAGGAAAGAAAGATGGAAGTAGGGGAGGGTGCAGGAAAACATAATCCAAATCACAATCCAGGCAGCTACATAGAAAGCTGGGCTGAGGCATGCAGCTCTGGGGCAGCCAGCCAGCCCTGCTGAGTAGGAACAATAAATGTTTGCTGGTTGAATTGAATCACCAACACCTAAGGGCTCCCTGGGTGTGCACTGTCAATTGAACTGCCATTTATACATCGTTTGGGGATTTTACAAGTAAACTCAGGCAAGTTCCAACTTCTTCTGGTAGACAGAAACAGTGGGGAAATATATGAAGTAGCTGAGGAGGACCAAGATTAGATTGAATAGTTTGGAAATGGCAGAATGGCCCAACCTAAAAGGTCTGATTCCATGTCATCCAGGAATGCAGGCTCTAGTGGAGTTCCCAGGCTATTTAATATTTTCCGAGATGATTTAGATAAAAGCTGAGATGGAATGTTTGTCAAGCTGTACATGTCACAAACCTGGAAAGTATAGTGGATGATAGAGTTAACATTCAGAAAACTCTCAATAGACCAGCAAACTGGACTGAACCTAGGAAGATGAAATGTGATGAAATTAATGGGGCTAAAATAAAGTATTAAACTCTATAGAGAAAGGATAGCTAGTTAAGCTTCTTTTAAAAGTTCCTGGGGGGGAGATGGAATGAGGAGCAGGAGGGAGCAGAGTATTGAATAAATGAAATGTTTATGAAGTACTTACTATATGCAAAGCTTTGCTAAACCTTGGGGAGATACACAGGAAAGCTAGGCAGTCTCTGCTCTCAGGGAATTCACATTCTTCCACGTTTGGAAGGTTTTAGCTACAAGTGAGATAGAAAGGTCCCATGTTTCTCAGGGTGCAGCAGCAAAGCAGGTGGTAATTCTTCTTTGTTATCATTTCCACTGATAAAATCATACCAGTTTCGAATTTTGAATTATTTGACAGTGCCAAGGATTCTTGTGGCAAGAAATTCCTTATCTAGGTCTTCAACAGATGTTGCCAGGCTGCCTCTCCACCAGAGTTGCTTCCCAAGATGGTGGCTCTGCACAATGGTCCAGAAGCATTGTTTTTCCCAAGGCTCTTGGGTTCAGAGTAAGGTAGTGATGCACAAAGCAGTCATCCTCACTCTCTCCTCCAGAACTATCAAAGTTCAGTAGCAAGACATAAGTTAAGATCACTGGATGATGGCTGGGGAAATTAGCTAATAGTGAAGTTAGCAAAAGTGCCCATAAAGGCTGGACTAAATTCTCTCCCTCTCATTTTTTATTTCCCCAACCCACATTGATTTTTTCCAATCTATCCTGGAAATAGCTTGTTTGTACGTATTTGTTAGCTTGTCTCCTCCGCAGACTGACAAAGAAAAGCTAAAAGCCGAGGTTCCTACAGTTAATGTGAATAATGATGGGATAAGGAGATCCCTTCCAACAGTCTCTCCCTATGTCAAATATAGAGCAAGTAGTCTTTCCTCCCATTTAGTATATTTGTTTTGCTTTGCTTCCCCCTCTCTCCTGAGGTCAGCTTGTAGAAGTGCATGCAGATTTGTGTTGTGGGGGGTGGGAGGCACAGAGTGTGAAAGGACAGTGCATCAGCATCTATTCTTAAATGTAGTTTTAAATTTATTATTTAATTTTATATGATTATTCAAGAGGGTCTAGACCACTTCCTGCTTGAGTTCATTAAATGCATCTCCCACCTTTAATGTCCAGTGGAAGGTCTGTGAGAGGTATTGTCAGGAAAGGCAACCTAGAAGTTAAAATATGGTGGTATTTACTGAGAATACAGTGGAAAGTACAATGGATTTAGGGTTAGAAAAACCAAATCAAATCACACCTCTGGTGCTTTCTGCCTGTGTGACTGAGCATATCACCGTCCCTCACTGTTCCTCAGTTTGCTCCTCTGTAAAATGAGAGGATTAAATTAAAGAACCTCTGAAGTCCCCTGCAGCTCTAATCCTAAATTCTTCAGATCTTGCAAAATAGTAGAAGCACCAAAGGAAATTCATGGACTGGAGGATTTCCCTGTACATGGATTTCATTTTACTAGCATTCATTGACACTGCCCCTCAGTCTGCTATGTGCTGCAGCAATTCTATCTCCTAGAATTGGCACTACCCTGATTTAATAGACAGATGATATTATCATAGGTGCTAAATAAAACTCAGGATAATTTATAATATTGCTGAGGTCTTGAAGTAGAGGAAAAAAAAATGTCTTTACCAGACCTTTGATCTCATTGATATAAGGAACTCCTGGTGAGAAAATATGTCTACCAATGTTAATCGGGACCTTCCCTGTAACATACAAGCTTTAGACAATTGCATGGGCTGGTTAAATGATTTAATTAGGATCACACAGCCAGTTTGTGTCAGAGGTAAGATTTGAGCCAAGGTCATCCCATTTCCAAGGTTGACTCTATAGACAATTCCACTAATCCTAACTCTAATCCTAATCCTAACTGTGAAACTATTCCACAATGAGGATCTCATCAAGATAAACCAACACCCCACTGTGGCATTTAAAAAGATTTCTGGGTAATTTAATCATTTTATTAATAATGACAGCATTTTAATAAAAGGGTGGTGATTTGGCTGTCTCACTCTTAGACAAAAGACAATCATGGAGCAGGCCCATGGTTTATATGTCCTTCAAAGAGTAGGTATTTTTGAGGGTGGCAATCAACTCTGATTGGTTAACAATTAATAAGAAAATGAATATTACAATGAGTATTGGATCTAAACTTTGATTATATCATTTATTTCTTAAGTTACCCCCCCCCCCCAGTCTTGGGCCATCTATTCAAAGAATTTGTCTCCACCCAAACCTGAGAGAAAGACAATGATTGGCCCACCTGGGTGGGATCTGGATCGAGAAGAAGGCTGGCTCAACCTTTAGAGATTGAGGTCCTGAAATGAGGATAAAAGAAGGGAGAAATCTGAATCTCAAAATCACTGGTTATTAATAATCACTTTTCTCCCATTGTTCATGAGGTCTTTAAAAAATGACATTCATGAACTCCCCAAAATTGGCAAAATAGGAGGAATTGCACAAGATAAAAGGCATGACCATCCTCAGACCACAACATGTCTAGAAAGTCTTTTTGCCTTCATCATCTTTCTACATTTAGGTTCCATTCAGTTCATTTCAACAAACATGTATTAAATACCTACCATGCCATGTACTATATTTAATTCTAAAGCTACAATGACAGAAACAAAAGTCTTTGTTCTCAAAGAGTTTACATTCAATTTGAGGGAAACAGTGTACATACAGATAAGTAAATATTAAAATATATACACATTAATAGGGTCAGGTAAGTGGTGCAATACATAGACCTCAGTTCAAATTTAACCTCAGACACTTAACAGCCGTTAAACCACTCTGGTATCTTTGCCAAGAAAACTCCAAAAGGAGTCATGGAGAGTCAGACACGACTGAAAACTGCTGTTTTTCAGTCATGTCTGACTCTTTGTGGCCTCATTTGGGATTTTCTTGGCAAAGGTGTTGGAGTGGTTTTGTCATTTCCTTCTCCAACTCATTTGCAGATGAGGGAACCGAGGCAAACAGGATTAAGAGACTTGCCCAGGGTCATACAGCTATAAGTGTGAAAGGCCAGATTTGAACTCAGGAAGACAAGTCTTCCTGATTTCAGGTCTGGCACTCTATCTACTATGCCATCTAGCTGCCCAATGTCCTATACAGGAAATAGTAAATAAAGCCAGATTCTTGTCTACTCTACTTTTAGTTCCGGGTAGTAAAAAACGCAGCTGCTTGCAATTGTTACTCTTGGAGCCAATAATTCATTGGTAGAGTCAATGCCTTGAATGCATCAGTTATATCCCTAAATTTCTGAGTAGGGGACTCTACTTTGGGATCTGGCAATGGACAATAGCTAGTTACAGCATACATCTGGTCTAGGAAATACTCCTGATGGCTCAGAAAGTGCATTTCCCTGAGAGTCGCACAATGTTCATATTATAGGAAGCAAGCCAATGAACCCAACTGGAAAACGAGTGGAACACAGAAGTACTTAATCTGAATAATTCAAAATACCTCTTCACCCAAACTCACAAGAGTTACAGGTCTGTATATTAGTATGTTTTTCATACATCTCAGTTGGAGTCTGGAATAATACAAGAATTTCAGATGTTTCCTCCTCTGCTCAAGGAAATGATATAGATTGTTGGAATTTAACAGACTCAGAGGATTGAGTAAGGAGATAAGGGAGTTCTGGGGAATGGCTTGGTTCAAAAGGAGATCTGGAGGAGTAAAAAGGAAGTTGAGCTTAGGTTAAATCCAGGAGTTCACAAGTGCAAAAGGCTAGACAGGAAGTCATGAATTAAGTCTGAGAGCATTAAGGGTTCAGTTGTGTATGGATGTGGGGCAAGGAGGTGGATCACATTGAACATGATCAGGAAAACACTCCAAGGGGTCCAACGTCAAGGGCTGATGATCTCATACTCAAGGAATCATTCCACAAAGTTATCCTTGGATGACAGCATCCTTTTATCATAACCACAGTCATCTTTAGCTGCTTTTGTGCATTTTGTGGGTTAGGATACTCGGATACAGGGCCAACTTAAGGCAAAGTTGCTTAATAAATTATATGCATACTTATTCTCACTTCCTTGACTTCCTTTACTCTACATAGATTCACTTGATACCACCTCTTTCATATTTTAAAGGATATTTTATTTATTTTATTTTTTAATATGATCATTTTCTTTTTTTTAGTTTTCAACATACATATTTATAAGATTTTGAGTTACAAATTTTTTTCTTCCTCCCTCCCCTTTATCTTCCCTCCTTCCTTCCTCTTTCCCCTCCCTAAGATGGCAAACAATCTGATATAGGCTATACATATACAATCATATCAAACATTTCAACATTGGTCATGTTGTGAAAAAAAGAATCAGAACAAAAGGGAAAAACCACAAGAAAGAAAAAAAGAGAGAAAAAGCTTTGATCTGCATTCAGACTTCTTAGTTCTTTCTTTGAATATGGATAGCATTTTCTATCATGAGTCTTTTGGAATTGTCTTAGATTATTGCATTACTGAGAAGAGCCAAATCTACGAAAGCTGATCTTCATATAATGTTGCTTTCACTGTGTACAATGTTCTCCTGACTCAGTTTGCTTCACTCAGCATCAGTTCATCTAAGTCTTAAAGAATATATTAGCTAGATGTGAAGCAAGTCAACATGAAGTCACTAGGAACAAGATATATGAGACTAATCTTATTTATCAAATAATGGAACATATGTAAAGCATTTTTGCAAACCTTAAAGTACTTTGTAAATGCTATATTATTATCATTATGATTTTAATTTTTATGAGGCTACTGGACTGTTTTACTGTAGACAGATCATTTATAGTTTTCACAAAGTAGATTCAGTAAAATCTAAATTAATTGAACAAACAATTACTCAGTACCTACTATTTAAGGCATTGTGCTAAAAGACTAAACGAGACCATTCTTTATGTCAAAGAGATTGAATTCTGTGGGGAGAAATATATTTAGACATTAGGTGATTAGGGTAGACTCAGAGCATTAAGAATTAGAGGAAATTATTCAGAAGGTGACAGCTGAATCATGAAATAAGATCAATATTCTGAGAGGTAGAGATGAAGATGGAGGGGATTCTATGTGTGGAAGAACACATGTGTGGAAGAGATGGAACCAAGTTCGGAAAGTAGCTAGGAGGCCAATTTGACCTGGAATGCAGAGTTTGTGAAGGGAACTCATGTAAAGCAAGACTGGGAAAGATGGTTGAAGCAAGATTATGGACCACCTTGGATAAAGCAGTAGACAGAGCACTAGGACAGGAAGACTTGAGTTCAGATGTGGCTGGAAATATTAACTATTTGGTAACCTCTGTTTACCTCAGTTTCTACATCTATAAAATGGGGATAATAACCCTACCACCCAGGGTTACTGTGAAGATCAAATGAGAAATTAAGCATAAAATACTTAGCCTAGTACCTAGCACATAGTAAGCACTATGTAAATGCTAGCTATTATTATTTTTATTATTAACCTCTTTCTGCCTCAGTTACCTTAATGGGGATAATAATAGCACGCTGCCTCCCAGGATTGCTGTGAGGATCAAGTGAGATAATATTTGTAAAATATTAGCACAATGCTTGGCACATAGTAGTGGGTGCTTACTAAATACATATTCTGTCTCCCACTAGCACCTTAAATGCCAAGTTAAGTGAAACGTATGTATTAGCAATAAGAAGTTACTGGAAGTTGCTATGCAATATAGTGGCATAGTCAGATCTATGCAGATCCAGAACTAGAAACTCAGATTCCTGAAAAATATTTGGGGAACGGGAGGGGGGATAGTTCACCTGGCAAGCAAGAAAGCTTCAGTATTCCCTTCAGTCAGCACAAAGCTACATCACTGATGATATTTGACATACCTTGTGAAAAGTATAAAGTGGGTCTTAGGTCTGGGCTGCCACCATGATAAAGACTCCATAGATTACATTGGGAGAGGTGCTGGATCATCTCCTGTAGAGTCTGGTCCATGTCTCTAAAGTATGGCTTCTGACATTTAATCCTCCTAACTCAAAAAGGATAGTGGACAAGTGGTACGATGATGAAGGAAGAAAGGTCTCAGTTGGAGGGTTGCAACCATAACATTACTCTGGGCATATGTCTAGACAAGGGACAGCATTGGCCAAAAGGAGAAGATATAAGCACTGCAGAACAAAGCCCTACTTGCCCTGCCTTACTTAATATGTACTTTAGGAAGTTTATGTTGACCGTTTCCCTAGTGGAAGATAGGAGAGAGTGAGTGACCAGTCACATGAAAAACAACGAAGGGGTTTTAGTAGATCTCAAGTCCATTGTGAGTCAGTGTGATGAGGTTATTATCCAGAAAATGATCAAGGATCTACAACTTTAGTGTGTGAGTATTATCTCCTAGGACATCTTTCTATGACTTAGTAGCTTGCCTTTGAGAGCAGTGGGTGCTAAAAAATTCAACTCTCAGCAGCCAGATTTGTGGTGAATCCCTCCCACTTCTTAGGTTGATTCTGGTACAACAGACATATAAGCCATCTCTGGTCTCCAACTTAAAATCTTTCCAGCTTAGAAGAGCCTGTCAGAATTTGAGTAGCTGGCAGAAGCAAGGATCATTTTCATGTCACAATGAAGGTTCAAGAAAGGACTTTGGGCAGAAAAATGCAATTTTGGACTAAGCAAAGTTCATAGTCAGGTAGGTAGAGGTTGATCCATGTGCTGTTATAGTCATAAATGACTACATGCAGTTCTGGGTGACTCATATTAAGAGGGATATTGCCAAAAGAGTGCTGTGGGAGAGTGAAAGAATCTAGAAACCTTTCCCTATGAAGTTCAAGGAATTAGGCATGAGAAGTAGACTGGAGAAGAG
Source organism: Notamacropus eugenii (assembly GCF_028372415.1). Lineage (NCBI taxonomy): Eukaryota > Metazoa > Chordata > Mammalia > Diprotodontia > Macropodidae > Notamacropus > Notamacropus eugenii. Next base: position 428,043,576 of record NC_092876.1, on the reverse strand, counting down.
AAAGCTTGGGGAATACATGATAGCTATTTTTATATTTTTGAAGGACTCCCATGGAGAAATGGGACTAGACATGTTCTATGTAGTTCCAGAAGACAGAACTAGCAGTAGTATAAGAGAGGTAAAGTTCCATTCAGTATAAGAAAGGGCTTCTTGAAAATTAAAAATGTTCCGTCATGGAAAGGAAAGGCTTTCTCATGAGATCCCCGATGAATTCATCACTAGAGGTTTGCAAACAAAAACTGGAAACCACTGAAAAGGGATGCTGGGGAGAAGATCTAGGTAGAAGTTGGACTTAGATAATCTCTATGTTCTAAAAATCCTAACTCTAGAATTCTATGATTCAATTATCTATGCTATGTTTGTTGTTACTAATACGCTAAAAGAGAGAGACAGAGGTCCTATCACCTATGACAAATATGCTAGACTAATATATACTCCTTAGAAGTCTTGAACCACATGTTAAAATAAAGAAATTATAACAAAAGTTCTGAAATATTTTGTTTAATTAGGTAGAAGAATGGGGACCATTTGATTTAATATACGGTTGCACTCCTCCAATTGGTCAACTCTCCGAACATCCACCTGGTAAGAGACACTTTGAGACATTAAATGACTATCTCTTGAAATTCTCTTTGTATGCATTGTCCCCTCACCCTACCTACCACTGGTCCTTATTTCAACCATCTGTTAGAAGATCACCGCATGTGGTGTAGAGGCCTATTATCCCAGCTTATTGGGAATGGTAGTTCTCTTGAGCTTGGTGGTTTCGAGCTCCAGTGGAGTCAGCCCACAGAGTGTTCCCATTAAGTTCTACATTAATCTAGTGAGTGCCCAGAATGGGACACCAAGTTCCCAGAGAAGGAGTCAACTAACTCAGCTCAGAAATAAGCAAGCCAAAGCTCCCCTGAGGATGATCAGAATTGAATATGCCTCTTGAGTAGTCCCTAAACTTCTAGCTTGGGTGAGGTGGGAAATCCAGTCCTAAAAATATAGATATAAGTAAAATTTTCAAAGGAAGAAATACACAAATAGATCTAAAATTTTGTTATTCTTAACTTTTTAGACAACTTCTTGTTGCTGGTTTTCTTAAGATCAAGTAAACAGTTGAATATGAAATCTAGGGACTGTCTGGAGCTTCATAAGGAAAAACAGGCAAGCCAGGCAATGCTGAAAAAATAGACTTTTTTGTTTTAATGAGCTTAAGAGGCTCATATGAGAAGGTGCCATGGATAAACTGGGGATAATGAGAGAACAGGAAAAGTCATCAAAAGAAGTTGAAAGGTACTAAGGCAGCACCAATAGGTTCTGGACTGATACATCCTGATGTAACCCCATCCCCTACACAGTGAGACTAAAACATCCAAAGCAGAAAGGGAAGAGAACGGGTTAACTAGAACCATGTGCAAGGATCCTCAACCATGATGGTCTTCACACCACAAAAGAGGAGGGAGGGAGAAGACAGTTGTCTTGGATTTCTGGACAATGGTTCATTCTATGCTTCTGGGCAGCTTGCTCAGCTTGAGGGTTTGGAAGTAGAGATAAATGTGCCCACCCCAGGATTAGAGATACTCAAATATTTATAGGCCAGGGAGGGACTTGAGTAGGTCTGATGGGTGTCATAAGTACCATATGTCATATCATATGTAGAGAGCCACAATACAGCTAGGAAACTGGGTGTTTCCAACTTGGAACAGAAAATTCTAGTTGTGAGGGTTTTCAGAGAAGGGGCAGGGGAGAAATGAAAGTTATAAGGTAGAAGGAGTTATTTTGTCCCCATAAGTGGAGATGGCCAGGGAATATACAGCCTGTTGAAGAAAAAAAAGACTAGACCACAATAAGGAGAAATTTTATCCCTACTACAATAAGAATATTTAAATAATTTCATAACCAGCATTAAGCTATGTTCTTCCCCTCTCTCAAATAACTAAGAGCTGAAAATTCTCCTCCCATTCCTTTCCCAGATTCTCTGTCTCAACATGGCTTAAATGTGATTTGAGTGGAGAATCACTAGCACAGGGTTCCTTGTACTTGATTTTTAAAACATCTAATAACTGTATCTTGATGTAATTAGTTTCCATTATATTTCCTTTGTATTCCTAGGTATTTTATTCTATGCATTTAAAACGTTATTCTGAGAAGGGGTCCATAGTCTTTACCAGATTACCAAAGGAATTCATGATCCCAAAAAAATGTTAAAAATCTTTGATGTAGTGAAAATTGCTGTCCTTGAGAGTCAACATTTTTATGTTCCTTGTTTCATCCTCCAAGTAGCATAGGAAACTCTTGGGGGGAGAAGGGAAGAGAAGATATCATGATGCCAGGCAACAAATGCCCAAACTCTGATGACCAATCCCATCCAAATGGCAACCTCGCCTCAGGCTCTGCCCTACCCGACTGAAAGTATCTTCATCAAATTTCTTATAGCACTTTCTCTGGATCTCTCTTTTTCCCTTACTATATGCCATCTTGTATCCTACTGATTTGTGCTAATGAAATATCCCACTCTGGGTATTTCATTATTTCATTCATATATCTCAGTATGCTCCAGAAAAGGGGGGAGGGGGGAACACATTGGTGTTTTTCATCTCTGTATCTCCAGAAGCCTATTATATTGTCTTGTCTAGGGTAGGCATTTCATAAAAGTTTCTTAAATGGAATTGAATTGAATTTTCTTTTTTTACACAGAAAGTCTTTTTTTATACAGCAAGGCTAGCCCTCAGAAATGTAGCAGCCACACTGTACTAAACAGTTATGGACGGACAGACTCCTCACTTTCCAGAAACCTGCAGAGAGCTTTTCATTATGGTTTAAATGTGTCTATTTTCTCCCTTCCAGGGCAAAGAATCAGGCATGTGTGTTAGGGAAAAGGCTGAAATACTGCCTTTCTCTTCCTTTCCCCCATTTTATTCTATGGAAAGAGCCCCTGCACTATAATAAAATGGTCCCCAAACCACAAAACAATACTGTCAGAGGAAACTCACAGAATAAATGCATGCTGTTTTCAGGAACTAAGCTGGCTTCATTCCCTACGGAAAGAGAGGAGTTATGTGTTACCATGTCTAACTCATGTCCTTAATGTTTCAGTTGTACAAATCCATGAGGAAAATAGCTCATATCACTTCCTTCCCTTGGTAGAGACAGAGATGATGAACAACGAATACAAAATTCTGCATATTGTCAAAAATGGTCAATGTTTTGATTTGTTTTGATTATCTGGTTTTTCTCTGTTGCAAAGGACAGTTCTATGCAACATATGTTAGGAAATTAAAATGATATAAAATCATAAAACATTAACAAATTAAAAGTTTTTAAATAATTTACAATATACATAGAAATCAACAAAAACCAAGTGGCTGCTGTTTTCTCTGATACTTCCCTTGAACAGATTTTGCCCATTCCTTTTAGCATGGAAAGACTACATGTGAGAAAAGAAATAAAACAAGAAACCAAAATATAACTAAACAAAAATAAGATAATAAATCTGTATTCGGTATCAAATAATTCTCATTTCCATTCTGCTCTGGCATGCCCGCCCACATATTTAATTCAGGATTTATTTTCAGGGTTCATATTGCCTCTCTCTAGAGGAAGACATTCTAGGATTATATCCTTTGTTTCTTTTCTGAATAATAATTCTCTTTCTTTATTATTTGTTACTTCTAGTATGGTACTTCCTTCAATATTACCGAGTCCTACAATACGCAAAGCCTAAGGTGGATAGTGAAAAGCCATTTTTCTGGATGTTTGTGGACAATTTGGTCCTGACCGAAGATGATAGAGAAATTGCTTCTCGATTCCTTGAGGTATAAAGCTGTTTGTGTTTCAGTCAGTTCTCCACAACAAACAGGATCTTTTTTCCAAAGTTCCCCCAAATCTTTTCCTCATTTAGTAACACAAAGATTGCCTTGTGTCCTAGGAAGCATACACACTTATGTTCTGACATTTTTTGGTCAGACCAAATGGTTTAAGTTAGATATCACAAGCTAAAGGCTAAAGCCTCATTATCTTTGAGCTCCAAATGCTGCAGAAATATAATCTCTGTTTCTAGTAGTGGGGTATTGTCCTAGGGGGCCATCAACTTAGTTTCTTAATTTTTAAATCTTGCAACAATCATAGATGTTGACCCATAAGGAAGAGTTGGGAATTATAACCATATGTGGATGTGGAATATCCTCAAAAATGACTTTTGAAAAAATAATGTTATCTTGCTTTTGAAGAGACAAATATAATGTTTTTTCTCCTCCGTTTTTCTTGTTTCCTTTGTTCTTGTTCTTCTTCCTCTTCCTTTTTCTCCTCTTTCTTCTCTTTCTTTCCCTTTCTCCTTCTGTCTTCCTTTGTTTGTCAGCACATTTTCCTCGCCAAGGACCTAACAATCAACGATTATGGCAATTTTTTTTTTACTTTGATTCATACTAAGTCATGGATGGGTCTTCTTTACTGGCTCATGACTCCAGTCTCTGTGAGTCTCATCTTTCTTTGACACTAGGTCAAACTGTAATGATAATTCTTTCAGTCTCGGTGATTTTTCAGTTGAGGTTATGAGTCATAATCATGTATGAACCTTTTTACTTATTCCTTCTTAGACCTCTTCCTTCTTCTCTCAAGAGCCTTCCTCTGTTAAGGTTTAATTTCTTGTTAAACTGTTTCTCTTCCTGATTATAATTTTGCTAAGAGATTAAAAAGTCAAATATAATAAAAGGATGTTGTTCATACATACAAATACAAATACCCTGCAATCAATAAGGAATCTTTGCCCTAATTTTGCATCCTAATAAAAGGAAAACTTTTAATTTCAACTCTTTTTCATGATTAGAAAAATATAAACTATTTTAATTTTAAGTATTAAGATGAATAAAAAGGTTTATAGCACATTGGAAAGGTTTTATGTGAAGAATTTATGGAAGAATATAAGCAAGAGTGGAACATAATGTGTTGGCATAGGTGGGGTACAATCTGCACTAGTGAAAGCAATGTCCACACAGAGAAGATCATGATGCATCATTGTTCCTAAATTTTGCTCCAGTCTTTCTACTTTTTTAAAATATGTATACCAACACCACTAAGATTATGATGTTTTATACTGCATAAAACTCATTTAAAGTTATAAGAAACTGGCATGACGCCATCATTAAACCTGCAGTCAGATTTTCATGTGACTTTATTCAAGTCATATACTTAGAATAGCACTGTGGTTTCTATTCGGAAGCATAGTTTCCCAATACTGAGAACATAAGAGTTGGCAGCTCACTAAGCTGCTTACGCAAAGGATTGCATCCACATTAAAATAATTTTAGATGAAACTTTCAAATGTTGTACTTCTCCTCATAGAGTTATCTGCATAAGAAAAGTTCCAAATGCAAACAAATATTTTGTTAAACACATTTTGAATATCAGAAATGATTCTGCTGTTATCCTCTGTACTCATTCTGATCAGAAGATGAGGTAGGCAGGGTGGGGGTGGGGAGAAATCATTGCTTAGCATCCAGCATGTATTCATACATAGTGACATTTTCCATTTGTTAAGACTGATCCAGTGACCATGTATGAGATGTGTGATGAGATGGTCAAGAACGCAGTTCTTATATGGAGCAACATACCATACATGAAAAGGTGACGTATTTTTTATTTATTTTCAAATTTTATTTTGAGAAATGGACAATGAAATCACATTTGATATTCAGTCAAATAACTGAAAATCCATTTAATCAGGAAAGGTTTTTGAAGATACCAAACACAATGATAGTATAGAGCCAGGAAAGAGTGCCAAGGTAATTATGAGATCCTTTCTGATAACTAACCCCATAGAGTTCACCTCAGGGCCATTGGCCTTTCTTGATGGCCCCTCCTCTTGAAGTTCCTCTTCTCAGTATTATCCTGAAATAACCACACCATTTTCCACTACATCAGAAGATTGTAGCCTACATAATTTCAGTGTCCATCTCCTTGACACCCTGCAACCCAAGAACCTTCAGTGAGACCTCTTGTTCAGAATACAATTGTGGCAACTGTTGGTCATATAAGCACCACAAATGGCCTTGGAAGTGGGGTGGAGCAATGTAGAACACTATTTCAGGACTTTTTTCTTTTAGAAATCATTAAATTGTTTCTTCTGGAGCTTCTATTAAAGGCAACATATCATAGTGAATATGATGTTGGACTTGGAGTTAGGAATATATGGCTTTAAACTCTGCCCTCAAACTACTAATAGTGTGACCCTTAACCTCACTAAGCCTCAATGTCCTTATTTGGAAAATGGGAATAACAGCAGCACCTTTCTCAAAGGATTATTGTGAGGGTCAAACAAGAAAAATCATGGAGTGAGCACTTTGCTAATCTTAAAGTACAATAAAGTTTAGTGATGATGATGATGATGATTGTGGTGGTGGTGATGATGATGATGATGGTGATGAAGATGATGATGATGATGATGATGATGATGATGATGATGATTATGATGATAGCGATGCTCACCATCATGGTGGTGAAGATGGTGATTGTTATTCTATTCTAATGTCTCATCATGGTATGAAGGTAACCCTAAGTTCTTCCAAGTTTGTGTGAAAAGTTTCCAAGACTGTATATCTTTGAGGTGACAAAACACAGAAACTGTCAATCTGTCAACTGAGAGAGGTGTTGTGATTTACCTTGGCAAAGGAAATACATAGCCTGACAAAATAATGGATCCTTGATATATTTGAAGCATTTTTCTGAACAGATGAAAACTGCCCACTAAAACATGCCTATGATCTTCTCTCTTAATACACTCTTTTACTTGATGAAAGATTGGATATCATTAGGGTTGAATTTGGTGGGGAGGGGAACAGTTATAGGTAGAGTGGAGAAGAGGAAGAAGAAAGTCATCTCATCTCTTCCACTAGGTACTATGACATACTAACATATTCCATATGATCCTGGTTACTGGTTATAAAGCATTTTAGCTTGGACTACACAAGAATCTCACACCTCCATATTGGAACTAGATAGCAAGTGTCCTTTAGGATTATTGTGTTTGGAATTTGAAAGATGGAGGTGGGAAAAACTAATTCTGAACAAAATATTTTAATTGGGTTTATAACCAGAATTACCAACCCAGGGCATGGAAAGTTACTGTTTCCCAGGAGGAAAAAAAAAATCTCAATGAGATTTTTAAGGAAAATTTTAAGGAAATTTTTTTCTTTGGTGTTCAGAGCTCTTTTTTTGATAGGTTGTGAAGACAAAACAACTCCATTAAAATCAGAACACCATTTCCATTTCTGATTACAGTCACAATATGTGAAATCTTTCTAAAAGCAGAAAAAGACCAGAGAGGATGTTCACATTGGCAACCAGTTCCAAATTAAACATGCCAAAGTGGTTATTAAGATGTTCAAGGACACTATTCCCACAATGGGACTTTCCACCAAGCCTAAATAGGTAAAACATAGGTGATAAAGTATGGAAAGAGTAAAGAGAATGAAAGAAAAGTTGAAAGTTCCAATACAGTACTCATGTCCTTGTCCACATGACGCTAAATGCAGAAATTGCTGATTTATACCAAATGGTCTGAACTAAAATTCGAAGCAGGCACTAAATGAAAACATAGTACTAGGAAGATCATGCCCAATTGCATGGTTCCTTACTTCCAATATACTTAAATATCCCCCCAAATACTTTTATGTATTCTATCAAATACAATTAATTTTATTCACCTGTCCTAATGTAAAGTATCTCAAAGGTTAGAACTATTTTTTAGTTGATGAGTATGTGGGAGCAAAGTTCTGAACCAGTAATTTTATTGTTATAAAAAAGTCCCTGTAAAGAAATCCCCTCTTTCATTGCAGATCAGGACCTGCTGTACAGCCTAGGGCATTAAGGAGGTCTTTCCCAGGGTCATATGGCAAGTATTTGTCAGAAGAGGGTATCTTTCTCCCACATCTTCCCAATTGGGAAGCCAGTTCTCTATTATTCATGTTTACTCTTATAGATGCCAAAACAGGAAGAAAATGTAGGTGCTTATGTAAGTGAAAGGGTAGGATAGTTATGAAACATATACATACTCTAAACTCTGGAGATTGTAGTTACATAGGCATGGAATTGCATACCAAGGAATGTCAAACGACTAGCCATATTTTGTTATGCTGCTGAAATTTCACTGTATCTGATGTTTCCCCAATAAATGGGCATTCAGTTATAACCTAGAAATCTATCAATTACACGAAGAATGTGGTTGTTGTGTGATACATAGAATCCCACAGAATGCTACATCTCAACTAGACTAGACAACCAAGGAAGAAACACCGAAGTCTGCATAGACAGTTAAATGTCACTAAACCCCTGGACTTCTGACTATAGTTTCAATTCTCTTTCTATTACACCAATTTCATATCAAAGCTATTTACTTCATTTGTTACTGGGTGAGGATAACCCATGATTTTTTATTTGCCCTAGCTTTTTCTCCTCCTACTTTTTTTTTTGTCTTTTAAGTGAGTGGGAGAGTATCCTATGACTGATTTCAGGAATTTCCTTATGAAAATGAGAGTAAAAACTGCTTGCAAGGCCTGAGAGCCTGATTCAGTCAGTCAATCAACAGGCATTTATTAAATACTTATTGTGTGCCTAGCAATGTGTTAAGTGTTGTGCATGCAAAAGCCAAAAACACAGTCCCTGTTCTCAAGGAGATCACATTCTAGTGTGAGAGAAAACATTCCAACAATGATATTGATTGGTTAGTTGGTTGGTTTTGTACTTGAAGAGGACCAAAATGATGTCCTATGTAGGGGTCAAGGTACAATGTGACTGACTGTGACTGATCAGACCAATAAGAGTTCAGAAGGCTTTACCACAGGTCAGGTCCAAGTAGTCCAAACAAACATGTGGAGCGGTGATGTCTCTAAATTTGGGCATCCAGTGTTTCTTTTGAGCTACTGCAATCCTCCTTTGCTCGTAGAGCACAGCACCTTCTCTGATGTGGGTATGCCATGCTGAGCAATCCTATGCCAGTGTCTCCCATGTCTCACAATCAATTCCAAAGTTTTTCAGAGAGGACTTGAGAGTGTCCTTGTATCGCTTCTTCTGAGTGCTGCGGATGCAAAGACAACCAAAAACAGTCTCTGTTCCCAAGGAGCTCTCATTGTAATGTGGGAAAGAACATTCCCACAATGATACAGAGAGTGGAAACAAGGCAATCGTGAAGGGAAGGCATGCAAGCCAGTTCCACATGAGGTGAAACCCAAAACTTTACTGTGGCATCCCATGTTTCAAGATAATTTCTGATTATATAATATAGAAAACATTTATACGCGTCCACTATTCAGTTTTTAACATTACCGCAGAAAATGATAACCTATAATTAAATATGGCATCTTAATGTCTTTCAAATTCTTTGGGGCATTTTCACCACCACGATTCCCTCCTAATTTTCATTCCCATCCCTTCTTCATTCTATCTCCTCCCCACCACAATCCTTAGTTCCTTTCGGCTTGGGGGTGAGGGTGGGAGTGGTGTTTGTTTTAAGGCACTATAACCTTTCCACTTTCTTTTTTGTTTTGTAGCAACAATTCAGCTTTGGCTTCAGACTGGGATTTATCTCTGCTAGCAGAGGACATACAGAGCTTGAATGATTTTTCTCTATGGCCAACCAGGCTTGTGAATAAATGCTTTATCCCTCTGAGAGAATATTTTCAATGCTTTTCCAAAGACCACACTTCTTAATTTCAAGTGAGTCATTTACCATGATCAAAATGATTATTACTTAAAACATATTTGCTAACACTCTGCTCTTTTATATATGTTTTCTGGTTATTATTTCCTCATATAATTTTTATTGTTTGCTTAGTTATTACTGTGTTTTGTTATATCTATGTTTGCTGCGTTGTTTTACTTAGGAAAAGCCCCAAGTTACTTGTCCACATTACTTAACTTAATGTTAAAAAGCCTAAAAAGACTTTGCCATTCTCTTTTTTTAAATTTGTTATATGGGGTATATATTGAAAAGTTCCTGGAACCATTTTGTGTGCTATAACTTAAACATCTTAAAAGATTATTAAAAGACATTTATTTCATCAGTTTTCATATTCTTTATTTATAATTGCAGCACAGCTAAGATCATTATGTAAAATCATGCTTTTCACATCAGCAGCAGTCAGGAAAAGAAATGGTGAAGTACCATAGAAACAACATTAGGTCTGAATTTAAAGAACCTGGATTCAAATTCCGTCTCTGTGACCTAGCGGGTATTTAATACTGAGCAATCAATCACTTCCTCTCCCTGGGCATTCACTTCTTCATTTGTAAAATGTAGGAATTAGACTAGATGACCTATAGATACACATACATATGTAAGTCTATGAACATAAATTGTGATGTTACATAGGACTGTGCTTTGGCACAGGAATTCAGTGTCTACTGGAGAAAATCAAGTCCCCAATGATTATCTACCTGCGCTCCTGGGAGCCCCAGGGCTATGATTATACCATGAAAAATATATATACATACAAACATATCCATCTACACATACATCTATGTGTGTGTATATGTATGTGTATATATGTATATATATAATTTATATATGTGTATGTGTGTGTGTGTCTGTGTGTGTGTATGACTATACAACTATACCATCACCATGGGAGTGGAGGGGGCATGTAGGAGGAGAGGGAGAGTTGAAATCTCGTTAGAGGCAAGAAGTGTCTTACTGAACAGTCAAGGGTCAGAAGGTACAGAGACAGGCTTACGTGGATCCACTGCAGAAAAAGTTGTGGCTGTCTTCATTGGCTAGGAGCTAGCAAAGGGGGCAGCTAGGTGGTTCATGAATAGAACAGTCCCAGAGTCAGCAGGATCTCAGGTCAAATTTAACCTTAGATACTTATTAGCTGTGTGACCCTGGGCAAGGCACTTAACCCTGTTTGCTTTAATTTCCTCATCTGTAAAATGAGCTGGAAAAGGAAATGGCAAACCACTCCAGTATCTTTGTCAAGAAAACCCCAAATGCTGTCGCAAAGAGTAAGACATGACTAAAATGAACAACAAGTGGCAAATTTTCCCTCCCTCTTGTTCCTTCATACTATTTCCGGAAGGGGAATGTGCATTCATTACGAAGCTTACATCCGTTTTCATTTTTCAGACTGGGTCTCCTTATCTCACCTAGGCTGGAAGTGCGGTGGCCATTCATGAGCAGATTCCATTGCTCATTGGCTTGGGAACTTTGCCTGTTCCTTAGATAGCCTCATGTCTGCTGTTCTCAGAGGATTATCATGCTTATGCCAGATTTACTACAACCACCTGATTAGTTTAGCATATTCCCCCTCAGAAGTCTAGAGCTCAAATTCTCTATTTCTTATATTTTTCCCCCATGAGACAGACTGTGAGCTCCTTGAGGGCAGGGGTTCTTTTTTTTCTTTTGCAATGCCTCTTTTTTTGCAATCCTCAGCTCTTAGCACAGTGCCTGGAACATGGTAGACACTTAATACGTTTACTAATTGATTGAATCCACTAGTTTCAGCTTTCCTCGAAGGAATTTCAGGTATGTGCCACCTCAGCTAACTCTGTCTTTCTTTACATTTTTCTTCATAAATGCTAGTATTAAGATAAAATTACAATTAACCTAATGTGTTATTGATTTTATATACGTGTATATGTATATATATGTGTATATATGTGTGTATGTAAATATATGTATGTATATGTGTGTATATTCATATATACATATATACGTGTATATATATACATATATACGTGTGTGTATATATATATACATATATACGTGTATATATATACATATATACGTGTGTATATATATATACACACGTATATACGTGTGTATATATATATATATATATATAAATATTTCAAGGGCAGTTGAGGAGGAGGTTATAGTCAAATACACAGAGAAAACGAAACTTTCATTGTGAAACATTGGGGTTTTCCCAGATGGAGGCTCAAAAATGAACCAAAAAGATTTTTTCAATAAATATATTATAACTCCCCAAAGTAGGGAAAAGATTAAGCCCAGTGAATCCTGCCCTTTGTGAATTCCACTGGGCATAAATGAGTTAGCAGTGTTAGGACAAAGGAAGCTTGAGAGAGAGACGCTTTCTTCTCAAACACCTCTGAAGCAAGGATGTATAGCAATTGTCCTTTCCTCTCACAGGCAAAGGCAAGCATGTGACTCAGCAAAGAGTCATGCCTGAAGGAGAGAGAGTTGGGAAAGAGCAAATCTACCCACATGAAGTTTGGGTGCCAGATAGAGGGAGCAGCTAGAATTATGCCTTTTCAGCCAAACACCTCTAACCACCAACCACTGTTAATGAAAGCATGTGATCTCATCCACATTCACAGACTTGCTGTCATTTGCTTTCTATTAAAAATCATTCATACTAGCCGTAACTAGATAAAGTAATTCCAATATAAATTATGTCCAAACTGAAAAAAAAATGAGAATTGGGAAATGAAAGCAAGGGGGGAAATGAATATGGCGCCATTGATGTCCAGGGATAGGACCATTTGTTTATCAGAGAGACTTCTGATTCCTCACAGTTCACTTAAAAGAAGCTTTGAGGAGAACTTCTACATCTACAGATGTTCTCCTCAAACAATGTATTAAAAGGAATCTGCATCACACCATCTTCAGATATACAAAATTTAATCAGTATTAAAGAAAGAAGGTATTAGGTAAAATGAGCATTAGATCACAAACATTTTTAAGCCATGTTTAATACCAGGAGTGAATTTTGTCAGCCTGCTCTCCCAATGGCAAATTCTTTCATTTAAATCTATGTCCAAGACTTTCCCAAACTTATTATACATCATCCCCTTCTCATATTCTGCCATACTGTCCTACTTGCTGTTTTTTTTTCACACAACATCTTGTCTCCATGTCTTTGCTCTACTTATCCCCTTTGCCTTAAATGTATTTACTCCTCACCTCCATGTCTTAGCATCCCTTGTTCCAGCTCAAGCACTTCTAGATGCTGGGGAATGAGAGTCCATTATTACACAGAATAAAGGAAGTTTATAATAATATTTGTGCTCCTGTTGGTGGAGTTGTGAACTGATTCCATGGAGCAATTTGGAACTATGCCCAAAGGGCTATAAGGTCAGACATACTCTTTGACCTAGCAATACCACTACTGTGTCTGTATCCCAAAAGAGATAAATAAGAGCAAGAGGATCGATATATACAAAAATATTTATAGCAGCTCTTTTCTGGTGGCAAAGAATTGGACTTTGAGGGGATGCCCATCAATTGAGGAATGACTGAACAAACTGTGATATGTGGTTGTGATGGAATACTATTTAATGAGTAGAATGCTATCAGAAAACCCTAGAAAGACTTGCATGTCCTGATACAAAGTGAAATGTACCATGTACAGAGTAACAGCAATATTGTAAGATGACCAGTTATGGATGACTTAACTATTCTCAGCAATACAACGATCCAAGACAACTCTAAAGGACTTACGATGAAAAATGCTATCCATTGCCAGAGAAAGAATTAATGGTATCTGAATGTAGAATGGAGCATATTTTTTTTTATTTCTTTGTTTTTCTTGGTTGGGTTTTTCTTTGGTCTATGTTGTCTTTCACAACATGACTATTACAAAAATGTTAAAAAATAATATTGGTACTCCAGTTTATCTTCATTATGGATAAAATGGACTAGTTAGGAAACTAAAGATCACTAATAATGTTGTTTCTATGGAGGAAGGAAGGAAAGCATTTCTTAAATGCCTAAAGGATGCCTTGCCCTTGGCTAGTGCCTTACAAATATCCTGCTTGATCCTCACAACAACAATCAAAGATAGATACTATTATTATCTCCATTTTACAGTTAAAGAAACTGAGGCAGAGATTAAGTGACCTGCCCAGGGACAGACTTCAAGTAAGTGATGAAGCTTAAACTCAGGTCACTCTGACTCTAGGCTCAGTACTCAATGCACATCAAGACTATTTGAGTTTCTCCCTGGAGGAGTAGAAAAGGGGAGCTGGTGCCCTTCCCTCACCCTGGACCCATGATGCACATAGAAGCTGAAGCATATTTCAAGCCTTAGTGAACCTGTGACTATATCTCAGACACCTAGCTGTAGGAATAGGTTGGTAAATGTTTAACAACTAGTTCTCCAAACAATGCAGAACAAGGCTGTAAATTTAATCTATGCTATTAATATTTTCTCCATCACTTTTTTAAGTCTAGAAAATCAACAGCTCAATAAATCTGCAGCATTTTCCTATTTTCAAGATGTAAATTCTTACTGAAGAGTTAACAATCAGTTCTCCAAGCTGGTCTGAGGTGGCTCTAGCATACCCTGGTCTAGTTTCCTCTTCTGCTTTACTTTTCCTTACCTAAGCATAGGTGACTGGGAGGGTCATGGTCCAGCCTTAAAGGCAGTTTTACCAGTCTGGAGAGATGAGGAAATTCAGAGTGCTTAGTTTGTGAGCTACATTGCAAGAAATGCCCTTTCTACATCTTCTACATAGGTCCAGCAAAAGACAACTGATAGCCAAAGGATGAGCCTGGCTTTCCCAAAGATGTAGAATTATTTGGACAGTGCAGAGTAAATGTGAAGTGTAAAATGTCTAATCGGCAGTTCTGTAAAATGCTTTCTTTTATTTTGATGGTTTTAAGGATTACCTTTTCAGAATTATATTTATGATTGTTTCTTGTTTCAATTTCTCTGTCAATGGGTGCCTGTATATCTTGTGTGTGTGAAGCAGTTCTTTGTCCAGTGGAAACAAATAGCTATTGTATACTTGATCCGTATATGCATCAAGTATCTTTCTACTCCTGTCTTTGGTAATATGTTACTGCTGAGCAAAATTCCAAGGCTATGAGCCCCATAGTATGAGAAAGCGTGACACTTCTGGAGGTAGCTACAGGTTGTGTGTGCAAGAGTCCAGAGATGAAAGGAACCCTTTACTGGAGAGGGAGTGGGTGAAGTGTACCATCCTGTCTGGGACCAGAAGCAGCTTGGATTTTTATTATATCTCTAAGACCACTTATCTTTATATCTATCAACCACGAACTTACAAATGCACTCTTTTTTCCCTTTCCTTTTCTTTTTTAAATTTAATTAATTTTTTTAATTTTTAATTTATGTAACAAAACAAGCATTTCCATAACACAGTACAATAAAAAAGATGATTGCACATGAAACTGCAAATCTACTATGCAGAACTGGTTATTTCTTTCAAATATACAATGAAATTACCATGTAAATTTCTTTTTTTCCTTTTTTTCTTTCCTTCCCCACCTTCCCCAGCCCCATCCCAGAGATAGCTACCATTAGAAACAGATAGATAGATAGATAGATAGATAGATAGATAGATAGATAGATAGATGGATGGATGTTTATGTAAAATTGTTCTATACATAATTCTATTTATCAGTTCTTTCTTTGGATGCAGATAGCATCTTTCTTCACATGTCCTTTGTAGTTAATTTGGAGTACAAATGTACTTTTAAGATGGGAACTGCCTATAAATTAGAGACTGTATTATACCTTAATTCCACCTTCTTAACATTACCTCAATGATCTCTTGGAGAGAAGAGGAGGGTTTACTCATTCTGATACTCAATTAGCCAATCAACAAATTATACTGAGCACCTATTATGTGCAAAGCACTCCATTATAAAGAGCTAAAAGTATAAGAAGTGAGAATTGGTCCCAGATCTCTGCATATACCAACCTATATTGCCCTAAGAAATTTATCATCTAGTAGGAAATTAGAATCAAATATCTTCCTCTAGTGTCAAAAATGTGACTGTGTGTGATTTTCTAGGTTATGATCCTCCTCTATTATGCCTACATCTAAAATAATGTACCCATATTAGGCCACATGTAAAATAATGTGTCCATTCTAGAGGACCACATTTTAGGATTCATAATGATAAGTTTGAATTTGTCCAGAGGAGGGCAACTTGTATGAAGGAATGGGAAACATGCTAAAATCAACTGAAAGAACTGAGATAAACAAATGGATAAGAAAAGAATTGAGCAAGCGTGGTACCGTCTTCAAATATTTGGAAAGTTGGCCCTTAGAAAGTTGGGGGTTAGGAGGTAGATTTATATTCAATACAAGAAAAAACATCCTAGCAATTAGACATGTCCAGATGTTGAATAGGAGGCAATTGAACAGTGGCAATAATGAGTTACTGGAGATCATCACAGAGGATGAAGGGTCACTTGTTAGGGACATTGTAAAGGGAGTTCACACTCAGATCCCAGGGCTCGACCAAATGGCCTCTGGAGTCCACCAACACCGAGATTCTATGTTCAATCAAATTATATAGCACATCATATTTTCTGTTCTAAATCAGTCATCTTATAAGCTTATGAAATGATCAATCACAAGCATTATGGTGAAAAGAAAATCCTTTTCAGATATTTTCTGCTATTTTGTGAAATGTATAGCTTTCCTATTACACGGGATGTCCCAAAAGTTCCTGTTTCAAGAGTTCATTTTCTGTAAATGGTTAAGAAGTCAGGACGCTTCTTATAGATGGAATGATAAAAGCCCAAGCTACTGCTAGGCCCAGAGGGGATGGTACACTGTACTCTCTCCATCTCCACTAATGGACTTCAAGTTTTAATAAGTTTAAAACTGTACCAAGACCTTTGGGATACCTTGAATCAGTATACTGTCTATATACACATATGCATATACATATACAAAAAGTTACAGACAGTGGCATAAATTAAAATTCTTCTGTCCCTACTAATACATCTAAATCTTTCACTGGCCACTTAAAAATATATTATGGTAGAGGTCACACTTGCAGACACTATCCAGAATGAGTTTAGGTTGTGTTTTTTTCCCCAAAAAATAAAAACCAGGATGTAAATATCATGGTATAATATCAATTACGCTGCCAGACTCAGGAAATAGCATAATTGTGAAATTATTATGTTAATTATATATAATATAAATTATATTAAGTAGCATATTATAAATAATGCTCCCAGACTCAGGAAAAATCTGGCAACCCTCTTTAGGTGAAGTTCATTATATTTCCCTTACTGACTTATTTACCAAAACTTGCTATAATCTTGAAAAGACTTTAATGAAGTCCATTTGAAAGGTTATGAAAAAGGAGAAAATAAAATTGTTTCCAAATATACATTCAATAGGTTGGTTCTAGTAGGAATACTAACTCTGGAGGAAGGTTAAAAGGTAAAAAGTTTTTTTGGAAAGTGATATTGGTAAAGTCAAAAATTGTATAACTTGGAAGGGGGAAGGAGATTGAGAGGGGAGGAAGGACAAGTTTGTAAGGGATGAGTTTCAGTTGCAGGCTAGGGCTGATCAAGCTGGTCGCCTGGGAGTTGGAGAATGAAACAAGACATTTGTAGTACATTTAAAAGTTAGCCATAGGAGAGAAAGCATGTTCACCAAGGACACTGAGTTGATTCAATTGAGTGTAGATCTCCAACCTCTGACTTGCCCATGGTGAACTCTTTTTAAAAATTTATTTCATTTTTAATTTATGGAATAAAACAAGCATTTCCATAGCATAGTATAATAAAAAGATGATTGCACATGACGCTGCAAACCTACTGTGTACTATTTGATATTCCTTTTAAATATATAACAAAGTTATCATGTAACCTCTTTTCAAGCATCAGGGATGAGCTGAAGCATGAGATCAGCTTTAGTACCTTATAGATGTAATGGAGAACTAGCCAGTGACAGCCCCGTTTTTATGAGGCAGCACAACATGTTCTCTGTGATGCAGTCCCCAAGATGAACTTGAAAGCAGGGCATGGATCCTGTGGTTATTTCCTGTCTGCTCACTGTGTGACAAAGAAGGCTCCTTTATGATCCAACCATTGAGCCAGAACTGGATATGCATACAAAAAAAGCAATCTCTTTTTCCTGATAGTGATCAAAGGAAGACATTCTATAAAGATTTTAAGTGGAAAAAGAGACCTCAGATTATGATTATACATGAATCAGGATTCCTGATGAGCTTGTCAGAAGAAAACAAGCATCTTTACTGTCTCATATCCCTAACCCATTGTCAATATTGTTTGTTGATGACCAAAAAAAAAAAAAAGGCATTTGATTCAGTAAAACAAAACAGGGAGTAGAGGAATAAGCATTTATATAGCACCGGTATTGCACCAGGCACTGTGTTAAGTGCTTTTTACAACTGTTATCTTATTTAAATTGCACAAGAATCTTTCAAGGTAGGTGCTGTTATTATCCCCATTTTATAGCTGGGAAAACTGAGGCAGCCAAATTAAGTGATTTGCCCTTACACCTTACAGGGTCATGTTGTTGTTATTAGTCAGTTGTGTTGGACAATCTGTGACCTTATTTGAGATTTTCTTGAAAAAAATACTACAATGGTTTGGCCATTTCCTTCTCCAGCTCCTTTTACAGATGAGGAAACTGAAGCAAACAGTGACTCGCCAAGGGTCACACAGCTAATAAGTATCTGAGGTCAGATTTGAACTCATAAAGATAAGACTTCCTGGCTCTAGGTCCAACACTCTCTCTGCTGAGCTGCCTAGTTGCCCTGGAACAGAGAGCAGAGATAGACAGTGAGATAGGCTGTGATTTGAAAAGGAAAAAGAGAATAAATTGGGTTGCTTTCAGAAAATTGCAAAACTTTCTACCATTTTACCAGCGTTGAAATCTGGTAACAAGACATGGAACACCACTACCTCCAAAGAACTAAAGACAAACATCTTTAGTTGGGAAACAGACAGGTGTGTGATGGTGTGAACAAGCAGCAATAGATGACCAATGAAAACTCCTGAGAACAGGAGTAAAGGATATCACCAAGGCATTGTAGGACAACAAAAGGGGAATTGCCAATGATATCAATGCCAATGAATAACACATCATCAGGCATAGTATCTCATTTGATAAGTTTGGTTTTACTGTCAGGAGAAAGTGAGAAAGAACTCCAGAGTGTTGGGTAAACCTTGTGGTTAACTTTTGGGAGAATATATTCAAGATACTATGGATGGCAACCATGGGAAGTATCACTGGAGATAACTCTTGAATTGATGAGACCACAGAGCCATTTGAGCATTTTCCTTTATATTGTGAACTTAATGCATATCAACAAACATGTACTTTGACATACAAATAGATGAGCAGAACTGAAAAGGGCTCAGCAAACTCTCACACCAGAAGTGCTAGTCCTTCCTGACCGTCCCTTACTCACCTGTGGTTCCAAGAAACTGTAGCAGAAGGGAGAAGATTCTGGGAAAATGGCGGAATAGATGAGAAAACTTTTCTCAGCTCTCCAAATTTCCTCCACGAAGAAACAGAGCATCAGCTCAGAGCAGCAGAAATAAATGCAGGGTAAAGCAGTGGTCCTCCTAAGTCAATTTCAGAAGACCACCAGGAAAGAACTGACCTCCAAGGGTGGAGGTTTGGCCTGAGGGAAGTGCAAACAGCTTCAAGTGACTGCAGAATCAACAAACAAACCCTGGGGACAGCTGGGGCAGGGTGGCAGCCTTCAACCCTAGAAACTTTCATCTTGAAGACAGTACTGGGCTTCTGGGATAAGAACTCATTGTTTGACAAAAATTGCTGGGAAAACTGGATAACAGTGTGGCGGAAATTAGGCATAGACCCATACCTGACACCGTACACAAGAATAAAGTCCAAATGGGTACATGATTTAGGTATAAAGATTGATACCATGAATAAACCGGAGAAGCAAGGAATAGTGTATTTATCAGATCTATGGAGAAGGGAAGAATTCTTTACTAAAGGAGAGATAGAAAGCATTATGAAATGCAAAATGGATAACTTTGATTACATTAAACTGAGAAGTTTTTGCACAACCAAACCCAATGCAACCAAAATCTGGAGGGATGTAGTAAATTGGGAAACAATTTTTACAGCTAAGCTCGGGGATAAAGGCCTCATTTCTAGAATATATAGAGAACTGACCCAAATGTATAATCATACAAGTCATTCCCCAATTGATAAATGGTCAAAGGATATGAACAGGCAATTTTCAGAGGAAGAAATTAAAGCTATCTATAATCATATGAAAAAATGCTCTAAATCACTATTGATTAGAGAGATGCAAATCAAAACAACTCTGAGGTACCACATCACACCTATAAGATTGGCAAACATGACAGAACAAGAAAATGATAAATGCTGGAGAGGATGTGGGAGAGTTGGAACACTAATTCATTGTTGGTGGAGCTGCGAGCGCATCCAACCATTCTGGAGAGCAATTTGGAACTATGCCCAAAGGGCTACAAAAATGTGCATACCCTTTGACCCAGCAATATCGCTACTAGGACTATATCCCCAAGAGATCATAAAAGTGGGAAAGGGTCCCACATGTACAAAAATATTTATAGCAGCACTCTATGTAGTTGCCAAAAACTGGAAGTCAAGGGGATGTCCATCAATTGGGGAATGGCTGAATAAATTATGGTATATGAATGTAATGGAGTACTATTGTGCCATAAGAAATGATGAACAAGAAGACTTCAGAGAGGCCTGGAAGGACTTATATGACCTGATGCTGAGTGAAAGGAGCAGAACCAGGAGAACTTTGTGCACAGCAACGACCACAGTGTGTGAGAGTTTTTTCTGGTAGATTTGGAATTTTGTAATAACGCAAAAACTTCTTATAAAAAAAAAAAAATCCCAAAGGTGGTTCTCAAGGCAAGATGCCTTCCACACTCAGAGAAAGAAATATGGAAGTCACTCACAAAATGTAGCAGATCATGTTTATGTATGTGTATGTGTTTGTGTATCATGTTCTGATTTGTTATACGATTTCTTTCATTTATTTTAGTCTGACTACATAGCATGACTATAGTGAAAATATACTCAATAGGAAAGTATATGTAGAATCTATACAGAATTGTATGCAGTCGTGGGGAGGGAGGGGGGTAGTGGGGGGTAGGTGGGGGGGGGATAAAATCTCATTTGTATGGCAGTGATTGTTAAACATTAAAAAATAAAAAAAAAATTAAAAAAAAGATAGTACTGGGGTCTGACTGCTGAGTAGGAGTAGACTGAAGGATCTTCCACTGTCGAGGGATGCCAAACCCAGCTGTGCTGACCAGACACATCCAGGGCTGTGACTGTGGGGAGAAGGAGTTAGAACACACCTGGTGAGTGCAGTCGCAAGGGGCAGGGACCACGTTGGCTTTGGGCACTTGTAG
Organism: Notamacropus eugenii; assembly: GCF_028372415.1. Classification (NCBI taxonomy): domain Eukaryota; kingdom Metazoa; phylum Chordata; class Mammalia; order Diprotodontia; family Macropodidae; genus Notamacropus; species Notamacropus eugenii. The sequence continues at coordinate 428,022,448 of NC_092876.1, read as the reverse complement.
GAGAGCAGAGTCTCCAGTTTCAGTTCCAGGACAAAGGACAGCTGTAGTTTGCAACCACCTGAGGGACTGCAGGGAACAAGATCACTTGTGGGACAGTGTGGCTGGGGGCCCTAACTGTGGCTTAGAAATGGCGAGGAGAGCCCAGGTTGCACCCCAGACAGACCTCAGAAAATAACAGTTAAACAGACCTGAGGCTTGGCACGTCATTCCCCGTAGCTCAGGACTACAATTTGGTTAACACTAATAACTGCTGAAAAAAAAAAAAAGAGGGGGGGGAGAAAATAAATAAATAAAAATGAGTAAACAAAGAAGAAAGAACTCAACCATAGACAGTTACTATAGGGATAGAGAAGATCTTGGTTCATATTCAGAAAAAGATAATAGAGTTAAAGGAAAAAAAGCCACTCCTTTTTCACTGAGAGACATCAAATGGTCCCAAGTGCAAAAACAAGTTCTTAGAAAAACTTGAAAAGGACTTTGAAAATCAAATAAGAGAGGCTGAGGAAAAGTTAGAAAAAAATAAGAGCAATCCAAGAAAGTCAAGAAAATTATGAAAAGAAAGTCATACTAGAAATGAAGAATCAAAAACTTAAGGAAGAAAATAATTCTTTGCAAATTAGAATTGGATAAAAGGAAGACAATGGCATTCTAAGACATCAAAAAATTATAGAACAAAATCAAAAGAATGTAAAAATAGAAGAGAAAGTAAAACATCTCATTAGAAAAATAATCTTCAGAACAGATTGAGGAAAAATAATATGAGAAGAGTCAGACTAACTGAAAATTAGAATAAACAAAGAATCTTGATAAAATATTACAGGAAATGATCAAGGAAAATTGCCCTGAAGTTCTAGAACAAAAAGGAAAAGTAGAAATAGAAAAAAATCCAATGATCACCACCTGAAAGAGACTCTAGGAGGAAAATTTATAGGAATGTCATAGCCAAGTTTCAAAGCTCCCAAGTTAAAGAGAAAATATTGGGAGCAACAAGAAAAAAAACCAATTTAAATATCATGGAGCTACAATGAGGATCATGCAAAACTTAGCAGCTGCTACATTGAAGGCTTGTAGGTCTTAAGACACTATATTTCATAGAGTAAAAGAGCTGGGGTTACAACCAAGGGTAATTTACCCAGCAAAGTTAAGTATAATCCTGAATGGAAAAAAAGGGATATTTAATGAACTCAAAGACTTTCAGGTTTTTGTGACAAAACCCCCAGAACTTAAGGGAAAATTCAATATGTAAGATCCAGGAGAAATATAAGGTAAATATTAAAAACTAATTTTAAGGGACTCAATAAGGTCAAACTGTTTACTTCTTATAGGTGAAAATACTAGCAGTACTCCGCCAGTGATTGTCATCATTATTTGGATAGTTTGAAAGAAAGGTATGGGCTGAGCTGAGTAGGAGGGGGTAATTCTAGAAAAAACTGTAGGGAGAGATAAAAAGAAGTAATTATACAAATGAAGCATAAAAGAAAAAAATTGATACAGAAGAAGCTAGAGGGTGTAGGGTAGACAGTTCTGGAAACTGACTCTCATCAGGAATGAATTAAAGAGAGACATGTATATATCTGGAAGGGTATAAAAGTCTTCTAAATTCAGAAAGAAATAAGGCAAAATGGTCTGCTGGGGTAGAGATAAGGGAGGGACTCTTAGAGTGGGAGGGTAAGTTAAGGAATAGGAGGACAAGGTAGTGGGTAGAAATAAAGGAGTAGAGTGAGGAGGGATAGGGTAATAGGGTGAGAAGGATAGTGAGGAAAAATAGAAAGGAGGAAAATACACAACAAGTAACTGTAGCTTAGAATGAGAATGGGACGAATTTAACCATAAAATCAAAACAGACAGCAGATTAAAATTTTGAATTCAACAATATGTTGCTTTCAGAAAACATAAAAATGAGAGATACACACTAATATAAAATAAAGAACAGGAATAGGATTTGGTATGTAAAAAAGCAGGGATAGTAATCATGATCTCAAGTAACATTGAAGTTAAAATAGATTTAATAAGAAGTGTAAAAAGAGAAATTATACTATGTGTTAGCAATATTATTCAGTATTGTTTTAGACCATTTAAAATGCCTGAACGGTATAAAATGCCTGAGCACATGCCTGACAAAACAGACACAGGAACTATATGAACATAAACGTAAAATACTTTTTATACAAATAAACTCAAATCTAAATAATTGAAGTAATATTTATTGTTCATGGATACATAAGGTCAATATAATTTTTCAAATGACAATTTCCCTAACTGTTATATTTATTCAATGTCATCCCAATTAAATTACTAAAAAATTATTTTACTGAGTTAGAAAAAATAACAAAGTTCATTGGGAAGAACATAAGGTCAGGGACTTCAGAGAAATCAGGGGAAAAAGATGTATAGGAAGTAGATTCAGCAATATCAAACCTTAAAGTATATTATAAGGTGAGAGCATTGTTGAAATGTAAAAAGAGCAATTTCAAATGTTTTAAATTAAAATTTTCCTGTATAATGAAATGCTATTCAACCAAAAATAAAAGGAATGCAGAAAATTGGGGGAAAATTTTTCATAGACAATCTCTCAGATAGGGTACGATTGAGTTGGAATATTGGTGTGATGTAAGAAATGATGAGCTGGTTGAGTTTAAAAAACACCAAAAGACTTGGATTTATGAAGGAAAATGCTACCCACCTTCAGAGAAACAGGTGATAGGAGGAAATAAGCATAACACAGTCTTACATATATATGTATGAGTGTATATGTGTACGTTTATAGATAGCTATGTATACGTATGTATGTATGTATGTATGTATATATATATACATACATGTATATATATATATATATCCACACTTAATTGTATCCTTCTTTAGAGTGGGTGGGGGACAGGAGGGGAAAAAAATAAAGTAAAAAGTGCACAGCAGAGAACACAAGAAAACCAACAAAGAAGCAAAGAAAAGCTGGGCAGCTTTGAAAACAATGTCTAGTATTTATTATATAGGTTTTCTTGAAATGGAAATTTCTAGTTTTATATCAAATCGTCTCTTATGGTCTGCTGTGTACATGGCAATGTTTTGTTTTCTTTTCTCATTTTGTTTTCAATTTAAAATTTTAGAAAAATTACCGAAATAAAAAAAGGAGCTGTAGCTTGCACAGTGGCCACACCTGAGTAAATCTCCTTGGCAGACTGGCTAAACTAAGTTGAGGGTAAGTGACAGGCCTTAAACTCCTCCATGAGTTAGGGGAGTGCCTAACCCAAGCCAATGAAGACTCCCCGCAGTGGAATTAGTGGATGACAGCAATTTGTTCCAGTAGCTATGAAGGGGATTGAGGCAGGCACTGTGGGGTGCTTAGAGCTTGGTTAGATATCAAAGACACCAGGGTCATTCACTGCATCTCTGGCCATTCCAAGTCTTCCTAACTCTTGCTGTGCCATCAGACTTCTGATGATTCTGGAAGAGAAAGTGAGGCCGATGGCTTTGTGCAGCTCTGCCTCACTTAAATACAAGTTACGTGCAATTCAAAACATCATACCTATGATGATGGTACGCTTCCAGAATGAAGGACAAACAACATTTTGACACAGAGTAAAACAAAAGAAGAAGAAGATTGAAGCTCCTTGCAAGTTGGGTTGGTTTATTCATTGTACTCATATCCCCAGCAGCTACCATAGTACCTCATACATAATAGGTGCTTAATAAATGTTTGTTGATTGACTGAAACTGTGAAGTGTTGTGCTTATCTCAAGATCCAAGGGTATAATTCATACCTAATATAGTGGTTGCAACTCTGCCCTGTCTGAGTTTCCATTTAAATTTCCTTCCGCATGAGTCTGGATATGCTTAACAATTCATTAATACTCTCTCCTTTTTCTGTAGTATCACTATCACACCCCTCCCCACACCACTCCCCAATTTCCCCCAAAAAGAATAATTCCTTCCCTTGTGATAAATAAGTACTGTAGTCATTTAAAACAAATTCCCACATTGGTAAAATGTCTTTTAAAAAGTCCCATTCTGCACTAGTAATCCTCACCTTTCAACCAAGGGGTGAAAAACTGAATCTTCTGAAGTCTCGCGTTGTTGTTCATTCTTCTAAGACTGCAAACTGAAGATGAGTTGCAGATATGCATTGGTAGAGGAAATTTCCTCACCCAGAATTCCCTCCACAGAGAAAATCACAGATCTGGAAACAAACAAATTAAGTTAGATGCCATCGTTCTAGGAAAGTGATTTTTGTCTTTGACCATGAAGAGCCTCTTTTTTCTTCAAGGATTAACTAACAAATTGGGCTTTATAACAACACCCACTCAACCTTTGCACCAGATTTCCCTCAGCCTTGTTTTCACATCTATTGTATTCACATCATCTAATATTGAAATACTGAGTTTGAGTGTGGGAAAGTTGTTAAGCAGACTCACTGTGAATGTGTCCTTTTTTTTCTTTTAAACTAGATGCACAATTTCATTGGATAGAAAACTTTGAAGAAATAGCTTCTATCAAAGCATTTCTGCTACATACTCTTCAGTTTTAAAGCCTTAGAGACTAGAGAGGTGCCTGAGGGCAAGGAGAGTTATGTAACTAGCCAAAGGTCCCATCCCCAGTGTGGGTCCTCAGGGGACTTGAATTTAGCTTTTCTGCCTGAAGCTGGCTGGATTTTCATCCCCTATCCAGCCTTTGTCTTTAGTACTAACATTTTGTTCTGAAGTCATATGATAAAATCAGGAAAGTTTTGGCCCAAGACAGAGACTTACGATTACAGCAACGTCTACAGGAGGCAGGGTCTACAGGAGCCGGTGTGGTGTAATCACCAGAAACAAAGCAGGAAACAGAGCTGCAGCTGTGAAGAGAGGAAACCACCATGCTCCCTAGGGTTTGATTCTCATGTCCATTACAGGCAGGTGGCTTGGGCTACTATCTTATCTGCTCCCCTTCTGCCCACCCTCCACATACTCACAAACATACCAAAAGCAATTGAGTAGAACCACACAGGGCCAACCAACCTCAACAGCTGCAAATGTTTGTTGTAAGCTCTAGACTTCAATTGAATTGGAGAGAAATTACTTTGGGGATCAGTCATTTCAACCCCTCCCTACCCTGTATTCACATCCTTGACCAACATAGCCACACACAGAAAAACAGAAACTTGAACACACACACACACACACACACACACACATCTCCAACAAGAGAATGATGAAGCACACAGGCTTAGCAGTCCTGAGTGAAACAAGGTAGGCAAATGAAGGCCAGCTTACTGAAGCTGGAGCTGGATACACCTTTTCTGGCATGGGCTCAGTGAAGGAGAGCACCATGAAACTGGTGTGGGTTTTGCAATCAAAACTAATCTAATCAGCAAGCTGGTATACCTGCAAGAAGGAGTGAATGACAGGCTCATGACAATGTAATTGCCACTCCCAGCAAAACGTCATGCCACCATCATCAGTGTCTATGCTCCCACCATGACAAACTCTGATGAAGTCAAAGAAAAATTTTATGAAGACCTAGAGACTCTTACCATCAATGTGCCAAAAGAGGACAAGCTTATAATTCTGGGCAACTTTAATGCTAGAGTAGGCTCAGACAACCAGACTTGGCAGGGAGTCCTAGGGAGGAATGGAGTTGGAAACAGAAACAGCAATGGTCATTTACTGCTGAAGACTTGTGTATCACATGACCTTCTCATCACCAACACTGTCTTTCATTTATCTAAACACAATAAAATGTCATGGATGCACCCTCACAGCAAACATTGACATCTAATAGATTATGTGATTGTTAAGAAGAGACAGACAAAATGTGAGAGTGACAAAGGCAATGTGTGGTGCAGAGTGCTGAACTGATCATAGACTTATCCTTTCCAAGCCAAATATTAACATTCATCAAAAACACCAACCCCAAGGCAAAATGACTACCACAAGAATTAATGTCAACAAATTAGAGTTCTTCTCTAAGTGTGAAGAGTTTGTTGCTAACTTGGAGGGAAAGTTGAGCCAACACACAGTTGGCAACACTGGAGCAGAAAAGGAGTGGGCAGCTTTCAGAGATTTGGTGTACACCACTGCATTTTCTCATCTGGGTCAGAACACTTGCAAACATCAAAACTGGCTTGATGAAAATGATGAGGAAATTTAGAAGCTGCTAAACGAAAAACGAGAACTCCACAAGATAGACCAACAGGATAGTTCATCTGCCTCTAAAAGTCAGCATTTAATTCCATCAAAAGCAAAGTACAAGCAAAGCTTAGAGAGATGCAGGATTCCTGACTTAGTAAGAAGGCAGATGAAATTCAGTTTTATGCTGATAGTAACAATCCAAAGTGCTTTTATGATTCCCTGAAATCTATTTATGGACCAAAACTCTATGGTGCATCACAATTACTCAGTGCTGATGGAGTCACGTTGATTAGTGATAAGGATGATATGATCCTAGAGAGATGGGCTGAACACTTCCATAGTGTTCTCAACAGACCATCATCAGTCAATGCTGAGGTCACTCACCATTTATGTCAGGTAGAAGTCAATCCCTCCTTAGTTGAACTTCCAGCTGGAGAAGAGGTTTTGAGGGCCATTAGGCTCCTTTCATGTGGCAAAGCACCTGGTACTAATTCTCTTCCAGCTGAGATTTAAAAGGTAAGGGGACCATTGCTCATACAAAAGCTGACAGAAATTTTCCAGGTTACATGGCAACAGGAGGTTATTCCCCAGGAGTTCAAGGATGCCTCCATTGTCCATCTCTATAAAGGTAAGGGGAATAGATTATCCTGCGACAATCACTGTGGGGGGCAAGGGGGGTCTCTCTCTTTGTCACGGCTGGCAAAATTCTTGCTAGAATCCTCCTTAATAGGCTGATCCTTCACCTGGAAGATGGTCATATACCTGAGAGCCAGTGTAACTTCAGAAAGAGCCGAGGAGCAGTTGATACGGTGTTTGCTGTCTGACAACTCCAGGAGAAATGCCAGGAGCAGAACAGAGGTCTGTATACAATGTTTGTAGATCTGACCAAGGCCTTTGACACTGTTAGTTGTGAGGGCTTATGGAAAATTAGGTCAAAATTTGGTTGCCCAGGGAAGTTCATCGGTATTGTACGTCAATTTCATGATGGCATGTTTGCCTGGGTTCTGGATAGTGGACAGAGCTCTTGTGCCTTCCCAGTCACCAGCGGAGTAAAACAAGGCTGTGTGATTGCTCTCATGCTTTTTAGCATAATGTTTTCAGCCATGTTTTCAAATGCTTTCAATGAGAATGAACATGGAATCAAGGTTAACTACCATACTGATGGTAAGTTCTTCAATTTGAAAAGGCTACAAGCCAAGACCAAAGTTGAGGGAGTGATGGTGCATGACTTTCTGTTTGCAGATGATTGTGCACTCAATGCAGCCTCTGAAGCTGAGATGCAACAAAGTATGGATCAACTCTCTGCTGCCTGTGCTCATGTTGGCCTAATAATTAACATCAAGAAAACACAGGTGCTCCATCAGCCACCACCACACCATCCATATGTGGAATCATCAGTTATAACAAATGGAGAAATTTTGACTGCTGTGGACAAGTTCACTTACCTTGGTAGTGTACTTTCCAGGGATGTACACATTGACAATGAGTTTGATGTCCGCGTTGTCAGAGGTAGCTCAGTGTTTGGGAGGTTCCAAAGAAAAGTTTGGGAGAGAAGAGGTATTAAACTGACTACCAAACTGAAGGTCTACAGAGCTATTATGCCGATGTCATTGTTATATGCTTGTGAAATGTGGACAGTCTACAAGCGCCATGCCAGGAAACTGAATCACTTCCATTTGAACTGTCTTAGGAAGATTCTGAGAATCACCTGACGGAATAAGGTACCAGACACTGAAGTCCTTGCTTGAGCTGAACTGTCAAGTATTCAAACTATGCTTCAGAGAGCGTAACTCCAATGGGCTGGCCACGTTGTTCAAAGGCAAAATGTATGCTTGCCAAAAAGACTATTTTATAGAGAACTCTTATGGGGCAGGTGATCACATGGTGGCCAGAAAAATGATACAAGGACACTCTCAAGATCTCTCTCAAAAACTTTGGATTTGACCTTGCAACATGGGATAGTCTGGCACAGGACCATTCAGCATGTAGTGCCCACATCAAAAAGGGTGCTGTGCTCTTTGACCAAAGCAGAATTGGGACAGCACAAAGTAAATACAAGATGCACAAATTTGGGATATCCACCCCAAATATTCACATGGACTATGTGTGCCCAACCTATGGTGGAGCATTCCAAGCTCATATTTGTCTGATCAGCCACAATCGGACACACTGAAATTTCACTTTATCATAGTGATGTTATTTTGGTCCTCTACAAAGATGAAGGACAACAGCCACCAGCATTTCCTAGGTTTTTCACAGGAATAAAAGTTGTTAAAAATGCTAAAGATCATCTAGTTCAGCCTCTTTATTTTATGTGCAATAGACCCTCTGGACTACTCTCCTAATTTTCATTTGCACTCTTGGCTTAATTCCCCAGAGGATGACTGCTTCCTCATGTTCAAAGGCAGCGAAGGATGCTACTGTTATTTGCTCCTACTACTATACCTGATGAGCCCTGATGTGCTTCCTATTAACAGTCAGTAGATACAATTGTTGTTGCTTAGTCACTTAGTAGTGTGTGACTCTTCATGAACCCATTTAGGGTTTTCTTGGTAGAGATACTGGAATGGTTGGCCATTTCCTTCTCCAGTTTATTTTACAGATGAGGAAACTGAAGCAAACAAGTGACTTACCCAAACTGGTGACAGCTAGTGTCTGAGGCTGAATCTGAACTCATGTCCTCTTGACTGCATAGCCAGTACTCCGTAGATACAATTAGCTCTTAGCAAAGACACTTGCTGAGATGTCATAGTGCTTTTTTTTAAAAGTAGCTTTCATTTCCCTTATAACTTGGGACACACCCTCCTGCAAATATACACACCATCTATAGAAAGAGAATGTACAAATTTAGGATACAGTGATAGTAAGGCATATATCTGGGGAATATACATGGTAAAAGATATTCACTAGTCTAGTATTAAAGCACCTAAAAGTCTTTTCTCTCCAGTGAAAGTCCTCACAAATCTCTACATGTGTGCAACACCTCAACTGGGTGAGTTCTTTAACTGGGCTTCCTGGGTTAGCTACTCTCTACACTTTGATTCTTGACAGCCAGGGCTAGTTCATTCATGAGTATATGGTTGGTTCCCTTCACTGCTTGTAGAAGTCTGGCTCCTGTTCTTGAAAGCAACACCCTTCCTCAAGTGACTGTCTCTGTACCCATGTCAGTTTCTTTGGTTCCTCCTGGATACATTTCCCCCTAGAAATGTAGCAGATCTACTTCAAAGCAACAAGGATGAAGGAGAAAGAGATGGGAGAAATTCTCTCCTTCCCCACTATCCTCAATGGCAAGTCTCTCTCTAGGACCAGGTTCTTCTAATTACTGCTGAGCTGGCAACTCAACTTTTTAATGGTCTTTAGAGGCTAGGCTGATTTTCCATTGCTCAACTAACAGTTTGACAATTGGTAGTTCCTTTAAATTCTGTCAGAGAAGAGTGTTTATGCTTCATAAAATATATTTTATTAGTACTTTATTCCCTGTTATATAAACTTTGTTTTCTATTAGTATGTCAACTATGATGAAGAGGAGGAAGATGCACATTCTTCTCTATACTTAAATATTTGTTATTCTAAGCAAATCAGTTGGGTGTGTTTTATCCATGTGGCACAGTTCTTAATCCCAAAATAAACATTCTTCCATAAGTTTATAGATTATCATAATTAGCGTAAATGGGAATTAGACTCATCCCGGGATATGTAGCTGTATATTTTAACAAAAGGCATTCATAAAATTCTCATAGGTTATAACCTTTCTTGGTGCATACAAGGCCTTCTCCAACCCAAATAACCAAAGGAAAATACAACTTCCCTCCTCAGAGGGAAAACCTGGTCCCTACAGCTTCCAGAACTCAGCAGTTGAAAAATCAGTGTCCTGTGCTGAAAATTTCTCTGAATCCTGGCAACGTGAACCTCCAGGTTCCAACTCACCCTCCCTCAAGTCAAGGAGGGATATCTTAAAAAGGAGAAAATTTTGAAAGCCCCCAAAGAGACCCGGGGATCCCTAACAGAGATTAAATCCTTCTTCTCCACACACAGATGAAATTAAAGCCTAGAGAGGTGAGGGTACTTGTTTGGGATTATACAGGTTATATATAGGAAAGGCGGGATTTCAACCCTGGTTTTCTGATTCCACCACATAGCCTCACAGACACTTTAAATCCTGTCAGAGTGTTCACATTTCATGCCTGAAGGAGCCCATTTAGGGTTAGAATCGTTAAGAGACCATTTAACTGGGGGGATTGGGGGTGGGGGGGCCGCGGGGCAGCAAGACATTGAGCCCCTTGCCCGGAGCCCAACCGCGCACCCGGCACAAAGGGCATATGCCTCGGGAAGACTTTCACCACCCTCCATTTCCTTTCACCATTTTCCATCCTGTATTAGAAAACTGTCCTTTCGGAACCGACGGAGTTTCCCTTGCCGTAGGCGAAAAGTAATCCATTGGAGATTGTTTGGGGTTGGTCTGTGGACTAACCCAGGACTGGCCTGAGATAAGACGAGGGAGCAGGCTATCCCGGGATCTAACTAGGAGCGAAAGAAACCGTGCCCCAACCGGGGCGTGGAAGGACTGGTAGAGGCGGGGGCCGGGTGTGGGCAGGGCTTGGGCTGTGGGAGGAGGAAGCTGTGGGCGAGGGCCATCCATCCGCCGTCCCTCAGACCAAGCAAAAGCTGCTGTTGGGAGCAGCACTGACAGCTGTGCGCTTGCAGCCTCGACTTGCGGAAGATCTCAGGGCTCAGAGTCTGCCGTTCTGCAGGTCACCCTAATATCTCTCCTGCGCTCACAACATGTGCCTAAAGAGGTGAGTGAGAAAGAGGGGGAAAGAATGGGACAAGGGCGGACAGGGAAAGAGAAGAGTCACTGGGTCCCCTCGCTCTATAGCCCTCCCACTCTCCCACCTACACAGCGCCACTCGGGTTATCCCTGGGAGTTGGAAGCCGCCCGAGTGTTTTGGGAGGGAAGAGGTCGAAGAAAGCGGCGGCACCAGAGGTTCCAGCCCCCTGAAGCACCCCAAGGGGAAGGCGGCTGAAAGTGACGGATCCTTAGCCAAACAAATGTCCAAAGTTGGGCTGGGCAGGACAGGGCAGCCAGCCAGGCCTGAGGAGGAGACCGCGGCAGATAAGACTGACTTGGGTCACTTGCCGGGTTCTGTGCGTTATTAAATAGGAACCAGCGCAGTCCCGGAAAGGCAGCGGCTGCGTGAAGCTGACCGGACGAGAGAGGGGAGAGAAAGTTCGCTCTTAGACACACTTCTGTAAGGCGCACCCCTGGGCTTAAAATGGGACTAATGCTTGTAACAAGTTTCTGTAGGAACGATAACTTGCAGTAACGTTAATACCTGAGTCTCAGTACAAAGAAAACTTATTTATATATCGGAAAGGGGGGATGGGCACGTGCCTTACACTCGAGTCACAAATGGATATTTTACCAGAAATCCATAAATGAAGTTCACTTAGACATCCTCTAAGTAGTAGGCATCATGCACAGCCTGCTTGTGAGGGCGTGAAAAGGCAGGAACTAAATGAATTGTGCAAAACCACGGCCACAAATATTTCAGTTCAATGAGCTTCTACCGATTGTCCACACTATGTGGCACAGCGGAGGTGGGTAGGAGGGGTGTTAAGTTGCAGCCCCTACCTTCAAAGAGGAACGTTAAGATGCAGGCACACGGTTGTAATACAATGCAGAAAGAAATTCCAAAAGAGAGTTTCCCCCAGAAAAGTAAGCTAGGAGAGTGCAGGGAAGAGATCGCCTTGGATAGGAAAGATCAGGAAAATCTTCATGGAGGAAGACTGTATATGAACAAAGCCTGGAATGGTGCGATAGGTTTTGGAACGTAGGGATGGGACAGGGTGGTGGTGGACTTGGCAGATGGAGAGAAGTCCAAGCAAATACACAGAAGCAGGAAAGGTAGGGCCAGGTTCCAAAACTGAGAGACCAGTTTAGCAGGGAGGAATGATGACTTGAAAGGTATGTAAGATAATATGTGGAAAGTATTGAATACCATGCTAAGTAGAAATGGAGAACCAAGGAAGATTTTTGAGCGGAGGAGTGATTTAATCAGATGTGTGCTTTAGCGAGATTAATAAGGCAGTCTTATTTAGGAAGAATTAAAGAGGAAGGAAACCGGAGACAGGATTCTTATTAAGAGACTACTAACTCAATTTAAAAAAAAAATGTTAAAATTGTTTTTACATGTAATTGGGAAAAACATTTTTTTAAAAGAGACTGTTGAAGTAGACCAGCCAAGAGGTAGATAAAAGCCTGAACTAGGTTTATAGTAATGTGGCCAAAAAAGAGGGGAAGGAGAAGAGAAACATTGCTAAGGGATATGGAAAGGGATGGGAGGAAAAAAGTGAAAAAACCTAAAAAAAATTTTTTTTACAAAATCATTGTAAAAGCCTTGATGACTGAGAAGATGGTGGTGTGCTATCCTTACCAAAAACAAGTCAAAAGGAGTAATAGGTTGGGAGGAGGGGAGACCTCAACTTAGGAAATTGAAGTTAAGATGTAAGCAAAAATCCACATGGGGTTGGGGAGTGGCAGATAAATATTTTAACAGCTAGCTTATCTCTTATAACATTTGTAAACACTTGCACACTGTCATGAACAGGGCTAGCTACAAAAGGTCCTCTATGAACATTGTGTTATGAATTTTGTAAATTTCACCATATCTCCAAATGCCACTTTTATACAGCTTACTTTTTTTTTTACTTTCCACTATATAAATTCTACAGACTTTTAATCCTAGATTAATCCTAGGAACCTTAGAGATCATTGAGTCCTGTCCCCATTTTACTGAAGGACTACTTCCCTAGGGTCATCTTTCCCCTCCCCTATTCTTTTTTTCTCCCTGGGCCATGTGACTCCCTCATATACCTGATTGTTTTTCATACTTAAGTATTTAAAGGTTAAAGGTTGAGAACTGAAATCTTCTGACTTCGAATCTAAAACTTTCCCTCCGTTCCTTCTTTTAATTTTCACTGCTTCTTCTTTTCATGAGACCTTACCTCACACTTTAGTGTGAATTATAATCCAATTGTTTTTCTCTTAATATCATATGAAGGAGTGGGAGTTTTGATAGGGGAAGTGAAAAAAGGTCATTTTGAATTCAAGTATGAGGAACTGGAGATGGAGGATAGAGGAAGAAAGGGGGAGGGAAGTTTTGGAGAAGCCTGAGGGTAGACAATAACTGGTGCTTGACGAGTGAGGAAGGGGAGGAGAAAGGGATGTCCGAAAGAGACACTAAGCAGGGTGAGGGCACAAAAGATAAATGTCATTTACTTCACAATATTTCTTTAAAACTGTCTAAGGTAATAATATTGCAATTCTGCATTCTATACTTGTGATGGCCCCATTTGAGACTACTGGTCAAGATCATGTTTTGATTCTATGCTATATAAAAATGATGGGTTGCCAGAATCAAACATCAAAATTGCACACAAGGAGGTATGACTAACAAAGGAAATAGGCCAGTCATGTATTAGGAATTGAGGGATAGTTCATGGACCACATGCATTCTCCATTGATACTCAAGAGGTCTAGCATATGGCCCCCAAAACTTTGGATATACCTCTTGTGGAGCAGTACATAGGAGGACATGGGTAAGGATTATACAAAATTGAAATGGGTTAGACTCTCTAGATGGTTTCAGATGGATCAAAAAGCTATAGATTTGTTGTGATTTGCACCACTGAAGGAAATACTCATGTTAATGAGATGAAAAGTCCATTGAAGTATACTTTTTGGTGAATGTATTTTCTGAATAATAATTACAAAAAAGAAGAAAGAATATGACTTTCCCAAAATTTCATGAAAAGGGTACATCTCTTTTCTTGAATACATGAATATCTTGGTAGCCTTATATGTGTGTCACCTAGCAAGTGCTCTCATGCCAATATTAAATCTAATAGCTATAGCCCTGGCAGGGAATATGATTTACTTGAGGTCATCCAACTAGACAGTAGTAGTTTAGGTAACAAACCAAAGATTTAAATCATAATCCTTTGACTCCAAGTCCAGGACTCTTTACACAGTATGTCACTGCATCATCTCAATGAGAAGGAGATTTTACTTCCCATTTAAAAGTCTTTTCAAAATATTTTTTCTTCTCTTTTTGAGGCAATTGGGATTAAGTGATTTGCCAGGGTTAGAGAGGTCGTAAGTATCTGTGTCCAGATCTGAACTCAGGTCCTTCTGATCCCAGGACTGGTGTTCTATCCACTGTACCACCTAGCATCCCTCAAAATATTTTAAATAGGAAATCTGTGTCCAGAAAAAGCTCCAATACTATCTCAAAGACAGCTTTCTCTGACATATCACAGTTGACTGAGAATATTACATTAGTGATATTTTCCCTAGCTTTTCTTTTTTAATGTCCCTTAAAAATTCTGATGGGTAGAAACAAAAAATGTAGCAAGTTGTGTGGCTTACAGGTATACCAGTTCAAAGGAGAGGAACTCTCAGAAGAGCTGTGACAATCTGACCTAGATTGGTAAGCTAGCCAGAAGACAGCAACTTAGTTGAGCTCCAGTGGGTGCTATCAAGTCTCTTGCCAGTTTATCAAATATAAAATGGGGCCATCTCTGGTCATCTTATCTATATCTTGACACTGGACCCAGATGACTCAGGAGAAGAAAGTGAGGCTGGTGATTTTGCACAGCCCTCCCCCACTTAAATCCAATTCACTTGCAAGTCATGTCATCATCTTCCTGATGTCATGATTCTCTTCAAGAACAAAGAATAAGCAACAAAACCTTAACAAATATAACAACACAAGGTTCAATAAGCCTTGGCCACAGAGACTGTGGATACTGACAGAGGGACACAGAGAAGGAAAGGAATCTTGGGGAGCTAACAGCAAAATGCGATAGTAGGAGTAAGGCACTATGAGAAAACTCATTTTTAACTGCCATTTTTGGGAGAGGAGAAAGACAATGTTAACTGTCTTCTTGCGAAGAGTCTGAGAGAGCTGAGAGTTTAGCTTTTATTCTTTTAAAAAAGACTGGGTCTGAGGGAATTAGCCTTCCGTCATCTGTGAGAGGACTGTGGAAGTTAGTTTTCTTGTGTGAGAAAACTTCAGATACATTGTGAGTAAACTGCATTGAACTCATTTTGTGAAGAGATGTTATGAAAAGAATTCCTGAAACAATGGATTTACCGTTCTGATAGAACTGTTGTATCCAGTCAAGGAGTCAGTAACAGAACTGAATGACAAGGGGGGAATATTCCATTTCATGTCTCTTTTTCCTGCCTTTTGAAGAATACAAGGGTGACTCCCTGAATTTGTGTTCACAGCAATACTCTGTAAATATTAATTTATGACTGTATTTGTATTTGCTACTATGAAAAATTGTAGGGGTAATAACACTAATATTCTTTAAAGTAATAAGAGTAGGGATAAAGACAGATGGGGGCAGGGGGAGTTGTGGACTAAGAAAGAAAGTAGGGAAAATAGTTTTCTCTGTTCTGCACTAGAGTGGAAGCCCAGAGCTAATGGATTAATTAATGAGAGATTGTGCATATCTATTAATTTAGAGGATTTATCAGATTCGGGAACTGGGGGCTAATAAATAATACATTATAAACATGTATTGCAGCAACACAGTCCTTCTCTTTCTTAATTCTCTATCCCATTCACCACTGCAGCTTTGGCATTCATCTGTCCTCAGATCTCCCATGGCCTCTTTTCCCTCTACCCTCTCACCTGAGGAGATGCACATATTTCTCTGTGTCTCCATCTCTCTATCTGTCTCTCTGACTGTCTCTCTTTGTCTCTCTCTCTTTCTCACAGACACACACATGCACAGCCATTTAATGAAAACCCTTTCTTCTCCCCTTCTCTTCTTACATCCCTCCAACAAAATCCTTCACTATCTTTTTTCACTCAGATGACCTTCCTACTAGCCAAGGCCCTTTCCTTGCACCCTTAAGCCATTGCCCTGATGTTCTACAACAACAAGTTGTCTCTGCCATCGTACTCGTACCATCTCCATTCTTCAGTCTCTTCCTATCTCGTCTCCTTCCTTGCTGCCCATAAGCATGCCTGTATCTCACTCATCTTCCAAAAACTCTACATTTGGTCCTACTTTCCCCTCTAGCTATTATCCTACATCTCTTTCCCTTATCATGTAAACTCCTTGGGGGAAAAAGTCATCTGCAAATTGGTACCTCCACTTCCTCTCCTCTTCCTCTCCTAAATCCTCTGTAATCTGTCTTCTGACCTCACAATTCAGCTGAAACCATATTCTCCAAATGATTTCTTTGCTGCCAGATTTAATGGCCCATTCTCAGTCCTAATCCCTATTGCCTTCTCTTGCAGTGTTTGATCCTGTTGAACACCATTTCTTCTTTCTGGGTTCCCCTGACATAGTTTTCTGTTTGTCCTCTTCCTACCTGTCTGACTATTCCTTCTTAGTCTCCTTTGCTGAATCTTCATCCAGGCCATGCCCCCTCAGAACTCTGCTTTGGATCCTCTTTTTACTCTATATTGTCTCTCTTAGTGAGTTCCTTAATGCTCATGGGCTTTTCTCTCATTACCGTACAAGTGTTTCCCTGATCTATGGCCAGTCCTTAGTCTCCTGAAGGCTAGTCCCTCATCACTGTCTATTGGACATATAGCCAAAGCTGAACTATTTAAACATTTAAAAAAATTTTTCCCCTAAAACATTTCCCTCTACACATATACATATATGCATGTGTATATATGCACATGCATGTATAGGCATGTATATACATATAGGAATACGTGCGTGTGTATTGATGTGTGTATACATACATATATGGACATGTGTACATGTATATCTATGTATTTATCCACAATACATGTGTGTGTATTGTGTATAATGGAAAATATTATATCATTAATAGAATATATAATTATATACTATATTATCTAATATATAATCATATATTTATATTATAACTTAATTATAATATATTATAAATGCATTCATATTGTATTTATATGATATA
The DNA here is from genome assembly GCF_028372415.1 of Notamacropus eugenii. NCBI lineage: Eukaryota > Metazoa > Chordata > Mammalia > Diprotodontia > Macropodidae > Notamacropus > Notamacropus eugenii. Next base: position 428,005,372 of record NC_092876.1, on the reverse strand, counting down.
TTGTGCCATATATAATATGATTGTGTGCATAATGTATAACATAATATATGTATGTGTGTAAAATTATTCTATACATACTTCTATTTATCAGTTCTTTCTCTGGATGCAGATGGTGTCTTTCTTCATCTATCCTTTACAGTTAATTTAGGTATTTGTGATAGTCAAAATAACTTCTTTGCTTAAAGCTGTTCTTAAAACAATATTGTTGGTACCATATACAATATTCTCTTAGTTTGGCTCATTTCACTCATTGTTTCCTGCAAGTCTTTCCATGTTTCTTCTTTAACCTCCAATTCTGGGACCCAGACATACTATCTTACTTACTGTTCTTGAAGATTTCATCTTCTGTCTTTTGGCTTGTTCCTCACACCTGGAATGCCTCCTTCCTCAATCCTGCCCCTTGGAATCCTTGGCTTCCTTCAGCAACCAGTTCAGATGGCAGCTTCCTTAGGACACTTTTACCAGTCCCCCCAGATGCTAGAACTTTCTATGCCTTAAGGTTACCTTCCACTTGCCTGTATGTATCATATATATATGTCATTCTTTACATATTTTCTACTCTATTCAATTGTAAACTCCTTGAGGACAGGCACTGTTTTTGTCTTTATTTGTAACCCCAGTACTTAGCAAGGTTTAGCATTTAGGAAGTGCTTGTGGGCTGGGTGAACTTAATTCATGACTTCACTTTGGTGGGCTCCCTTTTCTTCATCTGTAATATGAGGGAATTGTGTCAGATTATATCTAAAGAACTGTATGAATCTGACATTGTATAACTCAAATAAAGCTAAGAAATCTAGTAGAGTTCTTCCTGTGCTGTTCAAGGAATGGTAAAGATGAAAATTTTTTCCAGAGAACAGTATTTAGCCAGGGATCTCACTGATTTGTAGGAATAACATTCATGGATTTAATTTTTAACATGCAGCCTTTTATTTAATTTTAAAAGACCAAAACATGAAGGAGGCCTACTCTAATAAGTTCTAGAAATTCAGTCTAATATTTCTAAGCTTTACTTCAGTGCTCTTTCATTCCTTCTCATGTGTAATTTCATTTCTTACACATATGTAATTATCTATTTATGAATCTATTTATAATTATATCCTCCCCCAGGTAGAATGTAAACTTCCTCAGGTCAAGGATGGTTACAGCTTTTGTCACTGAATGCCCAATAAGCATCTGGTATGGTGCTTGTGCAGAGTAGGCACTTAGAGCTTATTCATTTGAGTCGGATTTATTAATACAATATTTTAATGATGTGTTTGATTACCAGAATTATACTCAGAATAAGTTGGCAGGTGGCCACTTCATATTTGATTTTAAAAATCCAAGTTGCCTTATTACCAGGTGCCTCAAAGTTTTCTGTTATTGACTCCTCTAAACCAGAAAGTATGATATACTTTCTGTTCCCCATACTCCCTCTTCATTTTTCTTAAATAGGACATATAGCTCTTTTCTTGACTGAGAAATAACCTGGGAATACGTGAGTTTGTTGACTCACAGAAAATGAATTTGCCTGTTTGTATCTCTATTATAATGTAAATTTGTACACCCACAGTGTCAGCCTTTACCATTCTTGTCTTTCTTCTAATGGGATATAGTTACTCATAATAACAATAGCTAGTATGAACATATGCTTTAGGCACTTTCAGGTTTGTGAAATACTTTACAAATAGTATCTCATTTGATCTTCTCACCAACCCTGGGATGCAGTTACTGTTATTATCCTCATTTGATAGATGAGGAAACTGAGACAGAAAGCTCTGAATTTGAACTCAAGCCTTCATGATTCTAAGTGGAGAGCTCTATCTACTGCACCACTAATGCTTCTCTAATTTGTTCTTTATTTTATCATAGTACTGTATTCCTCGTGCTCCTTCTTGGTTGTCTGAGAGCTGGTAAGTCCATAATATTTCCTTTGGGATCTATAGATACATAATGGTAAAAAAGATCATTACTCCGATCTTCCCACTTTTCAATAGTAAAAGTTGCCCACTCTAAAGCCATTTCATTTAACCTAAATGTCCTCTACTCTACCTTTTCTATCTTTCTGTCTGAAAAAAAATAAAAATCAGAATTGCAGAGTAGGTTCAGCCATTTCCTGAAGGCAAAACACTCATCCTTTCCTAGGCTTTGTAATTCTTACATAGTTAAAAACCTACCTCTGCCTCAGGGGAATATGTAACAAATTGGATCATTAATCTATAGCTTCTATTGCTGCCTTTGCCATGGCTATATGTTCTATACATTCCAGGGCTGATAAGCCTGTTTTTTCTAAGAACCAGTAGTTTCCACAAAGTGCTAGAAAATAGCCTCTTAATAGTCAAAGTCAGCTTATTTTGTCCTCCTCTTGGATAATAAAGGAGAATTATAAAAGTTGTGTTTCTTTGTAGTCCAGTTCAGTTAACCTATAATTGTTACCATTACTTCTTTCTAAACTTCTTTAAAATTTCTAGACTTCTAAACTTTCTAAACAAGCAAGCAGGGAAAAAAACATAATGTATATTAATAGTGCTAGGTATTTCCTGATTCATTATCAAATTATTATGTCCCTAGGAAATAATTGCTTGTTTTAGATGTGTGATCTTAGAAGTTTTGCTTCAGTCTTGTATGGTTTTACTCTATTTGAGGATAAAAATGTTTTCCAGGGAAATAGATCTCTAGTTTTGTAAAGTATATTTCAATATGGAAAAATGTAAATTTCAGAGAAATTTTTCAGAACATGCCAATTTCATAAACTGAGTCACACCACATTATAGTTATAGGTCTCTGCTCAGGGAATGATTGAATGAATATGGGCAGGATCACATGTATTCTGCCTTAATAGCCCTTAATAGCTTCCTTTGGTTTATCCTAATCCTTTCTCTTTTTCAGGTTAAATAAAATCATTTAAATCAAATTCAGTATATGAGAATGGGCAATTGACCATGAGGATGGGGAGGATTCTAATTAAGAATTTTGAAATATTTTTCCATTTTATTTTATAACAGAAGTAACAATCAACCCATTATTCTTGGACACAGAGTCAAATAATTTTGCTAAGTAATATTTAAAAGATTTGTTACAAATATATGCAGTGAAAAACTTCATTGCAATGTATATATAAGGCACTATAATTTTTTTTCCCTATAAAACCATACACTGAGCTCCATATAGGCTTAACCCAAAGGCCAGGGTAGACTGACTCTAAGAAAATTGTGAGATAGGTAGTAGTGGTTCCAGCTGCCCTGTTCTGTGCCCTCTTTCCATCTCAGTGGTGCTCCATCTCCCCTACACTCTAGTACTCAGTATTTTCCAAATCTGCCGTGTAAAAATAGACTCACATATTCTTCTTTCACACTAAGGTATAGATTAATGAGAAGCACTTGAAGTAACAGCCCTCATAGCAAAGTCTTGAGCTAAAAGAATAAAACTCTGATAGACCTTAGATAACAGCTAAAAGGGGATATGATGAATTCAGGCACCTTCCTAGGTTCCCTGACACTATGAGCATACACCCTCCTCAGTCTTCACAAAAAGATAAAAGTGGGAGTGGTCTAGCCTCACCAAAGACTTATATCCATGTAGAATTTTCCTACAGAATTTCTCAGCTCCTCAGAAATAAAAGGAATTTTACTTTATCAATAAAATAATACATGCCTTCCCCTTCTTGTGGTGTCACTGTGAAAGAGATGTCAAGCATAAGATAGAAAAAAATGTAATGTCACTGGAGTCACATAAATGAAGCAAGTAAACATAGATGAGATTTTCCATTTTGTCCTTGCGCCATACTCTGAGGAGATCTATGAAATATAGAAAAAATCACGCTTGTAGTGATGGAATATTGAAAAAGTACAGTTTTTATACCTTTCCCTTTACATGAGGAACCAAGAAAAAATATTATAGATTCTTTGATCAGTTTAGAAGTGAGAAAATCAATCCAGGAGACAATGAAGGAAAGTGAAAACCTTATAGAAATGGGCTCTTTTCTAGACCATATTAATCTATCTTGATTTGAACTTTATTATATACTAATTCAGCCATGAGCGGTTTTAAAAGTCAAAAAAACAAATATTGCACATTATTATTCTGTATGGAATTGAACAACATTAGAAAGCTATTGGATCAAATGATAATATCTATAAAAGAGCACAGTGCCTGAAACATGATAGGCACTTAAGAAATGCTTGTGCTCTCTCTTGTAGTTTTAAAATATTATTTACATAGTCTTTTCAATGCCACCTTGTTTTTATTTTCAACATGTGAAGAAATAGTTAAGATAGTGATTTCTAACTCTGGCCTGGTGTACGAAGTAGTTCTAGTTTTCTCAAGGCATGTCACAAAACTTTCAAGAGAAATTTTACAAATAAAATTAAAGTTAAGGCAGATGCAAAGATCATGCTTTTGCGATGGTCCTACTACTACCCAGTAGTTACTCATGTTGCTCACTAAGAGGAGGCTGAGAATCTTTCTAACTTTTTAAGTTTTGTGCAACTATGTTTATCATATTTTGTCTCTAAAGAGACCTTTCTGAGGCTTACTCTTATATATGCTAAAGAAAGGTAACTAATGGGAGACCACAAAATACTACTATGACAGTGAGTCAACCCAGAGGGATTGGAAATCACTAGGGCGTTAATATAGTTGGTTAAACACATGTCCATAGTTCTTTGCAATGAGGAACATAATAAGTACAAAGTTGAGCATAAGTGATCACTAAGTATACTATCATTTGTATTTACAAATACAAACTTATACAGATGGTCCTATGTATTTCAACAATCCTTTGTAGTTGTTCAGTTATTTGTCAGTCTTTGTCAACTCTTTATGACTCCATTTGGAGTTTTCTTGGCAAAGATCCTAGAGTGGTTTGACGTTTCCTTCTCCAGCTCATTTTACAGATGAGGAAACTGAAGCAAACAGGGTTAAGTGATCTGTCCAGGGTCACACAACTAGTGTCTGAGGCTGGATTTGAACTTATGAAGATAAGTCTTCTTGATTCCAAGACAGTGCTCTATCTACTACACCACTAGCTACCCCAGTAATCCTTTACCTGTCTTCAAACTTGTCAATTCTTGACATTTTTAGTCTATATCCCTCTCATGGCTAGTGGAAATAATGTTGGGCTAGAAATCAGGTCTCCCCCTCTCCCACTAGTTGGCTTTTTGACCTTTAACAAAGGACTTCAACTCCCTGGAGCCCTTCAAAATTGGGAGAGGGAGAGATTAGATCAGATTGATCTCCAAGACCCTTTCCAGATTCAACCTTATGTTATCCAACATTCTTCTTGGTACTACTGTTAACTGTGAAAGTCTTTTTCTGAGATTATTAATTATCCAGTGCTTCTGGGCAATAAGTTGATAATCCCTATTTAATCACTGAAGTGATTGTTGTCTGGGAAAGGGAGGATATAAAAGAATCCCATCTTCTACTAAGTACAAATGTATTGTGGTCATGGACATTATTTGTAAAATCATATTTGTAAATGCATTTCCAAAGGAGATAAACACCCTGAAGGGCTAACAGAAAATTTTCACAAATTAATTTCACCCTCTTTTTGCCTTTGCAGCTGTAATGGAAGAAGTACATGGTATGGTTGGCGGCGATGTTGACCTCAACTGCGTTAGTCCTGGAAAAAAACATTTTGATTTAAATAAAACACTTGTTTATTGGCAAACAAAAAATAAACCAATAGTACTTCTAAATGCATACATGCCTGGAGAGGATACTTCCAAATATGTTCATTTAAAGTATCAGAACAGGACATCACTGTCACTTGAAAAAATGGAAAGAGGCGATTTTTCTCTGCATTTGTCTAACATCTCTATAGAAGATGAACTGGAGTTTGCATGCATTGTCATGAACAAATCTAATACTGAGTTTTTTTTCTCATCTATAGTCAATCTCCGTGTGGCAGGTAAGGACACTGGAAACAGAGAAATTTGATTCTTAACTATTGTAATGCCTTGGAAACTATTTTAATCCTGTAAGAATCCATGATTTTATTGAAAGAGTAGGGTAGCAGTGGGGCCCACTGGATAACATATTGACCTTGTAGTCAGAAAGATCTTACTTTGTATCCCACTTCTGACACTTATTAGTTGTGTAACTGTGGACAAGTCAATTAACTCAGACTTATAGTTGAATCATGGTCTCTTCTGGTGGAAGGAGTTTACACCCCAATGAAATCAAAGATCCTTTTCTTTATGATGTAGTATGTTACTAACATATTTGAACTCTTAGTGGATAGTAGATTTTGTGAGTAATTATGGGCCCCCCAGAAGTCATCAACTTGTAGTCAACCTTCTGGCAATGAACTACCACCTTAGGACCACACTTAAAGAATTATATAAGGCCATCTCTATTCCATGATAAGATATCAGAATAAGAATTTAGTGAAATTCTTGGGAAAGTATATCAAACTAAGCCTAGTGTCTACTGATTCACTAGTCTCCAATCCAGAGGAAAAGTTTAATTTCTACAAACATCCAGGATTCCATTTAACTTGGCAAAAAAAGAGATTGGTTGAAAAAATGTTGGAAATAGACACAATTATATTATGGAATTTTTTTCCAACTCAAATTTTTCTTTTCCCTTGACTATCTTTAATCAAGTATCACAGGAAAAACCATAACCTTGCTGTTCTTGTCCATCGAGCCAATTAGTAGACATAGAACCATAGATTTTGTGTTAGAAGTGACAACAGAGGTCATCTAATTCTAACCCCCTCATGTTACAGAGGAGAAAAATGAGACCCAGGAAGATTAAATAGCTTACCCATGATGAAGTCAAGTCAGTCAATAGGCATTTATTAAGCATGTACTATGTGCCAGACACTATGCTGAGTACTGAGTGTACAAAAAGAGGCAAAAGACAATTCCTCCCCCCCCCCAATTCACAATTTAATGAAAGAGACAACAAACAAACCAAGCAAACACATGTAAAAATAAGCTATATATAGATAAATAGGCTATAATTAAGAAAGGGAAAGCACTAAAATTAAGAGAAGTTGGAAGAGTATCCTTGTAGAAGATGGGATTATAGCTAGAAGCCAGTACGTGGAGATGAGAAGAGAAAGCATTTGAGGCCATGTTACAATAAAAAGCTGTGATGATGTCCAACAAGCAATACTTAGCACAAAATCAACCCTCTGCATTTTTCCCTTAGTATTTGTTAGTACTACTTAGAAACAAAGACAATTTGTATCAATTTATTCTGCCCCTCACTTTTTTACTGAAGCTATTAAAAATCTCAGGTCTTTTGCTGATTCTCTGGGATTTTCTAAGTAGTCCATTATATGATTTGCAGATAGGGATGACTTTCTTTTCTACATTTTCTTTCATATTTAGATATTTCAATATTAGAGGGGAAAATCAGTAAAGGTTAAGGAGGTCACTGAAAAAATACCCTCATTGAAGAAACACTTGTGCAGCATTTATTGCCTGTGGAAAGCACAGGGACCTGGGGAAGGGTGGAATCTCCTATTGCCTGGCACTTCCAGATTTTCTTTCAGGCTTGTCAGTACCCTGAATGAAGGTTACTATCTTCTTTGTTCAGTTCTTTCAGTTGTGTCTGACTCTCCATGACCCCATTTGGGGTTTTCTTGGCAAAGATACTGAAGTAGTTTCCCATTTCCTTCTCCAGATCATTTTACAGATGAGGAATCTGAGGCAAATGGGGTTAAGTGACTTGTCCAAGGTCACACGGCTAGTAAGCATCTGAAGCTGGATTTGAATTTAGGAAGATGAGTCCTGACTCCAGGTCCAGGACTCTATCCACTGCCATCTAGCTACCCTTTTTTGCTGACATTGCATCCCCCAGTCCCACTTAGCCCAAACCCTGGGAAGCCTCCCCTCCTTGCAACAGCTCCTTAGTAGTTTTCAGAACCTTGGACGTATCCCTAATGTGATCCTTTCTTTTCCTTCTCTAGCAAACTATAGTGTTCCAATAGTAGAAGATAAGACCAACAATACGGAAGTCACTTTTATCTGCACTTCCCACAATGGTTTTCCAAAGCCAAAGGTTTACTGGGTAAACAAAACAGATAACAGTTTGCTTAATCAAAGCCTACAAAATGATACCTTCACCACCAATGAGAAAGGCTTATTCAGCGTCTCCAGTGTGCTGACGATTACATGGATTCCTAATATCAGTATTGAATGCTGTATAGAAAATGTGAACCTACAGCAAAACCTAACAGTTCAGTCAAGTAAGTTATTCATTGGTCAAATGGGAAAGGTGTACATTTGTTTTTCACTAACCAAACTACACCCCCAAAAGAATACAGGAAGAGTATTTGGGTGTTTGCAGAATGAACTCTTGGAACAAAGGAAAGGGATTTTTGAGCAAAGAAAAACTTGCCATCCACAGGTGGTAGTTGCCCCCCACTGGCAGTCTTCAAATAATGGATGGAAGGTGGGTGGGGAATAAGTATCTCTTAAGTACCTACTAATGTGCCAGGTACTGTATTAAACACTTGTACACATATTACCTTATTTGATACTCACAGCAACTTTGTGGCATAGACACTATTATGATCCTCAATTACGTTTGAGGATACTGAAGCAGACAGAGATTATGTGACTGACCCAGGGTCACACAGCTAGTAAATATCTGAGCCCTCTGATCTTTTTTATTCCAGGCACAGCAATCTATTCACTAAGACACCTAGCTTCCTCTAAATAGAAGCTGAATGACTACATGTTTGTGATATTAGAGAGAGAGTTCTTGTTCAAGTCTTGGGTTGGACTCTATGACCTCTAAGGTTCCTTCAGACTGTGATTCTATGACTTCCAAAAAGAAATCCTACAGCCATTCAGTCTACAATTCCAGAATTTTCATATCATAGTATAATAGACTGAGAGTCAAAGAGTTGCAGATGCCAGAGTATTCAGTTTATTTCAGTTAGTTTGATTCAGTACTTATTCAATGCCTTTTATGAGCAAAGTCCTGAACTAGGCTTGGGGGACTGCAAAACAAATCAGATGCAATTCTTGACCTTATATAAAAAAAACCTCATATTTACTGATAAGTCACAATTATGTTTGTGAAAATGCTGATGGGTTGGGTTAGTGATTCATAAAATATTTCCATCCACTTGATTTAAATTGTTCATTGAATATCATTTGAAAAAAATTCCATTGAAATGATGCCATCCAGACGTGAATCTAAATCCTTGTCCTAAAGCAATAGTTATTGTTGTTCAGTTCTTTCTGTTATGTCTGACTCTTCTGGACCCCATTTGGGGTTTTCTTGACAAAGATATTGGAGAAGTTTGCCATTTCCTTCACCAGCTCATTTTACAGATGAGGAAACTGAAACAAAGAGGGTTAAGTGACTTGCCCATGGTCACACAGGTAGTAAGTGTCTGAAGCTAGATTTGAACTCAGGTCTTCCTGACTCCAGCCTGGCACTCTATCCACTGTGCCACACAGCTGCCCTGCAAAGCAACAGTACAATCTATGTAAAGAAGATCTTATACTTAGAGCTAGAAGGACCATCCAGTCCAAACCTCTCATTTTATAGAAAAGGAAATAGATACAGAGAAGTTAAGTAACCTGCAAAAGATCACCCAGATAATAAGGGACTGAATCAGGATTTGAACTTAACTCTTCTGGCTCAAAATCCAGTGCTCATATAAGTGTACCATATGGGAATGTGTGTGGATAAATAATCATCAGGAATCCTATAGAGAGGGTTCTTGGTTAGATTGAATTTGGACTAGATGATTGTGAAGTCCTACCCAAAGCCAAGCTTCTATGACTGTATATCCTGACCTATTGAACAGTCAATCCCTAAGGAGGCTCTGTTTCCAGGAGCATGCTGTTTCCACTATTTTTGGCACCTAAAAACTCAAAATTTTCATAAACAATCTAACAGGTGTTCCAGGATATATAGTTTTTTCATAAGCTGACTTTGAAAGCTCCATTAAGAGTGGAGAGAATTTCCTTTCTGAAAGCAAAGTAAATCTTAAATGACAGATTATAATTATCCAAATTAACCAACATCTGCCTTCTCTGCCCTTACATGCTACAGAATATTTCTGGAGGAAGTCACACAACTCTTCTGACTGGGTCTACCATAAATTTGTTATCTAATCTCAGCTGGACCCTTATTGGAGCAAAGCAATCCTTTTTGCTTCTGTGCAATGAATTCCCCAACTGGGAAATCACACTCCTCCCAAACTACCATGCCAAAACTTTTCTTCTCTCTTCAAACCTCCCATGTTACCTCCCTCTTAACAGAGAGCCTTGACTTTTGAGTAAGAAAATAGAGAAAAGTTTGCTGTGAGATTATTCTTTCAACCCTTTTACTTAAGTCAACCCATTACCTGAATTACATCCCCTTTGAAGTCATTACCTTTTACTTTCTAATTCTCAGTCCCTTCCTATCTTCTAGTTCCTTCCCTGCTATCTGCAAATATCCCCAAGTCTTCCCATCCTTAAAAAAACAACAGAACAAAAAACTTCACTGGACCTTTTCATACCCTCACTTTATCATCCTTTATCTCACTTTCCTTTCCTAAGCACTCCTAAAAAAGCTTCCCCTACTTATTGCTTCTGTATCATCTCTCACTTCTCATTCCTTTATAGTCTTGCTTCTGACCTCCTCACACAACTAAAAGCGCTTTTCTTAAGGTTATCAATTACCTAATTGCCAAATCCAATGGTCTTCTCTCAGTTTTCATCCTTTTTGACCTTTCTACATCATTTGATGGTGTTTATCACCTTCTCCTACTGGATACTCAAATTTGCCAGCTCTCCTACTTATCTGGCTTTTCCTCAGTATCTTTTTGGGGGTTTTGTTTTGGGGGTTTCTTTGGAGGAGGGAGGTGAGGCAAGTGGGGTTAGGTGATTTGCCCAAGGTCACAGAACTAATAAGTACCAAGTATCTGAGACTGGATTTGAACTCAGGTCCTTCTCATTCCAGGGCCAGTGTACTATTCACTGTGCCACCTCCTCAGTATCTTTTGATTGCACCTCACCCATGTCTTACCACCTGACTATGGCTCTACCTCAAGGTTCTATCCTGGGCCCTCTCTTTTTCTCTTTATACTTCCTTTCAATGGTCTCATGACCTCACCTAAGTTCAACACTCTTTTAAACTACTTCGGAAGCCTACTAATTGGTATCCATGACTCCACTGTTTTATATGTATATTTAATTTACTTAGCTATGTTTCTTTCATTTCCCACAAAAAGAATGTAAGTTCCTAGAGGATAGGAAGATTTTGGGCTCTATTCTAAATTTATGGCTTCCTTTTGTAACTTTGTTGCTATGAAATTAACTGTGCCATATAACATTGTTTCACCAAGGTTATATTTTCAGGAAACTATGTAATGTGCTAGGTGAGGAATTCCTGTACGTATATAATATATATATATATATATATGTATATAGATAGATAGATAGATAGATAGATAGATAGATAGATAGATGTCAACTTTAGTGTTTTTTTTTCCATAGTATGTACCTTTCTTTTTAAAGGATGTGCATCTTAGATCTTAATGTTTTGTGCCTTTTAGACTAAAACACCCTTCTCAAATTGTGAGCGATGCTTGGAAAATTTTGGAATAGTGAAAAGGATTAAATGAGGAAAGCAGTGAAATGCAGAAAGTTAGTTTTCTTAGAGTAAAGCAAGTTTTCAAATGTTTATAATTTTCAAAAGGAAAGGTTAATGATGGTAGTGAAATTCTTTTAATGTCTGATATGTCCGTCTTAAAGATGACTAATACATATTTCCCTCTTCATTTTTAAATCTCAGGCTTTCTCCTTTCTCCAGGACAAAACTCCCCCCATTATACAATCACCACCCCCCAAAATCAGCCTATGAGACCTGAGAAAACACCAAAATCTATCATATTTACTATCATTGGACTTTTACTTGTGATTCTTCTGGGGGTTGCAATTTGGATGAAAAATCTGTGTAAGAAGAAATATCACAATGGAGATTACACAGGTGAGTTTTTAAAAAAACTATTTTAATGCTCAAGTTTTTTTTTTTCCACAAGGATCAAACAAATTATAAAATACTCCTTTTTTATTTCTTTGAAAAATAAAACTGAATTTCATATTTGTGAAAAGTAACAGTTTGCCAACCCAGATAATGTAAATATGTTTAGTTTTTAAGAAAGTTGAGGTGCTGTTTGTAATCTAAACTTAGCTGATTTCCTCTATTCCAACAAGGTGTCCCAATGAGAAACAGGTACCATAGCTCTGTACCATAGTGATCGACATCCAGAACTGTAATTTCTAGATAGAGTTGGGAAGTAATATGAATTTAGAAATCAGAACACAACGGAATCTGTTTCAGAATAACTAAGTGAATCCTTCTCTATTGATTGAACACATGACATAGCAAAAAAAAAAAAAAACTAAACCCCCTCTCTAAAGCAGGTTAATAATTATAGGAGTGTCATACAAAAGAAAGTTGGGAATCTTTGATTGTAACAACAAAGAATATCGATTTCTCTGCAGTTTTGTCTTGATTGAGCAAGTCCAGTTTTAGTTAGCACATAGTGGTGGGAGAAGTCAGTTTTATACCCAAGGTACAATGGTTAATAGCATTCATCACCTACTAACATTAAAAAAAAAAAGCCAGCAAGAGTTCCAAGAAAATGCAAGCTCTGTTTGACCTCTGGGAAAGAGGTCAAATGAATTCTACCCTGCCTAATTGTAAGGAAAGGGATTATCTATTGTGAGCTTTGGGAGTGAATAGGGCTAATTATTTTAGGGTTTTTTGAGATGATAGTTATCCGCATGCTTACTATTTGTACTTCATTATTTGTCCTGGGGAACAGGAAAAAAATATTGAAAATCAAATGATCCCATTTCAAGACAGAACAAACAAAAGTGCAGATTGTCTCTTGGAATCTTCTCAGTTGTGAATGTGAACCTAGAATTGTGGAATGAATGACTCAAGTAGGAAAATTCCAAGTGGCATGGGGAATATTCTGGAGCAGTCAATCAACTAGCATTTATTAAGCACATACTCTGTGCTAGGCATTGTGCTAAGTACAGGGGATACACACACACACACACACACACACACACACACACACACACACACACACACACAAAATGAAGTGTCTGCTCTCAAGGAGCTCAGAGTCTAATGGAGGAGAGGAGCAAAAGAAGTGATTCTCATCTAGAGACACACCTAGTGAAAATCAGGATGGAACAGACGAGGCCTTTGTGGAATTTTAGTTAAAATTTAGGTTGAAAAATAAATGCCGTTGAACCTAGAACTTATATGAACTTTCAAATACTTTGCCCTCATATTATTTCTAAATGTGTGTATTTTACTTGCCCTTGCAATGGCTTTGATTCCTTGTAAATAACCCCTAGAATTTTTTTTCCGCTGACCTACTATTTCTACTACTGGAGACAATGGTAGAAAGGAAAGAAAGGAACTTGGACCAACCACCAAGGTCAGGTGGTAACACCTGAATAAGCAGGCAGGCAATAAAGAATTTAGTATGGCAAATCTCTAAATCCAAGGTGTAGAAAGCTAGCTGAAGGCCAAGAAGAACCAGGAGGCATTTGCATTGGATTTCAGTGATCAGGGATGTCTACAAAGACATCAGATTTAAAGGCCATAGGGACCAAAGTAAGGTTCCTAGAACTGACTTCAAGTGGAAGACAATTGGCACTGCCAATTCAACTAAGCCTAAGGCCTAGGGCTGGCTCTTTTTAAAGACTTCAGAGACTCTACAGAGAATGAAAGACAGTACTTAAATGTATTCTCGTGACTTTGGGATAAAAGACAATGTTGCTTTTCCTAAAGACTAAAAGGTTATTTCTACCTTCAGTTCATATCCACCCAGTAGCTTTCTTCTTCTGTTATGAATTCTAAGTATTCCAACAATAATTTCCAAATATTATAGTCTCTGCCATGATAGCAGTTGATAATAGTTACAGTATGTTATGTATACATTCCATTTATATATAGAATCATTCATAATTAAAACATTAGAATTTTTTAAACATCCATTCCCTTAAAATTAGTGATTTATTGTTCGTGTTAGAGTGAAATAGCAAATCCACCTCCAAAGAAAGAACCAATGGAGTCTGGATGCAGATCAAAGCTTAATTTTGTTTTTTGCTTTTTTGGGGGTCTGTTTTATTTTTGCAGTGTAGCTAATATGAAAATAGGTTTTGAGTGACTAAATACATGTATAATATATCAAATCGCTTGTCTTCTCAAGGCAAGGTAGAAGGGAAGGAGAGAATTTGGAACTCAAAATTTTTTAAATGAATATTCAAAATTGTTTTTATATGTAATACAAAAAAATATTTTAAAAAAATTTTAAAGAATGAAATGGCAATCATTGTTGGCAAAAGAACTTATTTGAATTTTTAACTCATTTAGCCGTTGTCTTGCCATTCTTGTCAATGGTTGGAGAGAAATGACAAATGAGAAGTTATGCCACATCTCAATATGACACTGACATATAAAAAAAGCCCTAGCTGTAATAGAAGAAGGAAGTTTTCTATGTATCTTTAGTCTCTCTCTATTCTTATGATATTTCTAAATAGAATTTCTGTTTTAACAGGTCCCCAGGGAAACAGACAGATGGCAGAAACTACCGGTAAGGAAAAAAGAAACTAAATAGAATCAAGTGTCACTTAGAAAAGCTACTTGTATATTCATTTTGAACCCACACAAGAGGCATTTTTCAACTTGGAAAATGACTGCTGTCTTTGACTATCAAGAATCCAGGGTCAGAAAAGTCATTCTTCTAGTTCTCCTTTAGAAATTTAAAAGCATATGGACATCTTTAACCCTTGAGGTTTAAGACAAAGAAATAAATAGCTGTTCAAAACTCAGTGTATGCTCTAGCAATCAATACTAGTACATGACTGCTATAGAGATATTCTACCACTTTTGAAAGATAAATTCCTTTTTTTTAAAGATAATTTTCCTTCACACAGAAATATGAAGACCTTCAAGTTAAAAAATGAGTTTAATTTACAATTAAATGAAGTCTAATTGTAAAGACATGAAGAGAAATTATTTTAAGCACTATGGACTTGATGTAAAATCATTTTTTCACAAAAGGATCATGTAATAGTCCTACCCTTGTTCATTTCGCAAGAAACTAGCAGGACTCACATAGCCACAAAGTGAAATAACACTTTCTTTTGGGTATTTTCCCCAAAGACTTTCCTTCCTGAAAAGGGATTTCTGAGATTCTGTAAAGTAGGAATGCCTGATATAAAAAAAATTTTGAACAAAGAAATAGGCTTGGAGGAGGAAGAGGAGTCTAAATCCAGAGTGCCACAACATATGGGACAACTGTTCTTTCATTCTCTGGAGTACTGGAGAAATGAATGAGCTGGGAAATTATATAATTACCAGCATGGTTATAAGGAAAATACTTTGTAACCTTTTCAAGTACCATGTAAATATGAATTCTTACAAGTACCTTCTCTTATGTAGTTGTAGGAAGGTACTTTCTCTTCTACAGAAGAGAGGAAGCTAGTGACCGATACCAAGGAATGGCCTGACACTGTGTCCTCACCCTATTCTATGCCTTTCAGCCAGCTAACCCTGCTGTCAATGCAGTTACCAGGATCTGCATCCTCCCTCACCTGCACAACCAGAAGAGCCAGGGGATCAGTCTCAGGCAGGGAGAGTTGCTTCCTAGGTTGTGACCCAGAATTCACTTTCCCATAAATAAAATGTGAAAAACAGTGATTTGATGTGCTTGAAATAATACTGATTACAATATTTAAGGTATCGTGTAAGTTGCATAGACATTTAAAGTGTTCTAGCCTAGATCCTAATTGTTTTTATTTCAGTGTTTTAGGGAAAAAATTATTTCTAATTAAAAAGCATCCACAAAGTACTACGGGCAAGTTAGAGATATAGGATGAACATAAAATTCCAAAGAACAAGTGACCCCATGCTAATGATTTTAAAAGATCAAATGTTTGGCTACCTTTGCAAATATGTGCCTTGTTTTCAAAATCTCTTCATTTGGGGTGTGCTTGTGAGTAGACGGAGGGGTTTCATATGTAATGGCATAATGCACAATGGTCGATTCCTTTTCCTTCTAAGGGCAGATACAAAAACCCTACATGGTACAATGCATAATGCTAGACTTATTGAGGAAGATGTATCTAAATCCTGCCTCAGACACCTGATTACCTGTGTGACTCGGGGCGAGTCATTCATTTCCTCATATGTAAAATGGAGTTAATAATAGTCCCTACTTCTCATGACTGTTGTGGGGCTCAAATGAGATAACGTGGGTGAAAAGTTATATAAATACTAAATGGTAATCTATATGTATTTCACCTTTTTCCCTTTCCTTTTCTTTTCTGATCAAGACTACGTTTGAAGGAGAAGCCATCTGCGTGAAAAACCAGACACGACTATAAACTACCACACGACAAAGGCAATTTTGATTAGTCACTGCTTGACCAAAACTTCTGCTACAGGGGTGAAATGACTTATTTTCAAACAGGAAGAAGGGGAAGTGATTGCCTTCTCCCTTTCTGCTCACCTCCCAAAGAAGATGAAGAATAGCCATCTGGAACTCAAAACATTGGGATTGTACCTTTGAAGAACTGGAGTATTACTGTACATTTGGAATGTCATGGTGACTACTTTTTTAAAGTACTGACAGCACTGAAGGAGAAGGCAGCTAATTCAAGAATATTTTGGGTGGATCAGCAGCATTCTACAGCAGAAGAACCCAAGAAGGCTCTTCCCCTATCTAATCATTAACTATTGATCATGGGAGAAAAGGGAGACAGTGCTGACTGAAGAGCAAAAGCTAGTCTTCATTTTTTTTTAGTTCTTTCCTTTTATCCCTCCATTCTATAAGTGCCTGTCTTCCCATTGGGAGCCCAGACTGCATCTGCTTCAGCTCCAAGAATAACCAAAATATACCAAACTCGGAATTAAGGTATTTTGGTATGGAGTTTCTGAAAAGGGAAAAAATGACATATGTGGCAAGCATATGTAGTTTTTAAAGAATGTGATTGCACTGTACACTTTTGATGACTGTATAAGAGAGGAGTATATACTGTGTGGCCTTGGGAAACAGCTACCCTACTATGAAAATGATTTCTTATCTTTCACTAGTTAGCAATGCCCATTCTCTATGCCATACTCTTTGAAGATGCAATAGTGTATAAAATATGATGAAGACCTCTAATACCTGCTGCCAGAGAGGCAGAGGCTGGTGGATCCATCTCCTAAACTGTAGCAAGCTAAGCCAATTGGGGTCTACACCAACAATATGGTGAGCCCCCAAGAGCAAGGTGCCACCAGACTACCTAACAAGGGGAGAACATGCTCAGGGTAGAAACGGAATAGATATAATCTGGTCAGTAGGACTGAACAATAGTGGAAGTTTGTCTGAGAATAGCCCCTGTGCTTCCAGTGCTCTTCCCAAAAAATGGGAAGAAAAGGCAGTCCTTGGGTGTAGCAGAGGTTGTTTGTTTTGTTTTCATTCCCCAACAGCCAAGTTCAATAAAGTCTTTTGGCATTATAACCGTAAAAGACTCAGATTCCTAGGAAAAGAGAAAACAGATTAACAAGACAGAGAACAGAGGACCATCCATGGGAAGCTGGTTTTGTTATATGATTAAAAAGTGCATCTTATTCCTTCTTTTAAGAGAGATTGGAAAGCTCATCTTTCTCATGACCTTTTTGGAGAGTATTTGTTAGTAAAATATGGACAACAATTTTGGCATCTGAGAAGGGGTTTCTCAGCCTTGGGAAAATTGAGAACTATTTCTTTCCTAGCTACTATGGCCCTCTGTCTATCTCCCTCCTCCCACCTGCCCCTGGTCCAATGTAACTTTAAGCAATACGAAATGTCCCAGTGGGCATTTCACCCAGCTCTACCTTTCACCGAAGTGAGTCATATTCCAGAATTATGTGTTCTATAATTTTTAAGAACACCTTCCTTCAAGTGGAGAAAACTAATCTTATTAAAGTAATTCACTCTAACATGTGAATGATTTCTAGGCTCAACTCTCCCCAGGGATAATCATCATTTTGAAAGATGGTTTTGTTGAGTTAAATGAATCCCTAATTTGTAGTCTATGTTGAGGATATATTCATATGTGTGTGTGTGTGTGTATGTGTATACGTGTAGAGAGACAGAGGCAGACAGAGAGAGAGAGAGGTTTTGTTCTCCTGTGATCCCTTAATTACTGTATGGCAACACAACCCTAGGAGGACGTAGGTCAGCACCTTGGCAGCTAACTACCAAAAATTGCCAACCCTGAGGTAGTATGAAAAACCCATAATTCCCTGAAATTAGGATATTTTCTTTGAGCTTTTTTTGTAGTACATTTTATGTCACACTGTATGTTTGAGGATTGATGTAAGAGGCTATTCTGAGACCTACTCTTCGGAGCCAGAAGGGAAATGTCCATAGTAACAACCAAAATGTACAAGTCTAACACTCACGGAAAGAGGAAATTATTCTTCCAGGATTTTTTCCATCTTTTAGTGGATGTGGCATTGGCACAACTTTCAAGTAAATGATGTTGGGGAAATACAAAGAGCTTAAATGTGGGAGAGTTTGGAGAGGTGTGTATGTTCTTTTAAGAGGAAAAAATACTCCCATTAGTTCAATTTTTAAATATTTAAAGGATGAGGTATCATTTGGCAAATGCAAAATTCTGGGTGTGACACTCACTGAAAATCAGGCTTCAAATTTAGGCATCATAGTAGAATAGAATAGAAAGAAAGGACCTAATTTCCAAATCTTTCTCTGTCATGTGATCTTATATAAGACAGTTCCCCTCTTTAGGCCTCAGTTTCCTCATCTGTAAAATAAGAGGATTGGACCAGATGACCTCTAAAGTCACTCCTAGCTCTATATCTTACAATCCTCTGAAATTCTGTGCTTATTAAGGATGGGAGCTTACGTTTGAGTCCAACAAAGGGATTGGGTAAGACACTACAACACTGTAGAACTTTAGAGACTTCACACTCTAGGATGATTCTTAGAAAAAATAGCCTTTTCTTGCTTTAGAATCTGGCACACTGTTACATGTAGGAGGAAATAAGTGTCTTATGTAAACTGAATAAGCTGGAGTTTAAAAAATAAACTTACAGGCAAGATAAGAACAATTGAAGTTCACAAGTAACTGCAGGAGCTGCTTTTCTCCTTTCAATATCAAAGGTTTCCTTTGCTTTCTCATCTCAGAAGGGGAGAGTAAAGAGTTTAATGAGCGGTAATTTTCACTTTTACAACTCTGAATCAACCAGTAAGTATCTGAGTCAAAGTTTTCCAAATATGTTGTCAGTAGATTCCACAAGTGACTGTTTTACTTACAAAATGCCACACCCCTTCTCAACCACCTTCCATGCCCATTCACTGGCATTGTGAAGCAGCATGGAAAAGATGCATTACAGTGAACCCTTCATATTTGTACATTTAGAACTTGTAGCTCCAAGGACTGAGACTGAGTCAGTGAGTGGTCTTTCTGTATTGTGGTGAGCTGTGTCATGTAATTGTCAGCCCTACTGAAAAGCAGAGACCTAATTCTTCTTTCACAGCATGACTAATGTGGGAATATGCTTAACATGATTATAACATGTCCAACCTCTCTCAGGTTGCTTGCCATCTTGGGGAGGAGAGAGGGGAGCATGGCAGAGAAAAAAATTAGAACTCAAAATCTTATAGAAGTGAATGTTGAAAACTATCTTTATATGTAATTGGGAAATATAAAATATAATGAAGTGGGGAAAAAAGAAAAGAAAAAGAAAAGTAGAGACCCCTGAACCAGCTATACTCATATTAGCGTCTTCCACGGGCTCAAAAAAACCATGCCTCTCATTGAAAGGTGTTGGAAAAGATGCCAACTGACTCCTTGATGTACTTTTGGTCTGTGTCAGACTTGCATTCTGCCTTCTGTAGAAGGTTATTAGAGTTTTCTGAAATTTGTGAAGCTTATATATTTGGTCCCTGTTCTTTTTTCCAGCTTGAGATGTTTAGATGTTTTAAGTGTTTGTCTTTCTAGAATTGCAGGGTTGGGGGAGGGAAGTTGGAAGGGGATCTTGGTCCCATCTGTCTGTATTTATCCCATTTGGGGAACGAATGTTTCAATAATCCACAATGTAAACTGCTTCATATTATTCTTGTCTAGAATTAAAAATTTTTGAAATTTTATCTTCCAAATGTGTACTGTCTTGTGGGGAGGGACATGTTTCTTGAATATGCTTTCACTGACTAGAAAAGAGAAGACTCTTACATTATATCAATGCATATGTATGTATTTCCATTTCACATAATAAGTAACTTAGTTACTGGGCTAGTATTTTCCTATTTAAAGAGGAGGGCCAAATCCCGAAGACAAACAGCTACTGAACCGCTTCCCAAACTGAGGCTTCAAGAAAAATACAGTTAGTGCTAGGGATCTCTCCTACTCTCAGAGGAATGTTGGGTGGCAGACCATACATCAGTTTTCCTTGATAAGTGAACCTTGGAAAGAGAGTGCTAAAAGTTGACTTCAGAGTATTCTGCAAATGTATGGTAACTTATAATGTGAAAGATGATCATTTCTTTTTTCCATATTGTCACCAGAGATAGCATCAGATGAAATCGACCTTATTTGTCAGGATAATACTCATGAAGCATGAAAAATATTTTTATTTATTTATTTAAATGAATATTTATTAAATACTTACTATGTGTTAGGTGCTGTGCTAAGTCCTCAAGGGCAACTAGGTGGTGCAGTAGATAGAGCACCAGTGCAAGAGTCAGGAGGACCTGAGTTCAAATCTCACCTCAGACACTTGACATTCACTAGCTGTGTGACCTTGGCCAAGTCACTTAACCCCAGTTGCCTCATCCTGGGTCATCTCCAGTCATCCTGATGAATATCTGGTCACTGGATGCAGACAGCTCTGGAGGAGAAGTGATGCTGGTGACCTGCAGCCCTCCTTCACTCAAAACAAAGTCAAGTACAAGTCATGTCATCATTTCTCTGATGGCATGGTCTTCTTCAGCAATGAAGGACGAACACACACACATACACACTAAGTCCTCAGGAGGTAAAAAAAGAGGAAAAAACAGTCCCTTCCCTCAAATGAGAGATTGTAGAATCAGCCAAGAAAGGAAGGGTATAAAGGAAAAACAATCATGACCTTGGGCAAATCACATAACCTCTCAGTGTCTGTGTCCTGTACAAAATGAGGACATTTTATGATATGATTCCCCAGGTCCCTTCTATGTCTAACAACCTAAGTCCATATGACCGCCATAATTAATTCAATCTACATTGCACTCACATTTTCCACTTGGAGGCTTCAGTACAATGTTACCATATACTATAATTCAGCCAGACTGTTCGCCAGATTTCATCTCCTGCCCACATGCCTGTTCCAGACTCTCTCTCCCATCTGGTATGCTCTCCTTTCTCCTCTTTCTTACTTGGAATACTGTAAGTAAGGTGGATTTTAGTGTGTGTAAAGTGAATTTTTGTTCTTACACCTTAGAGTTCAGTTTCCCAGGATCCATAGTCATAACAAGCTCTTGTTCCCAGGTATTAGATATGAGTTCCCATAGTTATGGTTCAAAACATCTCTACCATGCTTGCACACAATTATATAATGTTGATAATATAAACATCCACTTCAGCTATGCAATGAGATACAGGGTTGAGGTGATGTAAACTTGTGAGGCTATCTCCAGCAATATGCCTTCTTTGTCTTGCCCTACAAAGCACGTGATCGCTGGTGAGTGAATGGAGAACCTTACAGTTGAGTGTACAAGCTGGAATGCTGTGTGTGCCTTAATCCGCCTCCATCAAGCATTGGGGGGAATCTGAGTTTGCCTCCACTGGCCCCTATTGAGGCTTGAGGGGATTTGGGGGAAGCGCAAGTTGTACCTGTCTTGATTGACCTCATCAAGAAGTAGGGGTAGTTACCCCATCTCCTCACTGGCCCCTGTGAGAAGGGTGATTAGGGAGTGCGGTAGGAGTTGTGCTCCCATTATCAGCAATCCTCTTCTGAGAAAACTAGACTAGAATAAAGCAAAATTATTAATCCCTTCTTAGTGTCTTTCCTGTCTGACCAGATCGAGTGAACCTGTGCTAGCAGCCCTCCTGTGTACTGCGTTTTTCTGCCTTACAAATACCTACTTCCTTTTAAGACTAGGTTCAAGAATGCCCTTTCCCAACGTCAGCTGTTGATACCTTAGCTTATTTGTATTTATTTTGCACGTAATTTGCATATACTTATCTATTTATATGGTGGTCTCTGCTGGTAGGGTATAAGCTTGTTGAAATTATAAGGATTGTCTGATTTTCGCTTTCCAAACCTTGCACAATGCCTTACTCACAAATATTTGCTGAATCTAAGTAAATTGACCTGTTTTTGTAGATAGCAGGCAAACTTCAAAGACGGGATAATAATTTTTCAGTTATTTTATACATGAGATTCTTCTTCAGGAACAAGTTATATTCTATCCTCTAATATCTCTAGCAGCTCTGATATTATGTGATTTTGCCATTACCACTCCAACTAGCAGAAATCCTACTCTTTGAGTAACCATTTTATAATTGAAAATAACCCTCCTACACACATTTGTCTCTCCCCTGTTCCATGGTGTCCTTCAAATGGCTTCATCCAGCACCTGGTTAACTTGTAGTTTTCTAACCTAAAAGCAGCACATCTTTATTTAATTCACTCTAATTAACCCTAAGCAGACTTCTCTGAATAGAAATCAGGTCTGCATTTTTTGGTTTTGTATAATGGGTTCAAATAACGAAGCCCCTGAAGAAGCTACATGTATTCAAATGTGTACTACTCAAAGTTATAATTTTGTAACATATGGCAAATGGTTCTGGGCCAGTGGAAGTGGGCAATGCAAACCTTACTGATGTGACCTCTTTGCAGAGGATTCATTATTTGCACTAAATGAGACCTATTTAAGCACTTGGCCAATTCTTTCTTTCTTTCTTTCTTCCTTTCTTTCCCTCTTTCTTTCTTTTTCTTTTTTCTTTTTTTTTTTTTTGCTGGTTCCTGATCACCAGAGAGAACTCAAAGTTGGCCATATTTGACCTGGGTGCAGTCTCAGGCACTCCAGTCACATGAAACCACTCTGTAAAAAAACCATCACCAACATCATTGTTTTATATTTTTTATTTGATATTTTACGTAGTTTATTGATAACTTTCACAGTCATTTTCAGTCAAACCTGACAGTACCTGAAACACTCTCGTCCTGTAGCTTCAATACTCAGCCAATAGGAGGAAAGTGTCTTGTTTCACTGCCTGTCCTCCTGGACCACGACTGGCCATTGCAATTAATATGAGTTCCGTTACTTTATAATGTTGTCTTCCTTTACTTTAGTGCTGTCCTGATTCAGCTTACTTCACTCCACATCAACTAAAACAAGTTTTTCCAGATTTTTCTGAATTCTTTTTATTCCTTGTTTCTTATGATATAATGGAACTCAATCACATTCACATACCACATGGTCAACCATTGCCCAGTCAAGGGTACCTACCCATTTTGCTTACCAATTTTTGGCACCATTTAAAAAAATGTTACTATAAGTATTTTGTGATGTATGCAACTTTTCTTCTTTAAAAAAGTCTCTTTGGTTTATACGCCAGTAGTGAGATTGTGGGGCCAAAGAGCACAGTTAATATCTTCTTTTGTATAAATCAAAATTATTGGACCAGTTCATAGCTCCATCAACAATGTATTCATGCACCTGTCTTCTCATAGCCCTTCCAAAACAAATAATTTCTGTCTCTTATCATCTTGGCTAATTTGCTATGTGAGAAGTGAAACATAACAGTTGCTTTTATTTACAGCTCTTTTCTTAGTGTTTTGGACCATTTTTTCAGCCTCAAACACTTCTTGACAATTTGTTTATCTCTCTAGCCTTTGACCACTGATGTATTAGGTCAAACGCTTCTTATTACCCCTTTTTAATGGTTCCTTAACTCACTCTAAGGAAAAGGAGATTCCTTGGATTCAACAGTAGCATCCATAAAGGGGTATGTGGATGGAGAAAGAGACAGGAGTATTCCTCCTCAAAAGGGAGTTTAATAAATGTTAAGCAAAGGGATTTCAGAGTTCCTCAGGATCATATATCAAGAGCTACACAGAACCTCCAAGCTCACCTAGTCCAACTCCTTTGAGTTAAGATAATGCTTAATTTTCTCCTGGATCATCTTGTAAACTGTGGTTGTTGGAAGGAAATCTCTAAGGCCTTTTCTTGGTCTAAATCTGGGAAGCCCAGTGAATACTGCCAGGCCTGAAGTCAGAAAGTCTCATCTTGAATTCAAATTTGGCTTCATGTACTTATTAGCTGTGTAACCATGGACAAGTCATTTAACCCTGTTTGCCCTAATTTCCTCATCTGTAAAATGAGCTGGAAAAGGAAATGGAAAATCATGTCAGTATCTTTGCCAAGAAAACCCCAAAGGGTGCAACAAAGAGTTGGACAGAACTGGAAAATGAATGAGAAACAAAAAAAGTCTAAATCTACAATCCTCTATGACAAAAGGGTGATCACTGAATATTCATAACTATTAGTGCTGAACTAAAGAATCCAGAGTTTCTTATACATGGTAAATTCTTCTCTAGTTAGCTGCCCTCAATAAAACTTGCCTTTTGTCAAGTCAGCTTACTTCAATAAACTGAGGTACAATTGCTTCCATAATGGAGATAGACAGCTTTGCTTCATGTAAATATGAAGTTAGGTGGTAGAGAGTTTCAAAATGAAGGAATATTTGATTCAAAAAGCATTCATCTTTACTGCCTTCTCAATGTTGTACATAGCAGGTACTTTTATAGAAGGGTTTTTACTGCCATTTTCTGTTTCTTAAATCACCATAGGTATTATTCCCCTTTTCCCTCCCAGAGAGCCATCCCATAGAACAAATAGTAATTTTTGAAGAGAGAACAGCAAGTCTGCGCAACTGATCCGTACATTGAAAAAGTCCAAACACAGGGGCAATGTGTCATACCTGTGAACCCCATGAGGGAATGAACTAGGGTGTTGGCCAGCTATGAGTGGAAAGATAGGAGCAGATGTAAGAGATGTAAAGGTATTTAAGGTTCTGCAATTAATTGGATATGGATGGTGAGGAGAGAGATGTTGGGGTAAGTGAACAGGATTGCTGAAGTGACTGAACAGTCATTCTGGTCAAAGGCCTCAGGGAAAAAAAATGTTCTGGATTACAAAAACAAAACAAAACAAACTACCATTGTTTTATCCTGTTTAGTCAGTGATGTGCTCAAAAAGCTCTAAGAAATACAGTGACTAAACCTGAAGTCGTTTCTGCACAATGCAATCCCATTCGCACTGGATACTATAGCCTCAAACAACAATCACATTTTTTGGCTATTTTTTAAATTTCTAATTTTTATTTCTATCTTGTTTTTATATTGCCTTCATGCTGAATATATCCTTTCTCCTTACCTCTCCAGAGTCATTGCTTGACAGAATAAAAAGGGGGGGAGCATTTAACCTGTTTCTTGTTTTTGCATAGATAGAGCTCACAAGTTTCATATTTTGGTATCAACCCTATGTGTGGCCAAGGATGATGTGATCCACAGCACTACGCAGGGGGTAAGATGACATGTTAACAGTGAGCTTCCCTCTTGTGGCTACTTTCTCTGGCCTTTTCCTGGAGGAGTCCCTGAGCTACTCTCATTTCAGCCCCTATTTCTTATACCTCTGTGGCATCTTTAATGTTTCCTAGTATACTTATCAAAGTAACCCCCAAAAATTATGATGACCAGGTAAGTGGTGCAGCAAGATAAGGAAAGCTAAAGAAGGTGGTAACATTAAATATCACTGTCCTTACATATTTTTTGCAGAGAACTGGGGTTGTTTATAGCAGCAGGCCACAGCGGCTTATACCCATCAGTTCTCCCAATTCTGTCCTCAAATCAACTTTACCCTCTGCCCATTTAAACTGTTCTATGACCTTTGCTTCATGTTACTTCCTGGGATCAGCAAGACGGTAGAGAAAATAGAATGACAGGAATTTGTAGGAATGAATAAAAAAGCATTTATTAAGCATTTAATATGTGACAAGCACTGTGAGCATGTGGCTTAAATTCTCACTTCTTTTCATCCATTTCATAAGTCACTTTCTAGCAGAAAAGGCACATTTTTATGCCCAAAGGGCAATCAAATTGTGCATATTCTTTGATCTAACAATATCACTACTAGGTCTATATCCCAAAAGAGATCATAAAAAAGGGAAAAGGACCTACATGTACAAAAATATTTGTAGCAACTCTTTTTGTGGTGCCAAATTATTGGAAATTGAGGGGATGCCCATGAACTTGGAAATAGTTGAAGAAGTTATGGTATATCAATGTAATGGAATACTATTGTGATAAAAAAAATTGACTAATAGGTGGATTTCAGAAAAATCCAGAAATATTTACATGAACTGATGCAAAGTGAAGTAAGCTGAACTAGGATAACACTGTACCTCGTAAAAGCAACTTTGTGCCATGATCAGCTGTGAATCACAGCTCTTTCAGAAATACAATGATCCAAAACAATTCCAAAGGATTCAGGATGGAAAATGCTACCCACATCCAAAGAACCAGTGAGTCTGAATGCAGATTGAAGAATGCTATTTTCACTTATCTTTTTCATGGTTTTTTTCCTTTTGGTCTGTTCCTTCTTTCACAACATGACTAATACGAAAATATGTTTTACATGACTGCACATATATGACCTACTTACAATTCTCACGTTTTTAGGGAAGGGGAAGGGAGGAAGGGAGAAAATTTGGAACTCAGAATTATTTTTAAATGAATGTTTAAAATTATCTTTACATATAATTGGAAAAATAAAATGCTATTAAAAAAAGAAAAAGCAAGTTTTCTTACTTCAAATCATTTTGCATATGGGCAGCCCTGCCTAGAAAACCTGGCTGATGGTTAAAATCCACATGTTCTCCATAGCCATAGCATCAGGAGAAATAACTAAAACCAGGTAGGGCTACTCATGGAGAAAGAGTGAGTACAAGAAGAATGAATGATATTGCCTTGAGCATTCCAGTGCTAGGCTCATCTTTCCCCCCCAAAAAAACAGATCTACTTCTTTACTTTCCTTTTGCTTTGATTTTATTTACAATTTAACTTTTCTTAAATTTACTTTTACTTTATTTTTGTCAGTGGTGTCATCATTTTTCCAACTACCTAAATTCCAGATATTTGAGTCACAAAATCATAGGATTGTAGACATAGAAGTGAAGGAACCTTAAAGGACATTATGTTCTCGTTTTACATGTGAGAAAACTGAGGGACTGAGAATTTAAATGATTTTCCTAGGAAGTTTCTGAGGCAGGATCTGGATTCAGGTCAGTGTCCTATTCGCTTCGCCAGAGGTGTCAGACTCAAATAGAAGTGGAACCACTAGATCACAGATAGAAATTCATGTAGATTGCATATTAATTTACAGAAAAAAAACACTTTATTAACATTATTTATGTTCTATTGCATTTTCATTTGTTTTGTTAAATATTTCTTAATTATACTTTAATCTGGTTTAGATCATACTCAAAAGTGTTGGGGGCCTTCAGGCAGGATGTTTAATACCTCCAACACTATTTGCCTTTCTTTTTACCCAGTATCTAATCAATCAACAAGAACTGTCTAGTCTTCCTTCATAAAGACATCTTTAAAATCTGTCCCTTAGGGGCAGCTAGATGGTTCATTGGATGGAGCACCTATCCTGGAGTCAAAAGGACCTGAGTTCAAATTGCACCTCAGACACTTGACACTTAGTAGCTGCGTAACCCTGGGCAAGTCACTTAACCCAAAAAAATTTGTCCCCTTCCTTCCTTTTCATCCCATTGCCACCATCCTCAACTAAAATCTGATCACCTCATGGCTAGATTACTGTCATAACTTTTTAACAACTCTCTCTTCATGCCATTGCCAAGTTAATCCTCATAAGTCATCATTCTGATCATGCCAAAAAAAAAAAAGGTCATCAATGGCTCCCTACTTCCCAATAGAACAAATTAAATTCCCTTAGCCTAATATTGGGGGCCCTTTATCCAGTTTCAACCTCTCACTTAGTCATTATTTCCTACTACTCTCACTCATGAAACTTCAGTTTTATCCAAATTGATCACCTCCTCTCTCTAGAGAATGAAGACAGCTTTCCCATCTCTGTGCTTTCACTTACTCTTGCCATTCTTTCAGCCTCTGATGCCCTTTCTATCCACCATTCCTTCAGATCACATCCAATCTTCTCCATGGTGTTTACTTTGATCATTTACCTTTATCATTCTAACCTCAGAACCTTATTCTAACCATAAGCATCTCAATTACACTTCCAAAATTTCTTCCTTAATCCACCCTTCCTCCAAATTTCACTCTTTCTGCTGAAGGTAACATCATACTTTCATTGATCCAGGTTTGCAACTGTTGAATCATTCTTAATCTCTCCCTCTCCCTCAGGTACCCCATATCCAGTAGGTTGCCAAGTTTCATCAGTTCTACCTCCACAAAGAAGGGATGCTCCAGAACATCTGACCTATCTATCCTCCCCCTGAGCTGGACCTGCAATTTACAATCTCCTTCCTTTCAAAAGGGTGTAGCTTACTGCCCCAGGCAATTCTCACTCTT